>NC_085028.1:9357295-9665781 GCF_963692335.1 Osmerus eperlanus
TCTGTGAGGCCCTTCTTGTCATCATCATACGGGTAGTTGACAACCAAAGACCCTGTGACAGGAACAAGGACAGGACACGCAAGTGTTGTCAGCTGTGCTGGGATGAGTGTCCATTGTGTACACTGTGAGCTAGCACAGCAAAAAATATTATTGTTACATACTTGAAAAAACTTCCAACTCCCCTAAAGTAGGTCTTAATTAGAGGAATATATATAATATATTTCTGTTTAAAGTGGTTACCAGCTAATATGATGATAAACTGGTAAGCCAGGCCAGATCATCTTGCCACAGAAGCTACATGGGCTACGATGTAAAGGATGGTTGAGCTAAAGGCTAACCTCCATGAAGGTTGGCTGAGAGGACGAACGGGATGCTCCTCAGCCAGTTCATCACAGCGATGGTCTCTGGTTGCCTGGGCTCGGTGATGGTGGCAAACTGGTCTGGAAAGTTGCGGTTCAGGTCAAAATTGTTGCTGTTGTTGCGTCCTCTGTACCCTCTGTCATCCCCTGAGAGAGGAATAGAAGAATGCTGTGACAGTGCTCGGAAAATAAGGTCTCTCTTTAACAATATGCTAGTTCTTTAACAATTAATTTATGCAAAGAGCAGTTTGAACTGTCTGTACAGAGAATTCCAGAGAGACTGCCGATTTTATGTCCGTTTTGAATCCCTCAGATGATGATTTGACCATCTTTGGACCCCACCTACAACTGTATGTAGAAAAAACACTATAAAAGCACACAGGAAAGTAGCGTCAGTAAGTGTCCTCTCCTACCTTCCCTAGCCACTTCATAACCGTCCGGGTTCATCGAAGGCATGATGTGGATGCGTGTGTTCTTGACCAGTTCTGTGACCTCGGGGTCACTGCCATAGTTACGGCACAGATACTCAATGAGGTTGAGGAGCAGCTCACGGCCCACCACTTCGTTGCCATGCATGTTGCCGATGTACTTGAACTCTGGTTTACCTGATGGAGAGGGGGGGGGGGGTAGGAGATAAAGTAATAGCAGTGAAAGGCTATTTGGAGCACTTGCGCTCCATGAACTATTCAGTCCTTATTATTTCATTGCAGTGAATAGTTTAGACCAAAAGGGCGTTGAGTTAACTTGCTAGAAGAGCAGGCAAATGCAGGATTATTGAACTAAAGGAACCAAAGCCGAAAAATTCCTAAAGAAACAGTGATTTTAAGGGCTTCAATTTTAGCTTGCAGCTATTTATCAGTTTAAAGAAAAAATCCATACCTTGCTTGTGGACGCCTGGGTTGTTTGATATCTCCATGACAAAAAGCTCACGGCCCTCCACAGACTTGCCAATGGTGTAGAGGTGAGCGATGGAGGGGAACTCGTTGCTGTACTTCCTCAGGAAAAGCTCCATGTCGCTGTAGCCATGGTGGCGGAAATCCTGGGGCTGGATTGGCTGGTGTTCCGGCTGGGCTGTGGCGCCTGTGGTCTCACTTCCCCCAGAGCCCTCCCTGGACTGGGTGGTGTCATTAGAGGGCTTAAGGGTGGCGGTCGTGTCGGGAGAAGGAGTTGAAATAGGGGTGGTCAGGGCAGGTGTAGAAGGCACAATTATGCCACCTATGGGCGCCTTCACCAATGGTGCCAGGGTGAAGTTGAGCTCCGTGGCCTTGCCCTCAACTACTTGGATACCCGACACTGTCATGCGTGTATACCTGTTGGCAAAGTACGCAAATTGAACTGCTAATTTATAATTTTAAACCCTTTGTATTTCACAAGGAAGTGTTAGGACAGAGTAAAACCAGACAAAAGAAATATATTAATTAGATATACAATACTAAGTGCAAGGTCCATTGAAAGAATTTAAATTAAATCAATGTTCTTCCTCATTCTTTTTTTCTCTCTCACAAAAGTGGTCTGGCGCAGCAGTAACAGGAAATGTACAGATTTCACTTACCCTGGGGCAATGGCAGAGATGTTGTAGGTACCGGGGAGAACGAGGCGGTAGTAGTCACCAAACTGGCCGGTTGTCAAGTTGTGGTTGATGCCTGCCACCATGATACTGACACCAGATAGAGCTGTGCCGTTGGTGGCTTCCCTCACAAACCCCTTTACTCCAATGTGAACCTACAGACAAAGTCCCAATCAGCAATTTAATTTTTTTTCAATTTAAATAAATGTCTCAATCATCAATAAAGAGAATAATATATACACAATCATTGAAGTTCAGGGTCAAACTTCAACGATATGAGAGTAACGGGACATGTTTTTAAGTTTGGGAACTGAACATAATCTCTGCCTGTGGAACGGGTCCTGATGATGTAGACCAGTTCACACACATGACAAGGTCCTACCTTCTCCATGTAGGCCAGGAGAGCCTCTCTGTTGTTGTCCCACTCTTTTCTCAGCTCTGAGGCCATGGGGTATTTACAGCAGCTCAGCTCCATGGTGATCTCCAGACAGTTCCCATGTAAGTAGTTAAAGTCCTGCATCCCCCCTGAAAAGTGCATTACAGTATTTTATAATCAACTAAATGTTTCAGTGTAACAATGCTTTAGTAATATACCAAGAGGCAGAGCCAGCTTTAGGTTGGCGGAGGGAAAGACTAAATGAGCAACTGATGTTGCATTTCAGATATGTTGTTTCTAGGCAGTTCTGTGAGACTGTAGTTGAGAAACGACAGTTATTATTGCACTGTCTATAATTGTTTGTTTTATGATGTGGCTACTGCCTTGATTCTAACCTCAAATACTGTAGAACTAGGCGCACTACTGACTGTCGATCAATTGCTGTGCTTTCCATATGCACTATTTGTACGCTGCTTGGGATAAAACGCATATTCTAAATGAATAAAATGTAATGTAACAAAATACATGAAGTATTTAAGTCAAAAGGAGGCTTTTTTGATAATGTCCCCTCCCTTCCCTTGTCATGAAAACTACAAATAACTGAGATGTAATCTACAGCGTCCTTAAATCCGCCCTTCCGTCCAGTGCTAAAGAGCAGTCGAGAAGTGCAGACAGACGATGTGTCAGATCAGGCTGTGGTCAGCCTTGCACCAAGGCCTTCCGGAAGAATGTGTTTGCTGTGGCAGAGAGCCACCTGCTGCCTGCTCTCTGGGCTCCTTCACCACCACCCACCCCCAGCCAGCTGCCCCCTGGAGGGTTGCCATGGTTGGGCCGCAGGGTGGACGCTGGAACCTCCAACCCACCCACAAAGGCACATAGCTCTCTCTCACACACACACACACACGCAATTTGAGCCAAGTCAGTCAGACGTGTTTCCACAAATCAATGGCACTAACCCGCAGTCTCCTTCTTGCATACATACATTGTGTGCAAAAGCTTGTGCTACAACTAAATAAAAATCCTTGCCAAAATGCCAACCTATATTGGCTGGTATCAACTGGCACCATGGCAAGATGATAAGCAGGTGAGTCACAAAACCATCTGGCGCAAAGACTGCTAATATGTATAACATCTGAAAACAAAATGATGCATCACCCAAATGCAAGGATCCCGATCTAAGACATTTTGCTACAGTGGTGGCGGAGCATTCAGAGCTTCATCCACTGTAATTACTCACCAGGCATTAGCTAAAAAGTAATCTTCATTAAGATTACTTTAATCCAGGGGGTTTAATATATTTAGGCAGCACACACAGAGAGGGAGAAGAGCTACTAGATTGTGGATAGTCAAGCCCACACAAACATAGCAGAATGTCTGCTGAGGACTGAGGTAGTAAGTGATAAACTTGTGTCCTCAAATAGGGACTGAAACACAAATACTTTCTAATAAAAGACTAGAAACATCAGACTTATTCTTTAGTGCTTGACAGGAAATGTCTCTTGATGGTTGCTGAAAACTTCTCTGGCTCCATGTTGTTAGCCAATTGTGTGGATGTTAGTCTTTTTGTGCCAAGCTGCAGGCAGAACAGATTAACAGGGTAGTGCCCTCTAAGCCTTGGTTTGTGTAAGTGTCTGTATTAGTGGGCATCTGTGTATGTGTGCGTGACGTAGCTCTATGTGCTCATAGGATCTCGCTGGGTAAATAAAGTGTACTCTCATTTCACTAAACTGTCTGTGTCTGAACATGCAAAGCAGCTGGGAGGACCAGTATCAAAAAAACTATGTACTACTCTGAAAAACGATTCTATAGGCCTGACTGTGCTTTATTAAGCATTGCCATTTACAAACCCTGTGCTGATGCCAACGTGGAATCTGGCAAACACTTTGGGCGGCGGTCATATGTATTATCTCCAAAAGACATGTCTACTTTGCATAGTGCTTTTGTTGCTGAAGTCAAACTTTTACTACATTTTAAATAAAGGGTTAGGGTTACTGTTTATGTGGGTGATGGAACATTAATAAAGTAAATGATACACACAGATCTATGGCATTGAGCAAATATGCTCCAGACACAGGAGCCCTGGGTCTAAGCAGTCACACCCCTCCACACCCTCTTTCCAGGCAGGATACAGATACACATATCCTGTCCTCTCCAGGCCCACGCAACGCTCGCATAGGTTGAAAATTCAATGTTGAGGTACAGTTCCTGAAGAAGAAAAGAAGCTAGGATTTCACAACAAACACAAAAATGCAGCCACGTAAGCACACACCACATTTGCCTAATCCTTAGACGGTTAGAAACACATTGAGAAAGAGAGAGAAAAGAGAAGGAAAGAGAGTATAGAAAACAGAAGGGAATTAGCGAGAGAACCTTTGTTAGCACTCTGGATGGGAGGCAAGAATGCTAAAACATCTGGGAATGTTACAGCTTCCTCAATTAGCCTAAAGCTTTAAATGTACAGTTTAACAAACCAAAACAAAGCTTCGACTTAACTAACTGACAATAGTTAATAAAATATGGTGGATCACAGCAGTATACAAACCTTATTCAAAAGTACAATGCAGCTCACTTTATCAGGAAGTAGATCCTAAACATATCATGACGACATTCACAGTAGCAGCAATATGCCGTTAGGTTCTTCCAATTATTTTTGTTTGACTATATGTAGGCTATCCTCTCAACAAGCTGAATTTCTTAAATCATATTCCTCGCATGACATTCAGTTCATAAACTGGAGTAACAGATTGACAAGAGTGTCATCCTAATGTCATCCTGGTTACCCTCCTGAGTCTTTAATTAAAGATGCAGTCAGCTAGCTAAGCCTATGTGAAAGCCTGTTTTTTTTCTTCACTTTAAGTGACAGGCTGAATGTTCAGGATGAATGTTCTTGGTAGGGTAGTACATTTGCTCACAGCTTTTCCTCCAAATCCTAGCATCGTCACAAATGGGCTGTGAATAGTTCAACACAGCATTACTCATTATTTGACTCTTCCCCCCCCCCCCCCCCACTGATCTGCCAAACAACTGCACAGTACAGTGTACTGTACCCTAGCCCACTACATTTATAGTATGGTGTGTGTGAGTCAGGTTACTGTGTGATACTCTGTACAACTGTGCCGGGGGGGTGGGAGAAGAGAAGAGACACCGAGTTTGACACAGAGGTGGTGTAGTCTGGCTCGTAACACTCAGAAAACAGTAACCTGAGACCCGAGGGTTTGTGGCTCACCGTCGAAGAGAGAATTGTCTTATTGGGAAAATATACATTCGGTTCAAACTGTCAACCAATATACCAAGAAGAAAGTGGTGGTTATAAAGCCTGTGGAATCAAACACTTGATGTACTACATACTTGATACCGAGGCCTAGAATAGACAAACAAAGCACTAAAATCTGAATATTCACATGCCTCTATGCCAGACATCACTGTGCAGACATTACGTACTGTGAGGATGTTTTCTAATTACAAAAGGTCGCCCCAGAAAATACCCAAAGTGTTGAAAATGTGTGAATGTAGGCCATAATCATGTGAAGTAGGCAAACACAAGGAAGAAATCGGTGTCACGCTAATTAGCCTGTTTCTATGGTAACTTGCAGCCACCCACTACAATCTTGTTGTGTTTTTTTGTAAAAAAAAAAATTGGTTCAATTGTATTGGCAACCAGGAACTCAATCTCCCTTTCCCCTATTTGTGTGATTGTTGTGGAAGAGGTGATGCAGAATAAAGAGTTTCTGCAATTCAAATTCAAATTAGGTTTCTAATCATTCAAATTATTAGGTTTCCCTACCTGGCACGTCATACCACTCCGCCCCGTTGGTGATGCCATCCTTGAACATCTCATTCGGGGTATCGGGGCATTTGGGCACACCCGTACTCATGACTGGGTTGTTCTTGGCGTAGACCCGTGCCAGGTACCTGAAGAGGTTGTCGTCGTCAGAGCGACTATACTGGGCCTGGCTCATGTGGTCGGCTGAGTCATCGAACGGGTAGCTTGCCACCACAGTACCCCCGTGTAGATTCCCAGACAAGACAAACCTGCAGGAATGTTACAAATGCATATTGTCACATGATTCACAGGGAAACACACCATTCAGTCTGTTCGAATCAGAAATATGATCCAGGCACATAGATTAGGTTATAATTACACTCTCACTCATGCGTATGCTAATGCTTAGTACCAGTATCTTAGTCAACAATGTCAAAGGATGGTTTACGGGAGAATCAGTTGGACTATGACTAAGCCCATACTGCTGTTTATTGAAGCCGGGAAAGAAACAGGATTGTTTGTTTTCTTCCAAAGAAGCAATTGTGAGATGCAGTTGGTAGGAGACATTCCAAACTATTGGATAGCAACAAGTCCCCTTTGGAAAGTAAATGGAGATTCATTTGTATACTCTTCACTAAATCCTTTAGATTTATTTGACTGTGAGATAATTATTTTAGACAGACTGTTTGCATACCGCATAACATTAGAAACAAGTAGGGGTGTACAGTTTAGTGTCTAAACTGACCTTCGACAATTAAGCAGTCTGTCTCACTTACTTTTTCTCGAGTATCCACTTTATGACTGCAGTAACTTCTGGTATTTCCTCTTGTTTTACAAGTATTTTCTGAAACTGATCAGGGAAACTTCGGTTAAGGTCATGGTTCTTCGAATTTTGACGACCACCGGCGTCTCCACTACAGTCCCCTTCTTTAGACCTTTCAAACCCGTCAGGGTTCATGCTGGGCATAATGTAGATATCCGTGCTTGTTACCAACTCCGTGAGGCGTTGGTCTTCCCCATACCTTGTCAGGAGGTGTTCCACAAGGTAGACGAGAACCTGCCTTGAGATAGTTTCGTCCCCATGCATGTTCCCCACATACTTGAATTTAGGTTTACCCGGTAGGTCAATGTTCGGGTCCTTTGTAATATGCATCACCCACAGCTCCCTGCCCTCTACGGACTGGCCTATGCTTGACAAGTTGGCAATGTGAGCGTATTTCGAAGCCATATTCGTGAGAAGTTGTGTTAATTCCTCATAATTGTAGTACTTATTGTACGATTCCACCTCCTCTGACGCTTTTGTCGTCCTAACCAGCATCGCTTCTCCAACGTTCAGACATGAGACCATTGGAACAACAACAAAAAGGAGACAGCCGAAAAGTGAGACGTTCAGTTTGAGCGCTGCAAACAGATGCACCCTTCTCAGAGTCGCCATGTTTTCCGTAATTTTACTTAATCACCATTCATTCTAACTTAATTAAAAAAATATTAATGTAATAGTCAATGGCAGCACTAAATTGCTAGCCTTTCGTGTCTCTCCAGCCAGCTAGCCTGCTTTTCTCCATCAACTTCCTGTAATTTTCTATAGGGCGGAGCTTCATTCTGATGTCGCCACAATCGGGGCGGGGCATTGTTAAGGAAGCACAGGAATATCAGCAAAACCTGGTGAGAATATGCGCTTGTGTTGAAAACGTTCAATAATATAAACTGTTTGAAATGGTAAAAAATCTTGCCCTGTTCTAATTCGCATATTTATGATAGCCTAATTGAATGTGTTCAGCTAGCTCCCCAATAAATATTGATCTGCCATGGATTAAACATTTGCACAAATTGTCCCGTACGTGTATCCTAAATAATTGAGACTAGTGCACAGTGCCCATGATGCAGTCGGTAATTAAGATGTTGGTGGGACAGATTCGTGGAACTATAGAGTGCAGTGCCAGTGATGAAGTCGGTGGTACACACACAAAAAATATTCCTGGAATTATGGATAGGGAAAAGTGCCCGGGATGCAGTTGGTAAGATGTTGGTGACACACACAGATTTTCACCCCCAAATCAGACTAATAGAAGACACTTGTAATGCTGTTTATTTGTTGATGTTTCTCGTTTTCTTATTTATTGATCACTTGAGTACAGAGTGTCCCTGTATAAACTCGGGGAGCAATAAGCTGGAGGAAGATCACCGCCACACAGCCACCCAAGACTCTCCGCTGCGTGGTGGGCATATCTGTGATCTTTCTTTCTTTCTCTCGCTCTCTTTGTTTTCTTTGAGCGTTGGAATAAAACAAAAGTGCTGGTAACATCAGCTCTGGGTGGGGGAGGGGGGAGGTCTCAGCCATGGGTCTCTGAGGTCTGACAGGACTGGCCAAGCTTGGGATGATGGGGTGGAAGAGGGAGAGGGGGAGAAAGGGGAGGGGAACTGGGAAGAGGAGGTGGCCTCTCGTCTCACTGCTGGATTCGGCGCAGCGACTGCACCTGGAAGGTCTGAGCATGGGATCCCCACTCTCTGTAGTGTTTGTACTCCCCTCCATGACGGTCACACTCCATGATGTATTGGTAGCCACGGTAACCTGGAAACTGGTAGCACACCCAGCTGGGGAGAAATAGAGAGTGACCAAGAACAATTTAAAGTCACCACACCTCAGCTGTTTTTACTTTTAATTAAATGTACCCCCCCCCCCCAGTTTGTTTTGCTTTCATGTTGGTGGGACAAATGCTCTGTCTTATTGCGTTTTGATTATGATTAATTTACTCAATTTGGTTTCACCATGTAGCTAATTAGAATGAAGCCATTCTAGCAAACAGAAACATAGCAAACAGAGGGTCAGGATGTGACTCACGCTCCACTTTGGACCTGCATGGATCCGATCTCGTTGTTGCCCCAGCCCATGGCCTGCAGAGAGGGGTAGTCATCATTCATCTCCCACTGCCGCCCAATGAAGTTCTCCCTCTCAAAGACAACAATCTTAGACTCCTTGTGGTTCTGTCAAATAAGAGTTGTGGAGGGAAAATGGTCAGTCTCAGTCATTATGCAATCTCTTGAAGTGAAATGCAGTGGTCAATAGCAGTGCATGTGACTGGGAGTAGGATAGATTCTTGAATAATGTTATTTTGTGACCTGGACCTATCACTGTAATAAATTAAAATAGACACTTTAAAGTGAGTCTGTCAAATGTTCCATTAAACTGGATTTTGTAACCAAGAAGATACTGCAATTGTCTGCCTTAGCCTTAATCAATTCCTCATAATCCTGCTCGCTTTCTGTCTGAACAGTAGAAAATAGATCAACACACAATCAGTGTCAGACAAACAGAACAAGAGAGCCTTTCCTTCCTGTCCCCCCTAACCCCATTTATCATAGTTTAAACAGGGAATGCAATGTGGGTATTAATACTTGACCCAGAAAAAGGGAAAAAGTAAACCCTATTTTAAATGCTTGCTTCCTCTCTTGAGGTAATCTCCGATCTTGTATAATTTGATAGGCAAAGCCCTTTTCTTCTTTGTTGCTGTTGCAAATCTAGTTATATTATCTATTTAAGGAACAGGGAGATGGACGATGTTTCCTCAAAGTCCTGACTGGGGATGGCCTCAGACTCACAGCAGAGCAGACGGGGCGGAAGGACATCATCCTCTCGATGTGGTAGGCATTGCTGCCGCTCCAGGACTCCCAGCGAGGGTACTCCCCCCTCTCCAACACAAATTGCTGTCCACAGAAGCTGGAGTGCTCATACCCTGCCCAGCTGCGTACACACACACACATGCAAACACACATGGCACAAACATAAAGATGACCACATACCTCAATTCCAAAATATAAGGAGCTCCATTTTACAGTTTTCTATTAGAGACATAATACTTTATTGATCCTCACGAGGGGAAATTTCGAAATTAAAGGGCCAAATGGATTGTATAATTGGGGATAAATAAATTTGTGGTCATTATAACAATAGCATAATTCAAAAAAAAAATGTTGAAGGTATTTGGGGCATTTTCTTCTTTACATTAGAGTCACTTTGCACTACTTGGGTTTTTGTATGCTAACTTACGCTCCACACTCCACCTTCAGGGAGCGAACATTGTCCATGCCACAGTCCATGATGTTCTGGCAGGATGCAGTGAACTCCATACGCTTTCCCTGGAAGTTCTCCTGGTCATAGACTGTGATCTATAAACGCAGACACACACTGGATTATGTGGGAGACTTGCAGTTCACTCCACCTGAAACCAAACCATCTGGCTCTTGAATCTTTAATGATCTTAGAATCGATTCCATCCATCTGGAAGTCCTATCTCACTCTCACATCACTGTTCCTGTTCAAGGAGGGATGATGCAGTGTTTTCAGAAACAGATGGGTCACACATAAGTTGTTTTAAAGTGTCATGTTTGATGCAGTCAATGGGACAGTTTCAAAAGACCAGACTGCACGTGAAGGAGATTAAATAAAATGCTCCTCATGTATTCCAAGTAGTATCCAGCATTGGGTTGCTCAATTTGCTAAAGTTTACACCTTATAGCAAAAGAAGCATTATTCCTGCAGTAATAGATGTGCTTATATCGGTAACAACCAAATTGTTGCTGCTGACTCACCTTCCATGGTCCCATAGGATTGGGTTTAGTCAAAGCCATTCTGTTGGATATCTCAATATTGGTTGACCTACTGACAGAGACCAGACAGTCACATTTCTGCTTGAGTCTATAGGGTAATAAGAACAGACAATACTAAATTGTCCTAGACCTGTGTTGCACGCTGGCATGCTTCTGTCCATACCGAGATGCTCTAACCCTAACCCAAATTATATAGATGGCCTAGTTATGCCAGAATGCTTGAGTCTGTTGGACAAACCAAAACTAAGTGGTGCCCTATCCTTAACATGATGATGTACCCATGCTAGGTCTGAGAAGATAAAAACATTGAATTCGTTTTTAGTACAGTATGTGGAGTAGGTTGTGGAGTGCCAAATTCCACAAACATTACGGAATGGAAAACAGGAGACTATATCATAACAAAGTACAAATAACCCACTTTTATCTAATAGATTGATAGTTTGTTCGTTTTGGAGACTTGGAGCACACAACTACATTTCTGCGAATAAATTACAGCATGTGATCAGATTGTTTATGAGGTTTTAATTCTAGTTTTTTTGTTTACGTAAAAACACATTGTATAGGGTGTGTCTATGGTATGGTTAATCTTAAGTGTGTATCATATCTGCATTTCATACTAATGTGACGTCAACTGTGCTGGCCATACTGAGTGTAGTTAGACCATACACTATAGGAACAATACCACAAGTCCATCTCTGTTAGATGTGTGTGTGTGTGGGTGTGTGTGTGTGTGTGTATGTGTGTGTGAGTGACACCCCTTTTCTATACATTTTGAGGCTCAGCAGAAACAACAAAAGAAAACCGACACAAAATGTAAATAGACAATGGACAGTAAAAGGCTATAGGCAAAATGGCTGCTACGGAGGGCTTACCTGACCTACCCCAAAAATAGCTGTGCAGCACTCACGGGGGGGGCTCCACAAAAACGATGTCCTGACCCCCCTTAGTAAACGGGCCTATTTATACGCCGCAGTGGTGAATGGCGTCCTAGCCAGGGGTCCAGGGCAGGAGTCAGCACATTGCTGGGCCGCTTATTGTTTGAGATTGAGCCGTTGGGCTTTGGCCCGCCAGTGTTGGACCGGGCCGAGGGCACGGTGCCCAGTGCCGATTATCACGAGCTCCAGCCAGCGCCAGCCCATGACCACCTCTCATGAAGCACAGCATGCTCATCATTACTATACATACATGGGCTGCACCCCACCATGGCCCAGCCCATACGTTTGTAGTTTTGCAAACCCTTCATAGTGCACTTTCTGTACCTGAAGGGAAAATATTCATAATTTATGAATCTTATGGCGCTTATGAAATAAGAAAGTACACACCATGAAAGATTAAAATAATGTAGTGAAAAAACACTGACACTAGGACTATATTTCTGAAACATTTATCTTGAGATGTTGAAGAAAAAAATATATATTTTCAGATACCTAAATGGTTACAATATTGTCTGGTAAATAAAGTGTACTATTGTAGTGATGAAGTTAGGCATTCAGTACTTACTCACTGAGCTCTCCAGAGGCACTTGCAGGGCTTCCCACCTGAGTGATAACCTATGCAAACCCCAACTGACTTCTCTTCCCTTACCCTGCCACATTTACACACACATCTACCTACCAGCTCACACACACACACACACACACACATAAATATATGGTCGCTCATGCATACATACATGGGAGACACACACGCCACCCATTCAGAGCCTGACATGGACCTGCACACACATGCGCACGCACGCACTCATATATACACACTTGTACACATTAAGACCCTTTGTGCACCTATGCTCTGCCCCCTTGTTGCCCCACTCAATGAACTGACATCCTATTACTGAGAAACTGTAACAAAGTATTCATGTATCTGCATATCTCTGATAAAATTGATTCCTACACTGAGATATAGCTAGACTGTGTATGTGTCTTTGTGTGTTGCTGTGTGTATCCGTTTGTGAGTTTGTGTATGTGTGTGTGTATGTGTGTGTCTGTGTGTTCATATCTCAATTGGCACGGCTGCCAAATCAGTGTGAACACGTGTGAGAATTGGTGTATGTGACTGGGTCAAACTATTATCATACTGTCACATGTCATCATGGATCCAGCAGGTTCTGCTTGATACAGAGGAATGCTGTGTGAGTGTGTTTGTGTGTGTGTGGTGTGTACACGTGTGACAGTCAAGGCTACTGGTCCATCAAAACAATAGACCAATGGCACCCACATGCCTGTCCACACAATGAGGTGCTCCTGAGGTCAGCACATTGCTCTGCTTGGTGCTCAAAGGCCAGGATTGTGGAGAGGCAGAGGGAATGAGAGTGAGAGAGAGTGAGAGAGAGAGAGAGAGAGAGAGAGAGAGAGAGAGAGAGAGAGAGAGAGAGAGAGAGAGAGAGAGAGAGAGAGAGAGAGAGAGAGAGAGAGAGAGAGAGAGAGAGAGAGAAAGAAAGAAAAAAAAGAGAAAGCTAGAAAGAAAAAAGTATAAATGGAAAAGGGATAGATGATGAGGGATGAAAAAAATTACCTGAGGTAATTAAATATTGTATGCGCTGAGAAGTGTGCCTGCAATTGTGTCTGCTGTGGTTTAATGTGCAAACATGTCTGTGTGAGTGCCTGCCTGCATGTGACTGTGTGTTTTAGAACCAGTAGCAGTAGGGGCTTTCTGCTGATGATGGTGGCTGTCCCTAGTCCCCACAGTAGCGCTGGACAACAAAACAGGGCGCCTAGTCAGCATGGCACACTGAGAGATAAGCATGACCCTTAACCCCGCCCAAAGCCTCCCTCAAAAAAAGGATCCCTTTCGTCCAATGGCCTGGGCGAATTCTGATGCAACAGACCATAGTGGGATGGGAATGTATATATATATCCCTACTCATGGGGCCCTATTCCAACACTTTACCCAAAGGCCTAAGCTGCGCTTTCCTGTCCATTCCTCCCTTCATAACCTGACTACAGCTTTTAGGTGAGAATTATACTTATCTAGAGCTTGCGGCATAGGTGGGCTTTCCACTGCTTGAACTAAGGACTTTCAATATGGGGGCAAAGGGTGGGTATGCTCTGACCATCTAAACCAAGGAGTGTCAATTGGACTGTGATTTTTTCTACCTAAGTGTGTTAGATCTGTCAAACAAGATACTGACTTCATTACTCTTGAGTATCCTCCTGAGTTGTTACAAGAAGAAAGTAGTTCTTAGACATTCTGTGGTACATTTCAAAAGGATGGCAATCATCATCGAATTATGGCCACCTTAGATTCTGGAATCTCCTGTCAGCTTGGTAATAAAGCTTGACAAGTCTGTTCTCCGCCTATGAAAAATCTTCCATGTTGCATCACTGTGTAACTCTTTCAAAAGAGATTACTTTACAGAAGTTTAGAGATAAGAAGTACAGAAAAACTATTATTCAATAATGAATGTGGTTCATTGTGTTGGAAAGCTTTAACATTAAAGGTGTTGAGTAGTGTTCATGAGAGGGAAATTACATGTATGCTAGTGTAGATTTTAGTGACAACACATTTAAGAGATATTAAATCATTATCTACATATTAATTGACCATAAGGGAACAGTTGCATGCCTGTTCTCATGGCCTTCTTTTATTTTACATCTAAACACTCTAGGACTGTGGAATTGCGCTGTATACGTCTTTTCCAAATGTGTCTACAGTATGTGCAGAAGTGAATGAAAATATTTTAACCTTGCATCTTATTATTGCTCTTTTCTCCCTCTGCTCTCTCTCTCTCTCCTCTTCTCTCTCTCTCTCTCTATCTCTCTCTCTCTCCTCTCTCTCTCTCTCTCTCTCTCTCTCTCTCTCTCTCTCTCTCTCTCTCTCTCTCTCTCTCTCTCTCTCTCTCTCTCTCTCTCTCTCTCTAGACTCTATCATGTCTCACACTGGAGTACAGGGCAGCATTGGCAGCCACCCAGGCATGGGAATGAACAGGCACAAAGTATGTCCTCAATCATTTCAATCAATGACCATTAATATCCACCTTAAATAAACTGCTAGCAGTGGGCAGTACAAAACTGATTTATTGATTACTTTGTCTGGTCCGAATTTCCAGATGTACCTCTTTGAGTTTGAGAACTTCCAGGGCCGTAGAATGGAGCTGAACGGAGAGTGTCGTAACCTGTGTGAGAAGGGTTTCGAAAGGATTGGCTCCATCAGGGTGGAGTGTGGACCGTAAGTCGCTCAAACCAAAACAAATTAAAGTTGCTGAGAAATTTGTACAACATATTAACGCCATGAAACATTATTTGTGACGAGGTGCAATGTTGGTGGAAATAGCATTTTTCAACTTTCATTCCGAAAACATAATATGTATCTCTCGTTTGATATATGTGCTACATTCACAGTGTTGTACTGTATATTGCTGTTAACATCAATTATATTTGACAAAATCACATTCTGTGAATCCAGTTGTGTTTTATAAATGTGTTAAAACATGTTCCCTGCTGTGAATTGTCCTCTACACAGTTGGGTGGGCTATGAGCAGCAGAATATGTCTGGGGAGATGTTCATGATGGAGAAGGGAGAGTACCCTCGCTGGGACACCTGGTCCAACAGCTACAGGTGTGACCGTTTCATGTCGGTCAGGCCTGTCCGTATGGTGAGTAAATGTCAACCGTGTATGTATGAATGGATTTATCTATCAATGGATGGAATAGTTGTATTAATCTTCTTGTCTTTTTAGTCTTTTTTACTTTTTGTGCATCTGACTCCACCCACCCTTCCGTTCATCCATCCATCCATGCATCTCCTTTTCGGGATGTTAGCTGATCTTTTCCTTCTATTTTTTCCTACATACCTATAGGACCCCCAGGACCACAAGATCTGCCTCTTTGAGTGCATGAACTTTGAGGGCCGCAAGATGGAAGTGTGTGACGAGGACATTCCTAGCCTGTGGTCCTACGGCTTCCAGGACCGTGTGGGCAGCATCCAGGTCACTGGTGGAACGTAAGTCCCTTATTGGATTAGTGAGAGGGGGTAATTACATGTCCTGAGACAGATACTGAGACAATGTAAAGGGTTTGGTGTGATTGTGTAGTTACAGTGAGAAAAAACATTATAGTACAAAGAAACTTCAAGCTTCTCACAGGAAAAACAATCAGTTCCATCTAATCATCTCTCTCTCTCTTTCTCTCTCTCTTTCTCTCTCCTTCTCCTTTCTCCCTATTAAAGGTGGGTGGGTTACCAATACCCCGGTTACAGAGGTTTCCAGTACGTGTTTGAGATGGGACCCTTCAAGCACTGGAATGAGTGGGGCGCCCACCATCCCCAGATCCAGTCAATCCGCAGGGTCAGGGACATGCAGACACATCGCAGGGGCTGCTTTGAGATGACCGCCTAGAGAGGGGCACCAGGCAGGCAACCGCCAGCTATAGCTGGTGTATGTTGGGTGGGGCTGGTCCTGGAGCTTACCACCTTTCCCAGCTTCATCAGTAGCCACTTAGCCAGACAATGCTAATGAAATCTCTTGCTCCATCTCTATAACTTTTACTGGTAGAATTAAGTCATGTGCTTATGGGCCTTCATCCACCAACATTGAATACACTACACTGCCTATTGTATGGGCTGCCTTTCCTCAGTGCCTGAATGATACCTGTCAAAGTGATAGCCATGCTGTCCTGAAACCTGATAAACCTAGGGTACAGTTGCATTATGGTATTCATGATAGAGGGGTTTTTCAGCAAACTGGGTAAGAAGGTTTTTATAATAACAAGTAGTTTGTGTTCAATAGTTTGTTTCAATATCTGCAAGCCCTTGATTTTATACATACATTTGCTCATGTGTTTCTTAGCTATATATACATTGATGCCAATAAGCCTTTTCACAACGCTCTCTACTCCTGTGACACATGGCTGATTTTAGAAAGTACAGATACACACTCCATTTGCTGTCTCAGGTAAACCATGGTCAGCTCTTTTGGACAGTCCATATACTGCAGTGACCTGAACTATCCAAAGGAAGTCACTGTTTCCTCATAAATTCACAAGACTGTCCATCTCCACTGCACCTGAAGTTTTTTTTTGCTGACTTCTATCTTCAAAGAAAGGCACATGGCACTAGAACACAGTGGGTTCAATAACTGGGGAAAAGGGCATGGATGGAGAAAAGGCAGCTGTAACTGGGGTTATAGAGACTAGCCCACCTGTTGGTTGACCCCTCCTTATCACAATGATGGGGTTGTTCAGTAGGCTTGTGTTATGAACCTATATCTTTCTCAGGGATGCTGGCATCTGAAGAGCAACTTTCAGATGAAAAAAATAAATTAAAAATCAATAAATATTCAAAACCTCAGATCTGAAAAAATGCCAGTGCCTTCTTTTTCCTCTTAACTTCATTTAAAGAGCTCTGCTCATGTGACACAAATGAATGGAATTGCCTTTTCCAGTTACACTTTCCTACCAACTTTTTAAATCCTGCAATAATTTGGCATGTGGATGTTACTATTACACTCTCAAATTGAAATTGGATTATTCTGATATTATCTGGATTTTATGGGCAGACCAGGCAACGTATGGTTTGGACCACTGTTCAATTTCATTTTATGCGGCTGCATGTTTTGTAAGTTGGGTGAGTCATCGCTGTTCAATGAGGGAGCGCATGACATCTGCCGGTTGAATCAGTTAGCGACAGGATCGTTGATGACAAATATTTTGAGACCTCTACTTTGCAATGGTCTAGTCTGTCGTGTAACACGAGCGTTCCAATGAGACGATTTTTGTTTCTTAGCCAGACTACTTGACTTGACGTGAATTCTGAACCTGCAGTCTCCACCAAATACGAGCGCGTCGCCAGTAGTCTTTAACCAACGAACACAAGCAGCCACGGACCGAAGGTTTAAAGAACTAAGGATTTAGATTAAATACCGAGTGACTGAGAGAGCCGTTGAGTCTTAGTGAGGCAGGGTGAGAGCCTGATTTGTATCAGATCGGGAGGGGGAGGAGGCACAGAGAATGAGCTATTCTTGTACCAGCACAGAAGCTGTATGTAATAGACAGGACGCAACTAACTGCAGTACTCAGGAACCCGCCACTAATAATACGAACGGTGGCAACGGAGGTAAAGAGAGTGCCAGTAGCACCAGTTCCCGCCAGCCGTATCACAAACCGCTCGTGGCCATGAAAGTGAAGAAAGGCTGCAACTCTACAGACGCGGGAGTTCCAGTAACTACGGAAGAAGAATTGTTGAGAAATCCTGTAATAACGGCCGAGGATGTACTTGGGTTACAGAAGATCACCCAAAGTAAGTGCACTATTAGCTTACTTAGTCTTAAACAGGACGTGACAACCGTTGCATGTAGAGTAGGCTACCTGCTGATTCTAGCATTGGAGTGTCATGTTGTGTCAGCAGGGCAATAATTCCTCACTTGCGTAGTCTTATTCTGTCATTAGCACAGCACTAGTACATGGACTCTTTATTTTAGCCAAACAACTGGTTTCAGTTCACCGTACCTTGGACAGCGACTTACAGAGACACAGAGCCAGAGACGCAGAGATGATTGTTGCTTGAAAGAAATGTGCTAGTTACACAATATTGGCCTTCCACGTTTCAAGTGTTTATGTCTCTGCATTGTCAACATAGCCTGGTAGACAATAATATAATTATGCAAGAAAAACAGACTGGCCTCTTAAGCATGCATATTCTCTCTCTCTCTCTCTCTCTCTCTCTCTCTCTCTCTCTCTCTCTCTCTCTCTCTCTCTCTCTCTCTCTCTATCTCTCTCTCTCTCTCTCTCTCTCTCTGTGTGTGTGTGTGTGTGTGTGTGTGTGTGTGTGTTTGTGTGTGGATAGCTTGTTCTGTCTAATGCTTCCCCTGTCCATATCAATGAAAAATAATAATCTAAATCCTTTTCCAGTGCACTCTGAGGTAACAGGTGGTCAGAGGTCTGCCCTGAGATTGACACAGATCCTAATTAAAGATTTGCATTAGATTGTTACATATCTTACAGCTACAGCATGTATTCACTTTTAACTTATTCTTTCTCAACTTTGTTTCAACACTTTTCAAATGGTTATACTTCACAATTAATATTCTTTGTATTTGATCTATTAATATTCTTTGTCATCTTAAATAGGTTTCTACAGTCACATAATGTTCTGTCATTGTGTCACTTTTTAAAATGATTTTCAGTATTTGATGGACAAGCATAACATTAAATCATGAATTGTAAAGTATGAAAATTGCCATTAAAAACGGCTTCCATTTAAACAATTGTTTGACCTGTCCCCTGACTGATACACTGCTACCAAGTCAATTAACCCAGCAGATCAGTAGAGTTATATAAACAGACTCAGAGTAACAAGAAATAGACACATTTACGTTCTATAGATACATTTCAATTGGTAGCCTATCATAAGAGTCTAGCGAAAGGCAAACCTCATTCAAAAGGGCATTGCATTTACCCCAAACAACACTCTTGTCATCCTCTTTGTGTCTGTGACATACAGTATGTATCTACTGGGTAAACCACAGCAAAAGAGAGGAATCAGGGCTGCAGGGGCAAGATAAAACATAAATCACTCATGATGGCACATAATCTGTACTCTCTACTGACATGTAATCTGGATTAGGTCACAAGGGAGGAATGTGGCGAGCTGCAATGACCTGATACTCTTCAGTTAATTAATGCCCCCGGAATGCAACCCAAACATCAGAAACGTCTGCACATTTGTGATTCAGATAGACAGGTTATTCTGAAGGTCAATCTTTTCAGGTTTACTTTGGTGTTTGTGGTCCCCCAGCTAAAAAGGGTAATTAGGAATCAACGACTGAAATTGATCCAAAACAGCATTTTGTTCTCAAAGAGGCTACTGTCAATGGTGGCTATCATGTATCAAACTAATTCAATAAATCGTAATGATGTATGTTAAACATGTCTTGCTGTAGTAGCGTATATACTGTATATATATATGCAATTTGCACATGGGCTGTCATCATTTTCAAACATCTCATACACTATATTTTCAAATAGGGGGAAATAATTTTAGATAATCAATACATAACATCTCTCTGCACACAGAGGTTATGCACTCAGAGGGTAATCATCATCATACCATACAGATAGTAGCAATCATACCTTTCACTCTGAAACTGTCTGTATATAGAAAGATTGTGTAAAAAAAGACAGGAGGACAAACAGCAATTCCATCTGGTGTAAATAACTTCCATGGTGGTGCTTTGGGGAAGGTAAAAGCATCCATTTTGGTGGTGGGGTGCTGCCACAGTTGCTCAGTACTGATAAGGGAGCCAGTGTTTTCCTGACACAAGAGCGGATGGAAGTAAATGTAATCTGGCTAGTGGAGAAACGGTGCTTGGTGAAATGAGAAATGATAGCTCATCAGAAGCCCATGTGCTTGTGATGTACGGAGGAGGAAATCATATGCACAGAAACAGGGGAAATCAAATATCGCAGGCTATCTGCAAGGATTCATTCAGAATATGGGTCGTGTTTTTAGACGCAGTGTGAGCCTGCAGACTATCCTGTATTTCAGACTGTTGATAGTAAATACTCACTTAATTCAGAGGTCAAGGTGAATAACTATTATCCGTATAAATGTGTATCCATATAAACTTGTAGATTAGGAGTCTATAAAATGATATATCTTATGAACAAGTAGCATGCATGTGCAATTACTCATTCCGCCTCCATGTGTATCTGTGATCTGTCCTTGGTGCTATCAGATGAATACGAAGTGCCACAAGCATTTCAAAACGGTCTCTATGGTTGACTCATCCCATTCAAGTGAATGACTTCACACATTAAACACCGGAAGATAATACCAGTTACATTTGCGCTGATCTCATCACTTACAACTTCACATATCTATTATTGATTTTCTACAAAATCTCTATCACATCGCAATCAACCTCAAAAGAACCCTCTGAACCCTGAACCTAAATGATTGGTCGTGTTTATTACAGTCCTGCAAAGCCTACAGATATTGAATTTATAAAATGTTACTGTCAAGTATATTTCAGCAAATATGACAAAAAATGTATCTCAACAACATCACCAACCCTGCCTTTAATAACATTGATTAATAAATGTATTTATGTTTATGTCTGGATATATTATTATTATTATGTGGAAATTCTGTGGTGAACACCAGAACGGTCACAATGGTCCAGAGACAGTAACCGCAGTATTATTGTGTAGGTTTTCATTAAAAAACACAAGGTTAGCCACTACTTACAGTAATATTTGCTGAATTATTCTGTGTGATGTTTTCTACACCTCTTTTGCATACCTGTTCTATGAGATTACCGTCATCTTATTTCTGCTATGTTTACCTTTGGGCTGTGGAGGTGTGAAGAAATGCCCCCCTCTCAGACTGCAGTACACAAGTCTTCATCCTTGCTTGACAATGCTCCATTGATTTAATTTAGGCCATACCATTCTGTCATCCATTTGCAATGTTGAAACCTATACAGAGCATGTGTTTACCAACACCTTCTGTAGGGCAAAACCGGCAAAGTGCTTAAATTCTTTTTCTGCTGTGTGACCTCACCCCTTCATCCAGAGCAGCTTCGCTCGCCCCACAGCCTCTCCAGATCTGTCTATCAGGAAACATTACACCTCCCGCCTGCTTATGAGCAAGGACACAATCCCCTGACTGTATTTCCAGTCATTGGGGCCTGTCACCACAATGGCCACAGCTTTAATTAAAAATTGATCGCCGTGGCACTCTTTAAATCTGCTCTATACAAGCTGTCACAAGGTCAGTGATGTATGAGGGTCATTCACTTTAAGGGACGATGCTGTTTTCTGGGATCCAGCCGTTGTGACAGTGAGTCCTTGAGGAGTGTTGTCGCTTATTGGGACGACCGATATCACATCTAGCCTATATCTAATGAAAGCAGTGGCAAGGGAGTTCTGTTAGCTGTAGACAATGGTAAATATCTTAGTTGTATGCTTGTAATTTAACTTTTCACCACAAAGACATTATGGTACACATTTTCTCCTTTGAGTAATTGAGAATGTTCCGTTATTGCTCGGTCAGAGCAGGACATTGACTCATCATTGTCTGTGTGTGTGTGAGTGAGTGGGTGGACTTTTTAGAAAAATGTCCTTTGATTCAACTCAGATGAAATTGTACAGGTCCTCATCAATTCTTTGAAAATGACCTGCCAACACTTAAGGTAACATGAACCTGAAAAATGCTCTCCTATAATTTGCCTAATTTACTGAAATAAATACAAGTATACCTTTCCAAATACAAATTTCAGGGTTATTGTTGCACTGAACCATCCTTGTACAATCATAGAGTTGGCCTCTTATAATTACAGGGTTTGGCTGAAACGCTCCACTAAATATCAAATCATGTTTCAGTGCTTCAAACAGTTTTCTGAGGTCAGCTTTGTTGTTGGTGATAGCTGCTAGTTTCATTTTGAACAGACTAAGCAGAGCCTTAAAGCTTGAGCTGAGTCATGCTGCTGCACGCTCAGCCTTTTGAATTGGAAAACACTGAGGGACTACCGAGATGATTCGCACTGTGGCAAAAAAAAAGGAAATAACAAAGCCTGATAATGAGTAGTCTATGTGACAGCTTCATATCCCAATGATTTAATGTAGCTCCATTCTTTCCAACTCGGGCACAAAATCCTATCAGCCAACAGAAGCGTTCAAGATGGCCTCCAGCTTTCGCTTTGAACTGGTAACAGTTAGACCCCGAAGGCCCCAGTAAAGTGGTGGATTTCCCTGCTAGCCAATGGAAAGCTGTCAGAGTGATGTACTAAAACTGTGTACACAAACACTCTATCTTAGTCCTTTGGCTCTGTTTGATGATATGCCTCATAAGCTGCAGAGTCTTTACAGTTCACTTTGGCTGAAGCTCTCATAACCCCAAAACCCCATGAAATGTATATGCGTAAAGTTAGATTACTAGTAAAAAAAAAAAAAAGTAAAGAGAATGAGCCTGGACAGGACAATATATTTTTTGGACTTTCCCTTTTGTCATCATGGTCAGAGGCAAAATATTTACTACAAGACCCTGCTGTAGTAGCTACACAGTTATTGTACATAGTTGGGGACACCGGAAATGCTTCCCAAAGTTCTTCATTCTCATGAATGAACATAACTCTGTCTTGCCATACACTTAAAGGTACAATAGTTTAAAAAAATCGGTAAAAGACAAATGTTGTGTCCCCCATACACAGGTATAAGCTAAGGAGGTACTCTGAGAGTTGTTAAGCACAAGACAGTTTAGTGCCAGTAGAATGTCAATTTAAAATTTTGAAGAAACCACTACTTTCCAACCAATTATGTTCCAGCAATCCTGTTCCATCCAATTGCCTTACTCCTTGGCTTATTTTGTGAAACCCCTGTTAAATCAAACATGAGCTGGAGGAAAGTATGGATGTTCAGACAAAAATTGGGTGCTCTGTTTATTATAGTTCAGGCTTAAATAATCTTCTGTGCCACTGTGGGAACCACTTGGGTGGAACCATTGGCAGGACATCACTGAAAATAATAATTGTTATTAATGATTCTGTCTGGTTAAATAAAGGTTAAATAAAATAAAAAGCGTTGGAGGAAGTGGCCATTATTCATTACTCCTTAAAGACATATACAATCACATAGATCACAGTGGGTCGATTAGATAAAATTGTGGTTCTTAGTGTGTATCAGTAGGCATCTGACAGGGTGGATTCCATCTTTTTATTGGCTTATGTGAGGAGTGTACAGTCTGGACAGGAAGTGATGTCACTTTCTAAGATTGTCACGAGGAGTGATTGTGACCCTGGTGTAGTTAGCCTTATGCAGAGCCCTACACATCAAAAGTGTTCACATGTGAAATGATTGTGACCCTGTTGTGTTTAGCCTATGCGGTGTCTAGCGCAGCAATGTTGAATGCTGTCTCGAGGAGTGTTAACCACAGAAAGATCCCAGACACAAACTAGATCTAAGGCCGGAAGACGTATTAATGGGTTCTCAACTAAATAATGATTAAAGGTTTGAAAATAGGTGTACATTGGTAGTTTTTCAAATATCATTGTAGATTATCAAAATATGTACTTAACAATCTGTCATTGCTTCCCCATAGTCTACCATGGACCATGGTTGGACTGGTTTTCATTGAATATTAGCCATTCCAGTGCTCCACAATGCTCACAATTCTCAAGGATTTCATTGAAGTGAATAAAAAAACACACACAAACACACACTCAAAAAAGCACACATTTTATCTCCACAACCTCCTCGATCACATCCCCAATGTCACAAGAACCAGCTTTTTGACTGTGTAGATAGACAGCAGGGATTCTCATCTGCATTCAGCTGTTCAAAGACTCAACCTCTCAGTGAACCTCTTAACCAGCCAATCGCCTGCAGGCTCCATCATTATGAGACGTGTTTAAGAAACACAGCAAGCCTATCCCTATCCACCAGGGTATCCTCATTCCTTTCAAATATGCAAAATGCTATGCTAATGCATCTGTGCCCTGTGGGCGTAGCACTGAAACCTGATTTGATTTGGGCGTGCCATAAGCAGGTGTTCCCATGAGGTTTACAAGCCATGTTCTCATGTCTGATATAACAGTAATTTACTTATGGATTGACAGCTTAAGATGAATCAAAAGAATATAAGTGCGTAAAGCCTTGATGCAAAAAATAAAACAAAATACACTAATTCCCAGCTAATCTTGAGGTTTAGCAGCTATAAATGGCACTCACTTGCTGTTTATGAATGCCACAGACAGCCATTTTGTGTCTAACGGACTACCTTAAAAGAACCACTTAATCGTTTGTTATTTTACTCTGTAGCTTTTTTGAATTATGTATCTCTGGAAGCTAAATTTCAGTTAAATTGTTTGGTAAATACCTGTTAAAGTGGGCAAAAAAAACACATCACAAATGGAGAAATGTTAATGAGTAGGCCTATGCTGCAATGCATCTAAATACAGTCAGCATCAAAATAAAGCTGATGTCTTTAGAGTGTAAGGCTTGTCGAAGCCTTGATTACCAGGGCAAAACCAGAAACAGAATGTTACCTAGCACAAGACTTACTACACCACTTCATCCATGGCTACCTGTAATGTAGTGTTTCATTAGCATTTGACTGAAGTCTAATCCTAGCTGCGGTGCCCTTGTTTGATTCGATCCGGTGCCTTGTTTATGTAAAACGGCCAGGTGGAAAGGAAAGTGAGAAAAAAGAAAACCAGATACAGTTGGCACACTATCAGAAGGCTGCGTTGCTAGGTGACAGTGTTAAAGGAAGTGAAGTGGTGCTCTCACGCCGTGAGGGAGAGGAGCTTAGGAGAGGCCCCCCCTCCTCCACTCCCCCTTCCCCTCACCAGAACTATCTGATGCTTGTCAAAATGACACACACACACACACACACACACACACATGGTCTAAGAAACCATCAAAATGTGTCACCCAGGTTCACCCACAATCCCAACAGCAATTTACCCATAATCCATTTAAATGTATCAACCGAGCACATCAAGCCAGATGAGAGAACCCTGAATTCAAACCCACAGCAAAAAACAACCTTGCCTCTGGTAGAACTAAATTATAGCAGCTTCCATCACACTGACACAACAGAACAATACACTGACCAAATTGTTTTGTGATACACTTTCTTTACTGATGTTCTCACATAATAACCCATGGATTTCACTCTCGGCTGCCAACCCAAGCTATTTGTTATCTGCAGAACTAACACTCTAAAATGTACAATATGTGATAGATAGCCCACTGCTGAAAATCCAACTAGATTTTCTAAGACAAAAACAGCCCTATTTCAATATATGTGTTTGAATAATTTTGGAATATTGATAGTACAATGTGTTGCTTGAAAAAAAGCAATCTGAGTTTTTCATTAAGGCTGTTTGAGAAGGTATAAACAAGTACCTTTTTTATTTGTAAAAAAAAAGTTGGCAATCTAACGTTGATCTTTCACAAAAAGGTAGCTGAAAAAAAAAAACTTAACTGAAGTGTAACATCTATGATCTTAAATTTGATGAATTACATTTGGAAGGAACTTGACGAAAATAGATACACTGTAATTATAGAGCATCAGTTGGCTCCAGTTCATTTGGCTACTGGATGTATATTTGGTGATAATGAGTAGCCTGCTGAGGGTAACACACATTATTGTTCTGCATTAAAATGAGAGTAAATGTGTTCAGCTAGACATGGTTTTGGGGAAAATGTTCCACCTGTACATCTGTGCAACTTGGATCGGGGCAAACATGCCACGGCGCCAAGCCTGTTCCAGTCTGCCCAGTCCATCTGTGGGTTATCTGTCTGCCCAGACACAGAGCTGATTGTCAATCACATCACTCGCTGGAGCACAGATTCAATTCTAACACCAGCCGTGTTCAGGCTCCCAATCTGACTTCTTTATTGTATGAGTGGCGCTAGAGATAACAGCATTAAAAAGAATTAGATTTCCAACTGTAGATACCAGGATATTCTATTGAGTAACAAGTTAATTCAACTAGTAATTATTTTTCAAGCTATCTGTGCTATGATATGTAGATACCAACACAGGTGTTCAGATTCTAGGACACACTCAACCAGTACACATTATAATATTATACAGAGGACAATTGAGAAACATGGTTTCTCCTGGTAAAATGCCCTACCACATAAGTTAATATAACTTCTCCCACACTGTGTTGATGTGCTGTCATTTGATCACATACTGCGTAAGAACTCTCTGATTTTATAACAAGAATTGAATGATTTAACTTACTGGACAAAAGGCCAGACCAGGTTCTGGTTGTGTCATCTGTAGAAAGAAGGGCAGTGCATTCAGTGCCCCGCCTCCTGTCCTGTTCATGGTTCTACCATGAGGTGGAAAAAAGTCAAAGCCTATTACTTATAGGCATCCTGATTATGCTCTCTATTTTCTGGTCAGTGAAGATGAAAGTGTCTGTACAACATGAAGAAGCTACTTTGGACAATTGAGATAAACCCTTTGTACTGGGTATACAGAGCATTCTGTTCATTGTTTTTCTTGCATAACTGATTATGAGATGGTTCCCATCTCATGTTCAGATAGCAAAGCTCTTATCGGGCAACACAGGAAGTCATGCTGTTGGTGCCATGGACTGTGAGTGCCAGAGTTGCCTGGGTAACAGTGGCTTTTGTCCTTATGGTGGTTGTCGAGGGTCTAGATATGCCCAGATAGGCAGCCAGCCAGAGAGACAGACAAATAAATAATATATTATAAGGTTAGTCTTAAGAAGTACTAAAATATGGATCATTAATAGCACTTGTGCTGAATAGTACACAATGCATCATCTGTTTTCCTATGATAAGTATTGAGTTGCTCCACATCCAGATATTTCAAGGATGTTTGTGTGGACTGGTCTGTTTCTGCTTTACTTGGAGTCACAAATTGTGTCAAAATATGTTCAGTCAGTGAAGATAAACCACACTCATCACACATTGAAGGCAGTGTGCCAAACTCATATTCAGAATTAAGAAATTATTCAGAAATAAGAGCATCTTACTGCCTAAGATGTCAGTCACTGTGTTCTAGTGGTCTCCACCTCACCTCTCACCCGGGGCGATCTTGCTCAGAACAAAACTGACTCGTAATCCTTAGTGAATGTTCATACACACAAGCGCGTCAGCACACACACACCCATACACTCACACACATACAACTACTGTATGTTTAAACCTAGATTACCCATCCCTTCATAGCATGTTGTGTTAGATACTGTATGATTATATTTAGTGACAGTCCATGAACTGTATAAACACATCTCATTCTCACCTGGTATTTAGGCAGATAATTGCCATTTTACAGTTAGTACTGATGAGCCATTATTATCTTCTGAGATATGTCTCCTCTCCACAAGATGAGGGGGGTTGTTGGTAATTGCTTTCACTGTTATATTCCCATTGCGTAATATGTGTCTCAACTTTACCTTGGGGTTGCAGTGTGGATTACAACAATAAATGAAGAACTCAAATCATATAACAAAAATGGCAAGGCCATTCATATTGACACAATGTAAAAATATTGTTAAGAGAATCATAGCAGTAATATTATGTTTCCTGCATAGGTACAATATAAGAAAGTGTGCAGTATTATCTTAGAAGTGTATATCGTAGAAGTGTGTTATCTATTATACTGTTGGCCCTTATTACTGAAGATATACTGTATACTGTGAGAGACTCTCCCAAGAAAGTTCACAGCCTGCCAATTATATGAATTAACCTAATGATCCCACAGTCAGGATACTGCTGTAGGACTGCAGCAGATGTGTGAATGCCTTCTGAGCCCCTCCTCCCTCTGCATAGACACACATTTTCACACTCACACACACCATGTGACACAGCCAGGTAGCTGGAGGACTAAAAATATCCCCTAGCGATTGACTAAGGCCAGTTTGGCCCATCTGTTTCCTAACCTTTAGGATGATAAAGAAAGTGTGTGTGTTTTATGTGTACCAACGTAGTGTCCGTGCGCTTGCATGTTTTTGTGTGTGCAACACAAGACACAGTGTGCTGAAATGCTCTGCAGCTCTGTATGGGGGGGGGGGGGTACTATACAACAAAATATATATATAATAGTATCCTCCAATCCCCTTACCGTCTCTCAATCTGTCCATGTGACAGTGAAACAATATAAGCCTCTTAAACCTAATCCAGCCCTGTAGGGACGTGAGTCTCACTGGCCCTGCCCAGAATTTCACACACTGCCAACATTGCTGACACTGCTGCCATACTGGTGAAAACATCCAACATCTCCTAACAGTATACTGTACTTGTATGCCTTGCGTTGTGATGATACTTAATGTAATTTTAAAGGGTTTTATGAAGACTATTTGCATTCATAAGTGACTAATTTTTGTATTTATATTTTACGATCAAGATTAACTTTATTGTCCCACAAAGTGTAACATTTGTAATCACCCATTTTCACCCAGTTACTGTTGGAGGAAGCTTCACATCCAGGCTGATTTGTAGTATATCAAGGAAAGAAATAGCCAATTATGGCAATTATACAATGATGCATTGTCTACATTGTTTAATTGTTCTATTCCTAAGCATTTGGAACTGCTTCTTTTGTTAGTGTGACTGTGAAACTGATTCTCTACAATCTGATCCAATGGTACGTTAGTCTCTTAGTCTAAGAGGGTTAGGGTTAGGGTTAACCCTAAGAGCCTGCAGTTAAAGAAGCTATCGCTCGCTAGCGTCATATTAGCATCATGTGATAAAATAACCACATATGGAGGGGGTGGGGGTGGGCTCTCAATGATACCTATGTTTGTGTAAAAAGCAGATTCACCCATTCTCATAAATGTTCAACACAAGTCTGTCATATTGCATTTTTCCATCAATCAGGAAGTTTGATTTCTTATTAGCCAAATGTATAGACTTACAGCTGCAATATGTAACATTTGAAAATTTAATTCAAATATGAGAAACATTGCTTCTAATTCTTGTTTTGAGTTTCACTGACAGTAGTTTCATGAAATAAGTCAAGGAGGAAGGCTCACCGCGTCATAAGGGACACCTACTTACCTATTGTACCTTTAAATTTGACCTATTCTAAACCGTCACAAACATTGTCTTTCCTGTTTCAGACTACCTATGTTCTCCGGACAAGAATGTGCACATGATTGACTTCACAAGGTTCAAGATCCGGGACATGGAGACGGGGACTGTGTTGTTTGAGATCACTAAACCGCCAGCATTGCGTGAGTGTCAAATCCAAGGAACGGCTAATAGCCACACTACTGTGGTTAATTATACGTGCAGTATCTATACCCTAATGAAAGGAAACTCATAATGCAAGAAATCTCTGTGTGTGTGTCTGCACTATCTATAATTCCAGGATTTCAATCTATAATTCCAGGAATCTGTGTGTGTATTATTTACCAACATCAGCAACTGCATCACGGGCACTGTGCACTAGTATATTATGATATGTATAGGCTTCTCTGCTGTTAAGACAGATACGCAATATTGTGGCTGTTTGGTCAGATTCCCTCACCTTCATTACTTTCTGCTTCCACCATATCTGGTAATATAGTCCATTTCTGAAGTGCTATAATATTTTTGCTTGTTTGTATGGGCCACTCATGCAACTAAGACCTGTGCTATATTTTGAATGAAATACTACCAATGTGTCAAGATAGATTTATAGAAGAAGGGGACCCTGAATCTATTGATGTGTTCCCCTGCTCTTTCAATCTTCCACAACCAGCAGGTTGTTGGAAGTTTTTCTACCTCAGCCAATTAGGGGAAAACAAAGTAACTCTTTACAGTCAAAAGATCTGTAAACCTGGTATCCTTTCTGATCCACAGCAGGCAACAAGAAGGACTTCGACCCGAACGCCGGACGATTTGTTCGTTACCAATTCACCCCTGCCTTCTTGCAGCTGCGTCAGGTTGGAGCTACGTAAGTCACATCTAAAAGGGCAGCCAGCAAAGGGGCATCAGATTTATGACCCCAGCGACCCCAATTATTTTCATGATAGTAATGTAAGATGTAGCAATGGGGTTGTATTGATAGAGGATATTGCTTTACTACAATACACTATTCACTCTTTTTTTTTTAAGAATGACTGGTATGTGTACTTTTACAGAGACGGGCAAGGGAGAGAAATCATTAGACATTGCGTCCTTAAGCACTGAGTAAGGATGTGGGGGCGATTCGGAGACCTGCTTATCGGAGAGGACACAGATGGGGAGGGGGTGTGGGGGCTATTCTTGGAGGGTGAGAAGTGTGTGTGTGTCTGTGCCATTGACATCACCCAAGGAGGGAGAAAAACAGTAGGTAGTGGATAGAGACAGTATAGGTGATAGAGAATGTGAACGCACAAACAGAAAAAGAGTGATGGTAGAAGGGAGTCAGGTGGCTGAGCGTTTAGGGAATCGGGCTAGTAATCTGAAGGTTGCCAGTTCGATTCCCGGCCGTGCCAAATGACGTTGTGTTCTTGGGCAAGGCACTTCACCCTACTTGCCTCGGGGAATGTCCCTGTACTTACTGTAAATCGCTCTGGATAAGAGCGTCTGCTAAATGTAAATGTAGAAGGACATACGGTCCAGTTATCAGGAAGAGAGCATGCTCTCCCATGAGCTAAGTGCACAGTTGTGTCTTTGAGTGAGTATAACCAGAGGCCAAGTAACCCAAACATATTTTTTTCCAATTTAAGTTATCTTCTTATCTCTTAAGGGTTTTTTTGAACCGCGTACTAAATCTAAATCTCCCTCTCTTCGTCTGTATGCAGAGTGGAGTTCACCGTGGGAGACACGCCTATCAATAACTTCCGGATGATTGAGAGGCATTACTTCCGCGAGCAACTCCTCAAGAGCTTCGACTTTGAGTTTGGCTTCTGCATGCCCAGCAGCAAGAACACTTGCGAGCACATCTATGAGTTTCCCGCACTCTCAGAGGAGATCAGTGAGTAAATGAATACACACACACACTCACTGATGCTAATAGATTCACGAACAAACACACATTACATTTACATTTAGTCATTTAGCAGACGCTCTTATCCAGAGCGACTTACAGTAAGTACAAGGACATTCCCCCGAGGCAACTAGGGTGAAGTGGACTCAAGGACACAACGTCATTTTTCACAGCCCGGGAATCGAACCGGCAACCATCTGATTAATAGCCCAATTCCCTAAGCCCCCCCACACATATACTTATTCCTGTGCGTTATGCTGTATACTAAGTTTTGAATGCAGGCGATTCACGTCCACACTTGGGAAGTTCATGACATTTTGATAGCCTCTGATACTTTTGAAATGGACCACCAGGAAATGAGATCACAGAATCTTAACATCTACTTCCTGTCTCTACTCCCTTAGTGCGAGAGATGATTCAGCACCCCTATGAGACGCAGTCTGACAGTTTCTACTTTGTGGACAACAAGCTGGTGATGCACAACAAGGCAGACTACTCCTACAGTGGGGGTCCATAGGAATACGACCCCCCATCTTAGGCACTTCCCACCCCCCCCCATCTCAGCCCCTCAGGACCAGAGATTGATGGACTGACAGACAGATCACAAGCACAGGACGGGTGGACTGTCTCTCACTCAACAGACAAGAGCGTCTCTCCCCAAAACTCGCCCAACTGACAAATTTATTTTCCTGTATTTCCCTGTTACAGTACATTACAATTCACACAACCCGTGAAGCTGTGTGTGTGTGTGTTTATCAGTCAATGTGTTACACTTCACACAGGTGAACATACAGAAGCAGTCTCTTCTCTCTAACGTTCCTAATAAGACATTGACATGGATGATCATTTCAGAAAAAAAAGCACAACTGTTACCGTTTGTAGGGACCAGCTGCTGTGAGTGAGATTGGACGCGCCTCGTGAGTATTATGGAAACATTAATCTGCAAAAAAAAAAAAAAAAGAATGAAAGAAAGAAAGAAAGAAAGTAATACCATGAAAATAGAGACAAGAGTCACACAGAGTGTCTGCTTATCCTCACTCTTTCTCATTGGTATTTAGCTGTTCAATAAGGGGGAGACTGACACACAGCAGCCATCAAAGGACCAATTACTGAGAGTCAGAGAGAACAATGCATTGATGTAATCAAGGATTCTAGATGAACAATACTTATATTTCTACTAGGGTTTTGGCAAACCTTTTTTACTTGTAAAGAAAGTCAATGTTCTTTGTCATTTGAATTTCTTCTAGCCATGGATCTGAATTATTTGTCCCTCAGACTGTAGGAATACAAAGTTATGATGGTATTGGTCATCATCATAGTGAGCCAGTTCAATGACATTATGGCCCATAGAGTGGGATAGTTACTTATCATGTGAATGTGTTGTTTGTATATCCACATACTCATACAGTAGCTCAATCAGAAGTATTTTTTTAAATAGCCACATCTAAAATGTCAGACCGAAGTGTTAAGTTCATAGAAACTCAAAAATAACGGACTCATTTTGATATCCAGCCCACACTGTTTAGTCTCAAGAGATATACTTTATTTATAGTGTATGTGGTTAATGTAAAATGAAATGTACAAAAAAAAGAGATGTAAAGTTTGGACTGTTGAATGCCACTCTGGGAATAAATATATGTGATTTTTGGGGGGAAATATTGAAATATGTAGATTTATTTTGTCTCGTACTTCACAGGTATATTGCATTGTTAAGGACACAAACCTACAGAATTCCAGACAAATTACCCCAAAAAACTAAAATATATACAGGGATAAAATGGTATGTTCAATAATTCATTAAGTAAGTCAATAAATAAAGACAGCTGGTAAAGTACCTTGTTGCTTATGGCTATTTAGTCTACACAGTATCATAACTTGGGACCTGCAGACAAAAATACATTTTCAGTTTTTCATGACATCAAACCAAATGTTGTTTAGCAAGTTAGGTGAATTGATGGGTGAATTGATGCTGGTACATTCATCAAGAGCAAGAACAGCAGATCGAATGAAGTAACACTCAGCAAAGCAGCCCATATTTTTGTAATGGAGCATGTCCAAGTTCCTTATTCAACAGTGTGAAGATATTCAGATAGAAAAATGTAGGCATTTAGTGGAAAATGGACTAACTACATAATTACAACAGGTACATGGGGTTTATACTCATAAAAACATTTTACGACAGCTACATCGTAATTAATGCAATTGCAAATCCATTTGTATCTTCATATGTCTGTTAACTAGCAGCTTAAATGGCTGTTTAGCTCACTGCCGCCCCCCACAGGGTCTTGGGTTGTACTAACCAAATGATTGTTCTATAAGATACAATACACAAATCCTCAGTGTGAACTACCACAATCACATGGGGAGTAAGCTCCCAGAAGAAGCACCATTTCCTGGGTTCAGAGTAGGGGTATAGGGGTGGTCCCTGTGGAAGTGCGATACAAAGCCAGGTTTTCCACAACTGGGAAAGCAGTGGTGTACAATCCATTCATTTGGTGGTCTGGGTCACATCCAAGACCCATGTTCTTATCCTGGTGTGGATTACCTCGACCAATGGCTATGACCTCAGATGAATGATTAGCAGACGGAAGGCTGGAGCCCTGAAGAAGGTAGGAAGGAAAGGTAGAGATGGGAGTAGTAGAAGTAACGACCACCAGCGAATCAGGGGCCAGACTGTCCTCTCTCAGCTGCTCCCACAAGTTACCTGAGAGGAGAGAAAACAGAAGTTTAGACTTCCAAAAATGCAAAGGAAACAAAACATTTGCAGGACCAAGTCTTAAGACAACATATTCTTTCAATTTCTGTCTGTCACCCTCATAAAACCTCTCTCTTTCAGTTTTGCCCTCTCTCTCTTTCTCTCACACTCTCTAAACATTTCTGCCTTACCATGAATCTGCAGGTCTGTCAGACTAGGGTTGAGCATGTCAATGTCGTTACTGGTGTCCCCATCCATCAGCAGTTCCTGCATGCTTTTGGGGCCCACACCACAGTCCACCTGCAGGGTGGTGCTGTAGGCCTGTGGCATCTGTCCCACCAGAGGGGAGTCCAGGCTAACTGTGGTTGAGGGGACTCCTGAGGATGGCTGCTGCACACAGGAGGCATAGAAGGGGAAGGGGTGTGGGGCAGAGGCTGGCAGGTAGCCTTGGGGATGCTGCCCGGCCGTCAGGGAGGGAGAGGGGACCCGGGAGTGTAAGGGGCATGGGGGAGGCAGGCAAGGCTGGGGCAGGGGGAAAGATGATGGAGAATGGGTGAAATGAGATGAGGGTCGGGATGTTGAGTTTTGGCTGTGGTAGGTGGATGTGGACTTGAGTTTATTTGGTTTCTCTCCCAGTAGACGGTCCAGATCTTCTGTGAGGAAGAAGACAGGAAGTGTTTGGATAAATTGACATGCACACGAACATGGTCACCTCCAGCTTGTGGTCTGAATGGCAATTCAGTGTACTCAATGAACCAGAACCAGTACAGGTACTGCAGGTTATAATGTTAGTGTCACTTAGAGGACCTGTAATACAACTGAATTTGTCTGTACTATAAACCAATATACACCAAGCAGTGACTGTCAGTAAAGGAACAATTTACTCAGATAAAGACCCAGGTCACCAGTTTTTATGGTTTCACTCAGGTTACATGTAGAGTGCTCACCTGGTCGGGCCATGCTCTTGCGGACTGTCAATGGATCTTTGCGGCGCCACTTGTGCAGTTCCTCCTGCATCTTCTCCACCTTGGCTGGGTTCAGCGCCCAGAGGCAGCCCTTTCGGGAGGAGTTTCCACTCTTGTTCTCCACTTTCTCAAAGCACTTGTTCAGAGACAGGTTATGACGAACGGAGTTCTTCCATCCGTCAGGGGCCGTCTGGGGAAAGGAATAAAGCAAGAGAGAAAGGGAGACAGAAGGAAACATGAGAGCAGGAAGAGGGCATCTTTTTTTGCACACACAATACATGTTAATTATGAAATGGTATGTCACAGTAATTGCAGTTGAATGAGATAATCACAGTGTGGTTGTGGTACACAGTACAAATGTATTAGTGTTGTACACATCAATATAGTAGCATACAGAATGTGCTCCAATTAAATATTACTATGATGAGTATTATTATTGTAATTATCTGAGTTCAATTAAAGAGTGATTACAATATGCAAAGCTTTGTGATTCAGCAGAGCAGATTCAGCAACTGAACAGATCAGTAAATATTCACAACCCTTAGGACTGTTGTATTCCAATCATTATTTGACAAGTCCTGCAGGAATATGGTGATCAGTAATGAAAAATAATCCAAATGTAATTCTACCTCTCTGAAGGACTGGTTTCTGTGGCAGTGGTAGTACATAGAACCACACCTTGATGGTGGGTTATTGCCTCAGACCTTAAGAATGCTTTCTGAACTTGTTCCCCAAGCGAAACACTCATGCTTAGGCTTCGATGACAGGCTTGTCCTGTCTCTGACAATATTTTTCATAGATATGCAAAGCAACCATCACATTTATAATCAACAGTTCAGTTTTGCTCAAAGGCAGAGACAGTCAGGGGTTCTTCAGTTAGTAGTGACTGTGCGTGTGTGTGCAGTTTGTGTGTGTGTATGTGTGGGAAGTAGGGCTGGGCAATATATACAAAAATGTGATATCTTGATATTGTCAACATTTTACGATATTCAATATATATATCTCGATATGTTTGCATTTGCTTTTAAATAATAAAATACATGATTTTCTTTTGCCCCCATTAGAAAACAACAAAAACAATTGAGATAGAACAGCTATTGTTACAAAGTACAAAATGTGCAGTGAAAATTTAAGCAGTAAAAAAAAGACCCTCTCCCACCTCCTGTCTCTTTACACGACAAGACGAAAAGGGGACGTATTGGACGTTCGGCGCGTTCTTTGGGAAAGTATGCTTGAATTTGAAATATTCGATATTCACAATATTTTCTAATTTTACATCGTCGTCAAAATCGCCCAGCTCTAGTGAGAAGTACATAATTTCTCTGGTGCTCATCCTTTCTGACTGAGGGGCAAATTATTTTATCATACCACACATTCCCATTGGCAGAACTGCTCATTGTAATTATTTGATGATGTAAATGTAACCGTTTTTCTTGACACTATGTGGTTCAGATTAATAATATCAAAGTACCTTAAAATAGGGGAAGTTTTCGGTCATGAAGCTGTAGATCTCACTTACAGGCAGACTTCCAGTCTTGCTGTTTCTCAAGGCCATAAAGATGAGAATGCTAGAGAGAGAGAGAGAGAGAGAGAGAGAGAGAGAGAGAGAGAGAGAGAGAGAGAGAGAGAGAGAGAGAGAGAGAGAGAGAGAGAGAGAGAGAGAGAGAGAGAGAGAGCAAAAATACATGTTAAATGAATAAATTAAGACATACATTTTGACTTACACTAGCATTTACCATACAAGAAAAACATCACTTCATAAGAGAAAAGGTGACGTTTCCAAGGTGACGTTTACCCTTCCCAGGTTGGCCTACACACAAGCAGCTGAAGCTTTCGTAGGAAGAGAACATATGCATGTCAATAATAGCTATACTACTAGAAGTACATTAGTTCAGTAAGAAAATGTAAATGTTGCAGTTTGCTGTGTAAAGGACAAGAGTATAATCCACACCTGCAAGCCTCAGCTCATGAAACTTACTCTGTAAAGATTCAGATTTGATCATGTATAACGATAACACTTTTGGAGTTTGGGCAAAAAGGGTATCAAATTATAAGTTGAGACCATGTGTTCTGCATACAAAATGTTGATTGGATGTTAAAAGTGTTCACTTGTCACAGTCATATGGTTGGTTCACTTCAAATTTATATCACTTATGATAACTCAAATTGTAATAAATTATGAGATGACTAAATGTTTGGTGGTGTGGAGGTGTCATGGTAGGCGTAATAAAACAGCTGTACGGTTAAGAGGGTTAGTTACCTGTAGGAGTACACAGGTTTTGGGAAGAGGGATGTCACAGGACTGTCTTGGAGAGGTGGTGTGGACAGGCACTGGAGAGAGTATGGTGAATTGTTTGATTGTCTACTTGCGGAGTATGTACCTGGTGAAAACTGTAGACACAAATACAGATACAGACACACACGTGAACACACACACACACACATACACAAGCAATTAATATGTGTGAATGGTAGACTTCTAATACTTAAAATAAGGTGCTAGCACTGCAAATAAAGTTCAATTAATCAGTAGTACAGTAAGACAAGACTGTCAGCGTATTCCAGAAAGTACAGCATCACTCCTGTATCCTGTATAGCTTTCAAGTTGGGGTTGACTTTTGAATATCACTTATACAAAACAAAAATTCAATTAGATCATCTGAGAAATCTAGAACCAATTACACTTACAGACACCTGCACAGCCTGTACAGCCACTTCTACTCTGAAGAGAATGAATTATACTGTTTGAATACTGAGCAACATTTTGGTAAAGGTAAAGTTGTGGTAGTCCTTTCAATTAACTTTTTTAAAGCTTTTCACAAGCCTAAACTCACCATACAAAACATAGTTTTGCACTGGCATATGCAATTTTTTAAGCAAAGAAATGCTTGCTTTGGAATTAGGTGGTTTGGCTAAGGGATACCTAGTGCATGCCAAACCTTCCAGTGTGTGAAGGGAAACATTACACAAGCTAACATTACACAAATCAATCAAACTAAGCTCCATCCAGCCTGTTTGTCATGGTACACTCACCTGCTGGAGGGGAGCTAGCGGATTGTAGGTGGCATGGCTGTAAGACAGGAAGCATGAAGGCTCCTCTGGTGGTTCTGGGAATGTGTGTTGGGAGTCCTATGCAGGGAGGGATGACACAAGCATGCTGTAACACTGGGTAGGAAACCAAAGGAGATTCATTGGCTTGGAACGTTTGTGTGTGTTACTGTGTGTGTGTGGCTTTGTCTATGCATGGCCTCTGGCCATGCCACAGAATTTACACCACAGATACACAGTGTCTAGATGGAGGGATATTGTGCTCATGTCTTGGCAAGTCTTCTACCAACTTGTGTTTCAAATGCCTGCTACAGTAGTTCTCTTTCATACAACAGAACTATTCAACTCTGTTTTCTTTTAGCAATTGGCAAGCTTTAGCTACCTATCATTCATGTTACATCTAAAGACACTAAGCCGATAGGCATACCTCTTTAGGTGGTAGGCGGTTCGAGCAGCTATGTATACCTATGAGAATGCTTTATCTATTTACTCTGTGGTGAAAAATAAGATGTCTTGGCGAAGGTAGCATACCATTAGTCTGTTCACCTGGAGGCCACTGTACGTCTCCCAGGGTGGCTGTTCCCCTTGGTGGCTGCTGCCCGTGTGTGTTTCGGAGAAACTATTGAGGCAAATGAAGGGATGGGAGCTGGGGGCCACGCATCCAGCAGACCCTTCATCGCTGTACTGTCGGCGGTAGGGGTGGAAACGGCCAGACTGGTCTGACCCCCGCCCTGACCTTTGACACGATCCAGATCCAATGGTGGCTCCGTCTACGCTGTGTCTCCTGCAGGTGTCCACTGCTGTGTTCCTTCGACTGAAGGGGGTGCTCTCTCGCTTGGGGAAATAGGCCGCTCTGCTCTCTTCACACTGTGACGTATGGAGGACAAGATGCACAGTACATCCACACACACAAGCAGGGGGATGAGATTAGATTCGATGAGGCTTCATGGAAAATGAACACTTAAAATGAGACAAAGTTGTGACCGTTTTGAACAGTTTTATGCATGCAACTCATATTTACATCAATGTACTGTACTTGGAAGTTACAGTCTAAATCATGCATGTGTTTGTATAGTGGGACAGATACAGTTGTACAGTTTCAGCATGTATCATGACCTATTGCTCCATACTCTCTTTTCTTTGGATATAGATACAGTATGAGATATCAACCACTAATCTGTGGAAAAGTACATGAACATCGAGTCAAAAACAAACCTATTTGAACGGAAGACTGCAAAAACATTAGACATTTCATTAATATTCATAACCATAATTTCATTTCCTGATTTATTTCTCAGGCCTGTTTTGGAGTGAGCATGTCTGCACTATGTACAGGCCCTCCAGAATCTGATCGAACTCAAGTATTTGCAGTCATATATCACATCCCTGAGAGCTGTAATTAATTAGTCCTGGTGAGGGAAATGTGATTAATGGTGAGATAAAACACACATTTCCTCAGGACATCTTGTCCATGAAAAGGTTCTTTGAAAAACAGTCACGACCTTGTGATTTGCTTGTAATATCTCTCTTGGCAACCAAACAGCTGTCAGCTTCTGGTTAACTCTAGAGCACACAGTATATATAGACCAGGTGCGTAGTAAAGGAATAGATGGAGCTAGCATAAGGCCCCAGGTCTGAATTAAAACAAGAGGATGCAGTCCTTTGCCCAAGGCGAACAGCTGGAGTCATTTTGTGTATAACTATGCAAGAATAACAGATGAAGAGGAAGTCAAATACCTCTGACTGTGCCATCTGCTGGCAGGAAGCTCCCACACATTCGCTGGTGTGTGGGTTAGCCTGGGATGTGGCTGGGGTCTGGTTGCAGCTAGGGGGAAAGCTTGAAGTTGAGCCCTTGGACATGTCGCACCCAAGTCAGCATCTGTAAAAGTCAAAACTTTGGAAACAGGTTCACCCCAATGATGTCTGTGGAGAGGGCCCCCGTCCTCCTCAGTTTACCGTGCTGTTATCTGATCATGGTGAAGGTGAGAGGCACGTGGCTCTTCCCTTACTGGAGATTCCAGTAAGGGAAACCACATCCCAACACCTTTAACCAAACTCATTAAAAAGGCCAACAAACCATGACGGTTATCTCACACACAGCCAACAGGTATCCCTAAGTACAATATTCTTACTAGGTGAGGGATTGAATGTAGACCCCTATTTCACCACTAACTGTCAGATTTTATCATCTTATCTTTCCTTGTACTTTTTCTTTTTTGTTTTACCCGCTAACACTTACTACTCTCACAACTGTGGTTTTCTGTGGTGTAAGTAAAAAATGTATTTGGTGGAAGGTTACCTTTTTATGCCAACTCTGCCATCTCACCATGGGAAAAATTGTAAATAGTGAAAAACATCTGCGATTAAAATAAAAGAAATCCAGGGTTTATCTTAAGGGTTATTCTCTGGGTAAGCCAATTAATAAGTAGTCTTTTGTTGTTTAAGGCTGCTGGTCTTCCTTTTAAGTGTCAATGTCCTATTTTATAAGCTGTATTACTCCCCATTTATCTTAAACTGAACTGTTGTCTTGTTTCTGAATGTGTCTCAGTTGTCACAGCCCAAGGAAACCGCCTTGCACTTAAAGAGTTTGACTGACATGAGTAATGGACTATGAACAGCTACATTTTCACTTTCATCCATCATGTAATTAGTGAGATCTAATTTCTCTTCTTCATTCTGTTGGGTCAACTGTTGTTTTACAAAACATTGCGAACCCTTGTCATCAGGGTTCTTCCAGAGGGGCAAAAAATAAAAATTAATTGATATCAGATTTTTACCTTCTCTGAACATCAGTTGTTTACCACTGATACCATGTACAACTAAGGAACCAAAAATATATTCTGTATATATCACTGTTGGGATGATCGTGTACTGTCCAGTTTGAATAAAAGGTTTTGTTCTAAATGATAAACCACACTTAAATCCTGAACTACGGCTGAAAAAGCATGCATGAACTGTTGTTTCTTTTATTAGGGTCACAGTTAGAGACCGGCTTTACAGTTGTTGAATGAGGGTTTGGTAATAAAAGTGACTCACTCAAGTACTCTTCTATAATTCTGTTTACATTCACACATTGTATCAATCCAAACCTTGAGACCAGACCCTGATGATTTTCATATTTTTGTATTTGTCTGCTAGACATGTGGCTGTGGAATATGGCTTTAAGCAAAACGTCCATACCTTTTTAAGAATGATTTATGTAAATTATTCAATTGTGATTAAAGGAGCTAAAGGGCTAGACGTGAATACATCAACACTGAGCCGTATTCCATATGGAGGAGGCTTGCTGCAACATGTTCAAAACACCCATTGCAAGGTTGCTTAACCCTACTTTTGGAAGTTTGATGATAAAACCTCCAGCACAGATAGAGTGAATCTCCAGATACAAGATTAGGCAGCAACTGTTAAGTAGCTATAGTTAGACACTGGAGGTCAAAGATCCGATGATTTCTCACAAGACAAGAAAACCAATGATTTCTTACATCTGGTTCATGTGGCATACTTTTCACACACACACAAATACACATACACACACACAAAACATAGGTCACTCACCACTTGGATGCACTGATATTGGTCATTGTTGGTACCAATGATAACAAGTGTCAAGTGATTGATCCAAGCAAAACCAACAAAGAATATTATCTAGATTATGAAACATTCTGTAAATCCATACCCAGATGTGATCCAGTGCCAGGCAGTCAGGTGCTGGTTTGATGGTGTGGGTTTAGGTCAGTGTCAGGTGTGCCACTCACAGTCAGGTGGATCCCATGCTAAGGTGCTCCTTTGGTTGTTTTCAGCTCTCAGAAAGCATGAGAAAGTTTTCAAACCTTAGCCACACACCCCTTTTTAGATAGACCTGTCTTTGAGAGAAGGAGGTGCACTCTAAACAGGTGAGGCCCTCCTCCAATCTTTCATAGAGTCAGATTGACAGGTTGAATGACTGGAGAAAGAGAGAGGGAGAGATAAAAGAAGTGTGTCAATGCAGGTAAATTCCTATCCTACACTCTAAGTGAACCAGGAAAGCAATACCCATTCACTGTTATGTTTTATAAACCATGTCCTGACTGAGAGGGCGAGGCAAAGTGATAGATAGACTTGGGGGATGAATTACAGATTGAATAAACTCTAATGTTACAGTTGGAGGTCTAAAGATCTGGTGAATTAGCCCTGGATGTCCTTTCTCTTAGAAATAGGGGTTTCTACAGGCTGGAATGCGGCAAAATAGTCAGAAGGGCATTTTATTGAAATGACACCAAACCCAGCTGCCTTCTGGGTAATTAGGCCTGGAGCTCTGGGTTGTCCTCTTTTGCCATATCATATTGTACAGTACAATACTTGAATGTTCTCTTTATCCACAGAGAAAAAATATGTTCTGAACACCCAGTATTCGTCATCAGTGTGAAGTGCAATAAAAGATAAACATTTAGGAAAACAATACGTAACTACACTTAAATCATGACAGTAAGCCTGCCAGTCATGATCATACTTTGAGTCACATAAAAGGAGTTTTAAAATAAACAGTACATGTAAACTGTGAACTATTATATTTCTGCCTTAGATCATTATTTTCCTTTCTTCAAACTATTCTCCAAACAGTAACCATGCATAGTTCGGCACCTTTACAAAACCTCACCTCTTTACCGACTGACAGGCATTTAAAAAATGATACAGATGACAGTATAATCAGAATCAGAATCAAAATTGTGTTAATCACCAAGTAAATATTCACGAACAAGGAATTTACTTTGGTGGGCAGGTGCATACAGTAAACATAATAAACATATTGAATCCTAAAATCTTGTGTGTGCTATCCTTAAATATACAGTGTTAAGTATAAGGGTTCAGGGTTAAATCACGGCCTGAACTGATTGACGATAATTATTTTAAAAAGAACATACACATGTTCATTTGATGTGGGAATGGAATTGAGTTACCTGGATTTATCTCTGCCCATCTTTAGTGCATGTGATGCTTGCGCTGCAATGTGGCGCAGTGGCACACCTGCCAACTTGAGTAAACCTGCCCTCGACTGAGTAAACAGCTGCCGTTCTGGGCCTTCAGTCTTAACAAATGTACTGTATGTGGCTTATTTGCACCCCACAGCTTGACACACACTGCATTTCCTGCTGTGACTAAACACCTACAACTATGCATCTAACACAGGCTGGACTGACAACAACAGCATTTTAAAACAATGCTTTTTTTACTAGCCGGACTGTGGTTTTAGTTTTACAGATACATGTACAAACGTTCAGACGTTAGTGAAAATGGGAGACGTTTTAAATACATTTGTTTATTTCCACATCCTAATTTTGTTTGATACACAGTTTAAGAGTCACTGGCAATTAGCATGGTCACATAAATAGGCTGACAATATGTTATCCTAAAATCAAATTCCACATCTTGGGTCTATAAAATAATGATTTATGAGTTCTTTTTAGAAAGTAAGGAAAAAACTGTCCTCAGGGCACTTTAATTCATAACGATATAATTCACTTTGGGTGAATTATATATTTTTTTTTTGGGGGGGGGGGGGGTTGTACTAAAAAGGAGAGGTTAGACTGGGTCATTTGCATGCTGGGGTTTATTCTAAAAATAACTGCTACAACTACATTTTTATTAGCCATCTTGAGACAAAACATTTAACTTTGAAACTGGAATAAGTCTTTACTTCAATGTCTATTACAATTGAAACAGAGCAGGTTCAAACACAGTTGTCTTGAGGTAGTTTACCTGGTACAGTAAGGCCAAAATGCAAACTCACCTACTTGATGCACCCAGATGATGACAAACTTATAAACTGTCCACTGTTGAAAAATAGAAGCAACCCATTTATGATTCCACAAGAAATGTTCTTGTCCTTCGAGTGAGGTTCCCACATACTGTTGTGATCACTGGTAGAGTTGTGGCCTGATTAAACAGAAATATTTGATTTCATCATTGCCTGTTCGCATGACCCTTAGCATGCTAGGGTCACCTCGAGGTCACCATTTCTAATCTCTTCTGTACCACTTACAGCAACCCCCTGTTGCTTAAGGCCCCCTACCAAGGTTCCTTTGAACTAATTCTAATGGTTTCCTTTCATTAATTTACTTTGCCTTCAATCACATTTCCCCCATCTACTGGTTTGATCGGATTTGCCTTCTGTTCCCTTGGCTCTGTTCAAACCAATAGGGGACCCTTGTCCAAATCCTATCGATGACAATAGGATTTGCTCCCATTGTAAATTAAATTAAGCCATCTTTACAAGAAATATTGTATGTACGGACAGAGAGGAACCACCAAAAATAAATTGATCCCACCCAGGAAGTCCATGTTCCTTTCACATTTGATGATGCTTACGGCCTTTCCTGCTGTAACTGAACTCTACTGACACCTACTATACAACTGTGTTTGCACCAAATGCTTTGCCACAATGCACATGCTACCTAGTGTATCCCACCTTAAAAAAGGAAGTACAGGGTTAATGTTCCTTCAGAAGCAAGATGGCTGTTCTATTTGTGGTCTGTTTTACAACAGAACTAATAATACAGTACATTGTTTTAATTACAATATGCTACTGACTTTTCTCAGACAAAAGAACGCAATCTGTAACATATTACATATTTTCTGGCATTTTATTTACATAACCTTACATCATAAAATCAGAGGAAATTATTGTAATTGTAAATCCACCATCGTAATCTCCATATTTTCCAACATGTCTCTTTTTGTCTTTCCTCAGCCTAAACAGATTCTAGAAAAGGATCAAATACAACCTGCTTATTTTAACTATTATAGATGACTCCCCAATATTAAGTGAATTCAAATGAATAAAAACTAGTCTACCTGTAAACCAACATACAGTGTACTGTCCTACACAAGCAGTCTAGTCCTTGAATCAATTATTGCTAATAATCCCAAAGATAACACTGTCAAACTGATCATAGAGATAAAAGTTTGATAGTTGTGAAAATAAATACTTTTGTGATATTTGGGGGGCCAGTCGAGTAATTCTGTTGCCAGACGATCCAGGTTAATGTGTGCGTATCGTCCCTCTCTACGGCCTCTTCTCTACAGCCTGTTGACTCCTGTTCAAGGGGTGGTTGTGACGTTGGCCCAATCAGGAAACGTGTGCAGGTCAAACATCGCCATGCCCCAAGTGTGTAGGGCAATGTTGATGGTCAGTACCCCGAATATGTTTAAAATAAACCCAGCCTTGGCCTGTTTCAGAAAGAACAAAGAAATATGTATACTTTTTATTAATTTAACCTTTATGAGAAGATCAAACAAAATATGAAAAACAATCTAAATGAAATCAAAATCAAGCCAAGTCATAGTAAAAAACTAGACTGAATTGTCAAACACCCTCTGATTTAAACAATACATGCTAAGGCTTTAGGTTTTAAGGCAGAGCTTTAATTAAAGTATGAACATACAACAAAAGATTGCCCATGCTCTTGCCAATGAGCTCCACAAATACAATTAAGAAAAAAATGGTCTTACCATGTCTATGACTTTAAGGTTGCCATAGGAGAAGGCGATGGCATTGGGGGGTGTGGCCACGGGCAGCATGAAGGCCAGAGAGGCACAGATGGTGCAAGGCAGCATGACGTACAGAGGGTGCAACTTCATTGCAGTGGCCTGTGGAATGGAAAAAGTCACTCAAGGGTCAATGGTTGAAAAATGTGTGGATAACTTAAGTCCTCATAAACTTGTATGGAGTGTGTGTATGTGTGCACTGTACTGCATGTGTACGGTCTCACCATTGAGGCCAGTACAGGCAGGAAGAGTGTGGTGGTGGCCGTATTACTGAAACATTCAGTGAAGGCTGCCACCAGCATACATAAGAGGATGGAGATGGCAAAGGGAGGGATAGACTGGAGAGGGGCTAGACTCTGCCCAAGCCACAAAGACAAGCCCGATGTCTAGACACAGACAAAATGTCCAACACAGTAAATATAAATGGATAAAAGGTTTAAACTAAGTGAGTATAGTCTGATCTATGGCATGCCGGTTTAAGTAATCAGTAGGGCTGACTAGTAGTGGTTTGCTTTCACTGGTGGAAATTACATGTCATTTTGACTGGTTAATTTGTTAATTTAAGCTATCTGTAAAACTATTTTGATATATATTTTTACATGCAGAAATTACATTTAGTCTAGTCAACAACAAGCAGACACAACATCGTCAGTAGCACATACAGTAGTCTGACAAACTAAAAGGAAGTCCATACATAACTGTACAGAAATAATAGCAGACAAAACATAATGAAGACACTGAGACTGTTCATTGGCAGTAACAGCAGGTTAGATGTGCAGTACCTCACTGCCCCTGGCCAGTGCAAATCCTCCTCCCAGGAGTAGGATAATGTTCCACGGCATCTTCTCATGGACAACATCCCAGTTTAGCAGGGCAGGGGGCGGCTTAAGGGGACTCCCTGTAGGATTCACAAAAATAAATGTAAGTAAACTGATGTTTTACAAAGGCAAGATTTGCATTTTATATCAAAGGAAAAGCTAATGAAACTCAATGTGCATTTTGTCTTATTGTTTATTGCTTTTAATGCCTTTTACAATTCTTCACTAGCATAAAGTGCCAGTGTTGATTCTCAGATGACCTTAAATCATAAGCCGTTCCTTTCACAATGTCGTTTTTTAAAGGTTAGAGGTTAAATCTTCTCGACAGGGTTCTGTTCTCATGAATCTTTCACTGTCTTTAAAACCACTCTGTTCCTGAAGGAAACATGTATTCTGAGTAGCAATAACATGGCACCTGAAAGTCTGCTTTAACACTTTAAAAGTGCCTTTAATCATTGTGACACTCCGCTATTTACAAAACACTTTAGTGTGCCACATTTTGAGAAATAGTTTTGACCTTGACGCTTATTAGATGTGTGACTTTACGTAGCTATGCTCAACTTGGGTTACACAGGACAGAAAACTCATTAATATTGAATCGATCATTTGTTAAAGGGAAAGTATAGGAAGCAGTGCTGTATTGCAGAGTATTGTGTTGTACACCAAGGTTGTGGCAGTAATCTGATCTCTTCTATCTCTTCTACCTCTTCATTGACTTCTTCTCAACCAAGGTCACCAACATCAAGCCATCTCAGGAGGAGGTTGAGGGCATTACCAGGGAAGTGAAGCCCTCCACATGTGCAATTGACCCAATCCCAAGTGACTGGTTGTTTACCAGTTCCTCTTCTCTGGCTCACTTCCCTCACTCTCTCTAGACTGCAGTTATCAGTTGCCTTCTCATGAAGCCCACTCTCAACATTGAGGTTCTGGCCAACTGTAGGCCAATAACCAACAAAGCCCTAAACTGTTTCTGATTCTACCTCTCCAACAGGACCGAGTACTTCTCATTCTAAATAATTGTGTCTCCTTCTACAAGGCAGAGAAAAGTTTCTTTATTTAAACACCCGTAAACATTCCCATACCCACACACAATAATTGACACTTACACACCATCAACATTGGCTTTCCAACATCTAGGCATTTGAGAGGGAATGATGAAGAACAGCGTTGACATAAATATGGCAACGGTCCCATCTGTGACATACCTTGAGAAGCAACAGAGAAGGAAATTCAAATCTGTGTATGATATCATGTGCGACCTGTTCGCACATGATATGATGTGATTGAATAATCACCTTAATTTTAGACTAGTCCTAAATATTCTGGCAACCCTTATATAAGGTTATGTTAATTATCATAGCCAATTGTGTTGTCAAGGCTGTAACACACGTAAAAGATTACGTTAGTAAGCACAGCTTTGAGGAAGAAAGTTTAAAAAAAAAGAATTATATGAATCAATAGACAGATTTTCTATATGGATTCATCAATAGATGGATAGGTTGTTAAATACAATATACATTTTGGAAATACTAATTGGGAAAAAGGATTGTTCACTCACGGTTTGTCTTTGTTGAAGAGGACAGAACCCCAGCCAGGCATGAAGCCAGGTTCCCTGGTGAACCAGAGGAGAACCAACAGCACAAACAGCACCAGCACAGAGACCTCAGCGAAGCTCATGCTGCCCAGCTTCTTGTACTCTTCCTTCATTACCTGATATGCCTCTGTGTCACCATCTTTGTTTGCAACACAGCCAGAAGACTTCTCAGAGTATCTCTCTGTTCTGTCCATATTGGTGATAATGACATTTACATATATTTGTTATATTTCATTACGGTTTCCATAATGTGATCACTACCATTTGGACTTTTGTTTTAAGAATACTAATTGTAATATTGGTAACTGTAATCTTAAATTACCCTCTAGCAATAATTAATTATATTATTCTTAAGCCCTTTCATTGGTGATATTTGACTTACTTGAAGCCCAGGTACATGAACTGCAGCCACAACCATGAAGTTGCCAACATCAGTACCATGTTGGGGAAGGAGAAGCCAAACCAGCTAGCAAAGTTGATTATGTCTCCATTACCTGGGAAGAGTCTATGATGGAAGAAGGGTGCCTCCTTCATGTTAGTTTCTCAAATTTGGCATCTTGTGACACAAACAGCATTTATAACATAATTCACATGCAGAACAATATGCAAATCATGCAAATTACACTACTTCTGCTTTATGTTTTGCCAGATAAGAGTACAGACCTATCTTGTTGCCTTTAAACACGTTACTTGTGGTCAAATGGTTAGGATTTGACATTGCAGGCATTGTTAGAAGTGGGAACTTACTCATCAACCTGCCCTTTGAGGATGAGGTTGGGTGTGGTTCCAGTGAGGGTGGCGGTCCCTCCAATACTGGAAGCGTAACACACACTCAGACTCAGGCCTTTGGACAAATTCAGATACTTTTGCTCTCTCTTCAGCCTTCTCTGCTCTGCCTCTGGGCTCTCCTTAGTGCTCACTGTGGAGAGAGAACCAGTCTCATTTGCATTTAGCGACACAGAACAGCGACACAGAACAGTACAAAATGTAAAAAGCGAAAAGCACATCCTCTAAATATCTCTGTTATCTGAGTGTCCTTCACTATAAATATTAGGCAGGCATAAATGATTGACGGTGTTTTTCCAAGGAACTAACTTCACTTACCAAAATTGACACAATTCTGCACAGCCTGGACAATATCCTTTGCAATGTTGGTATCATCTATATTATCTGCTTGTAAAAACATAAAAACTGCTTTTTTAGAATAATACGTAATAATGCCAATACACACACCACACACAATGATAAAGACACATAGACACACTTTCTACACATGCCCCTCCCCTGACATTCAACCCCCTCCCCCCCACTCATACGTATAGTGATGCTGCTGTCTTTAGGCTGGAACTCCTTGCTGGCTCGGTCTTCCGTGGTGTCGTCCATCTCGAAGGCCTGGTTCTCAAGGCCTTCAGGCCCAGCTTTGGAAGTCACCAGGTCCATCTCCCTCACCTCCGCCTGGGCCTCTGTGTCAGAGAGCTGCTGCAGCACAGCGCTGGTAATGGGCAGCATCATGGCCGTGGAAGCTGTGTTACTGATCCACATGGAGAGGAAGGCGGTGGTAACCATGAAGCCCATCATAAGACTGGGGAATGGACAGTAGAGGGGGAAGGTAAAGGAGGAAGGAGAGGAGAGCAACAATGCAGAATGAAAGGTATGAGGGAAGGGTCGGAGAGGAAACAAATTGGGATTTTTAAAAGATGAAGAAGAGAAGACAAATATCTTGCAAATGATCTGTTCAGTAACCATGACAAAGAAGTAATTCAATATTCAAAAGGACTATCAGATTAAGAGAGGGTCTCACAGAGCCGGTTTCACCCCAATTAAAAGTAACACTCGAAGAGCAATCCTTTTGTGTAGGTTCCAGTGCTCCACAGCGATGGCCACCAGCAGCCCACCAATAAATAGCATGTTGGAATCCTTTAGGTACTGGATACACACCTTCACAGCAAATGTGATCAGTTGAGTATAAGATTTGACAAGAACACCAGAAATGTTAAACGCTAAGATTTGCTTAGATGAGGCACACCTCACTTGACTCCATGATGCCCATCATGGGGAAGAGGATGACAGGCAGCAGGGCGGTGATTGCCAGGGGGATGCACTCTGTGCACCAGAACAGAGCCATCAGGATGATCACATAGCCACAGCGAGATTCCTGGAATGAAAGAAAATGTAGTACTGCAGTATTTGCTGCATTCCTTCTTCTATATACCTGTCAATGCTGCTTATGTGTTGTGTTTCACTTTGAAACAATACTTGATCCCTGTTAATCACAGATGAATCCTGAAGTATTGCATAAAAAAGAAAGACAACCACAGATAATGCAGTACATAATTTAGGAGTAAATGGATATTTTAGTTGGCAGTTATGGTTTTACCTAAACAGGATGGTGCTATAAATGTGATGCATTCTCAGATATGTATTGATTTAAAGACAATTCTTACATTTCCGGGAGGAGAAAGTATGCCAGAGTATGAAGAGATTATGTGTATTTAGATCACACAGACACACACACAAAACAGACACACAAATTACAAATCTTACCAAGCTCGGAATGATCAGGGGTAAAGGTAGAATAAGCAAGGGTGTGAAAAATATGATCAGATAATTCAGATATTTCCAGAGCCATCTGATGAAGAAAGCCATGATCACAGTCTTCTAAGGAAATCCCTGGTATATTGGAAAGAGAGGCTAAGATATCGAGGGGAAAATGTAATTGAAGTGGGGATAATCGTTTTACGAGCTAATTGAGGACACTCCTGCACTGTTTAAGAGAGAGGCCAGTAGATACAGGAGCAGCATTAACTGTATTATACAGAGACTTTGACTTCTTAACTGAGGGGACAGACAAGGGTTAAAAAATAAAATGATGAGTGCTTAGAAGAGTACAAAGGTGAAGTTACTTTAGGGGATTGTCATTTTGATATTTTGTCTGAACATGCACTCATTCACACATACTGGTTCACACACACACAGAGGTACATTGGATCTCCTGTCATTTTGGTGTTCAAAATTAATCTGAGGATGCATCCCCTCTTATTTCTTAGTCTAATAAAGACAGTGGCAATAATAAGAGCTGACACAATATAGGGTGTGCACCTTGTTAATTAAATTACATACTTGTCCTGTATTACATATACCCAGGGCCGTCACATGGATATGATTCATGGGGCCCATGGCTTGGAGGGGGCCCATTACTGTGTGGGTTTTCATTTGTCTGTAGCATTGACTGGGCCCGGGCATATATTTTGTCCAGGGGCCCAGGCTTCCTAGCAACAGCCCTGCATTTACCCCCTCCTCCCTCCATTCAATTCCATTTCATGGCAGAGAAAAAGGCCATCTCTTGTGGATTAACCCAAACGTTGTTGGGCAGGAAATTGACCTTTTCTCACACAAATTGAAAATGTTTTAAAACATCCGACCTTTTTGGAGCCAAATTAAACATAACCCCTAAACGTGCTCACTCAATCTGCCATTAGCTTTGCAGGAATGGCATCACATGCATAGCCTTAATTTCCATGCACCATCAATAGCGTTGGTGTCTTCATACAGTCTTAACGTCCGGAAGGTGGTGGTGGGGTTATGTGCAAGTTTTTTAAATAGTACAAAGGGCCGCCAGATACGCGAGATAACATCTTTGAGACCTCAGCCTTAAGGATCTCATTTATCATACGTTGTTGATTTATGACACTGCCGGAGGGTCAATGCATAGAAACCAGTTAATCTCTCACCTGTGTATTTTATTTGCCCATTCCACTGTCAGGTATTCTGAGGTCAAATCAGCATGAAAACTACACTTAAACCACCCCATTTGCTCAATTTTGACATATTCCTATAAAACTGTACTGAATTGTGTTTACAATAACAAAATTCCTATGGATGTCAGTTTATTCTTAGAACAAGCAAGATCCTTTAAAGTAGGCTACTAATGCAGGAAACATTTTTTAAGTATCGATAATATAAGAACATTTTCTGATATGAGATTCCTTTGTTGGTTGATCCAAAAGGAAAATGTCTCCGCACTGTTTCAGAGATGACCCTATAAAATAAAAATCCATACAAATATTAAAGTGGACTCATGGATTACAGCCTACAATGCCACGACAAAATTGTCTATGCATGAGATTAACAGGAAGAATTGTAGTTCAAGGTTTGTCCGGTTGAGGCCATTCCTTGTATTGGGATCACGTGTTGATTTATGGTTCAGAGTTGCGGGGTTATGTTCGACTGTAATTTGGACTGTAATTTGAAGACGGTTAACAAAGTGATTTTGACTAGAAAATCCCTACTATTCTAAAGTGTATAGAAACAGTTTAAGGAAGTAGGTTATGTCGGAAAGACAAACGAATTTCTCAGAACTCGACTAATCTTTCAAAATAATTAGAAACTGTAGCTAAACTATGGATGATTCAGACACCACAGCAATTCTGCCAGATGATACTCTATCATATCGGAACGATGAAACCTCGGGTAAGGACTCATTTAACCACCACGACGAGGCTGAAGAAGAAAAGAGTAGCCCAAGACCGCCGTTCGCTTGCCCCCTTTCAGTTTCCGTAGAGCCAGTGTTATTTCTCTCCATGTTTTCGCTGGCGCTGCAGATGCCACTGTCTACGCAGTACTTGTGGGACCGCATAAGTGAAGACCTTGGTTACAATGGCTCCAAGGCAGAGGGATGTGGCAACACGTCTAGAATCCCTGATCCACTTGAAAAGGTATATAGCTCTATAAATAGGTAAAGTCATATATTAAATAGCAATTAAAGAGACTGGAGAATTAGAGATTTGCAGTGTGTGGCTTTGTCAACACCAATAAATACTTATATGTTAGCCTTTGTTACTTTTCAGCCCTCCTTAAACCATAAGGTTACATTTCCCAATAATTGTTCTGCACAGTAATGTCTTACATTGTTGCTCATTAGACTTTACTCTCTTCTATCAGGAAGTGGAGACCATGACTGCTCACTGGAACCTTTACATCAACCTGGGGGGGTTTACTGTGGGGCTGTTTGTGGTGACATTACTGGGCTCCTGGAGTGACCTCAGAGGGCGCAGGCCGGTCCTCATCCTACCCAGCTTGGGAATGGCCCTCCAGGCCTCCATCTACTTGCTGGTGATGTACCTAAAGCTGCCTGTGGCCTGGTTCCTCTTGGGCAGACTGCTCAGTGGCCTCTCAGGGGACTTCAACACCCTCCTGGCTGGCTGCTTTGCTTACGTGGCTGACACCAGTGACCGAGGCTCCCGCACTTTTAGAGTGGCAGTGTTGGAGGCGTGCCTGGGCTTAGCAGGCATGCTGGCCAGCATCATCGGAGGGCAGTGGCGGAAAGCACAAGGGTAAGACTACAACATACTTTACTTACAGTGTAATGTATTTGGTACCATTTGTAAATAAGGGGACTTGTTTTGGCATTGTCTCGTGTCAGATATTGCAGCATTGCAGCATTGCGGCAACTCCTTGTGCTTTGATGTTCATTAAGGATGTCTTAAAATGACACTCAAATGCTTTCTTATGGAGAGAAAAAAGCAGCTATGCTCTCTTTTCTTTTTTCAGATACATAAACCCTTTCTGGCTAGTCCTGGCCACCAACCTGGCTTCTGCTCTGTACGCCTACCTGTTTGTCCCAGAGTCTGTGACTCCTGACTCCAGTGCTAAACTCTTCACCCCACGTCACCACCGGGCAGTGTACTGCCTCTTCTCCATTGAGGGAAGCACAAACCAGATTGATGGAAAGTTCCATCGCTACAAGTTGTGGCTCTACACTCTATGTTTCTTCATAGTAGTGACTGTGCACTTTGGCAGCAGGGAGCTGTTTGTGCTGTATGAGCTGAGTGCTCCTCTGTGCTGGGGCCCTGGTCTGATAGGATATGGATCTGCAGCCCTGCACCTGACCTACCTGAGCAGCCTTCTGGGGTTAAAGGTCATGCAACGCTGCCTGGAGGACACATGGATAGCCATGGTGGGTCTGGCATCCAATATAGCTGGCCTGGTGGTCATCTCAGTGGCAAACACTACGGTCCTCATGTTCACAGGTAATATGATGTTGGAAAGGTGGCTGACCTTTAGCTCCACATTGTGTACACACAACAATATTCAATTGCTAGCTCAGCTGGTAATGGTTCACCACCTTGGACTTTAGGCCTGTAAGCTCACATGCTTTTGAAGGTGGAGATAAGTGTGTGATATACATAGTACCAATAATCAACTCCCTCCCCATAACAAAGATGTTGGATGTGAGTAATTACTGACCAATGAGACTGGGTTGTAGCCAAAGGCTAATAGTAATCGCCACAATCGCTTTTGCTGTTATGGTGGAACACCAGTGGTGAGTGTTGTGTTTCTCCTTTGATTAGGGTATGGGGTATGTTGTCTTGCCATGGCATCCACTCCAGTCCTCAGGTCAAAGTTGTCAAAGTTGGTGGGCCCTTCAGAACAAGGTAAGTCAGTGCCTTGATAAACCGTTTGCTTTTGGGTCTGAAAATTTGAGTTTCTAGACTAATCTGATATTATCGATTGCATGTGTCTCGTTATGTCTAGATTGATATTTCATGGATAGTTATTTTTGTGACTTATAGATACTGCCATTTGAGTCAGTAGTTAGTCGTTATATATATATATATAAGATAAGATAAATCCATTTATAAGATAAATGGAAAAGCTAAAAACATCTTTCTATGCTGTGTTTCTGTCTGCTAGGGGCCCTGTTTGCCTCTGTGGCCTGTGTGGAGGAGCTGTGTTCTCTTGTGGCCAGTGGTGTCTTCAACTCTCTCTACCCAGCCACCCTGCACCTCATGAAGGGCTTCCCTTTCCTCTTCGCTGCCATCCTCCTCCTCATCCCAGCAGGGATCATGGGGTGAGTGTCAGCAGTGGTTATAACAGAACAAGAAAGATCTTCTCTGATTCTTTTTGTCATGTCAATTAATGTTTTATTATATTTTGTAATATTTTACTACATTGTCGCTATACATTTTAAAAACTTTTACTTTTCATGTAGTTTGTGAACAAATTTAATTTAATATATGTTGTTTATCCAGGATACTGGAGTTCCAGAGTCAAAGAAGAGACACAAGAGATGATTCAACAACATCCTGACAGTGAAAAATCAAGGAATCAAGGACACATCAAAGAGAAAGGAAACCTATCTTTTTATGGCTTGCAACTGTCGTTTCACTAAAGTAGCTCTTGGAAAGTCAGCAGACAGTTATTAGATTGCACAAAGGGGGGATTCTTTAGCAGTGAAAACCAAAGACCCCAAACCCATTGACTGACATTACATACATTGACTGAAACAGTACTGTAGATCTTGTAATGTGAGACAGAGATTGTATGCCTTTTTTTACACATTTATTTTATCTCAAATCCCAATGTAATGTGCACTGACAGGCAAATACAGAGGCAGTACTTTCTAATCAATCATAATGCAATTTTCACTCACATCCTGTTTTACTTGTTTAAAATCAGAAAGTGCTGACTGAGCTCTAACAGTGAACTGATATAGAAACCGAGGGATAAAGAAAAAAGTCATTTGTTAGGGATGACTGATTAAATGTCAAGTAATGAAACTGATATTTCTAAATTGTGGTAGCATTTACAGCACAGGGAATCACTTACAGGTGATGACCACACTTCCCATTGACAAAAAAATCTGGCTCAGGCTTTTATCTTGTAAAAAATACTCAATATCCCAAAACAAGCGTTAAAAAAACTCCAACAAATGTGAAATTTAATAATGCAGTCATGATATTGCAAGGTTAGTGAATAGATCAACCTCTGTCAAACATGTCCAGACGCAACCATTAATATTACTGGGCATATGGCCTTTCATTGGCTTTCTGCTGCAGTCTGGGATTACTAAATTACAATGCTGCCCATACCATCCACAACACTGATGGTCCCTCTGAAACTCCCTGATGTACCCTTATCGAACTACATGACAACCCAGGAGCACAAGGCCACAGCAAACACACACTCTTTCACACACACCAGGTCAGGCCACAGTATCAGAAGGAACGGGATCTTCCATAACTGGTTTAAATGGCTCAAGGGGAGAGGATAGGTTAACAATGGCAGCAACACTGTCACACAGTATTTTTTTACATACATAATGTTCCTGGATTGGTGACAGAAAATCAAGCGAGAAACTTTTCAGGATCTAACCTCCTGGCCTGGATTTTCCTGTGCAGTATACATTTTGTAATTTTTTCATGCAAGTGCAATTAATTTATAGTTACCTGATAAAGTATTGAAATTGTTTATATATTTTCAACAATTGACTTTTAAAGTATTTTTGCTGAACTGTGAACAATTATGAAAATAATCATGCATATGAGATCGAGAATGTGATTTACTGTCCTTAATGTAATTTATTGCACTACAAATAGAATACTCAGGGTTAATTTAGTTTCTCACGTGTCTTCAAATGATTGCAAACAATATAATCATTATTTGATTAAAAAAATGTTTTGTAGTTTATTTGCTACCTATTGAGTATTGAGCAACATCCACACATAAGGCATAAGAAATGGTGAGCTTTTGACCGGATTGATGTCAGCCTGTCAGCACACATCATTTGATTGAACAATAACTGATAACCTACTGACTTTAGCATATACATTTACCATAACTCTTTGCATACTTTAATCACATGTACTACTAATCAGATACTGCTTCTTATCACAGAAGGAGTAGGATGTTTTGTTATATTTTCACAGATATTTCACAGACATTATTTAGACAGGTGTTTTGCTGCTGCATTGATAAGATAAATCATTGTAGTGGGATAGTGCTGGCTGTTACTTCTGTACTTGGCGGCTCCAATACAAATATTGACCAACTCAGGCAGGTTAACAACTATCAAGGACTCTCGCAATTATACCCTGAACAAGGGAACCACAAGTACAGTAAATATTATGTGGTTAACTGAAAAAATGTTTTACAACATATTGTGGCTTTCCCTTACAAGACTGATGGACTAATCCTGAAAAGCAGCACCTCAAGGTATATTTAGGTGTTCTGAAGCCAGATATTCTTGGAACAGTGAGAGTCTAGGAGAAAGAAGCTATAAAACTGTTAATCACTTGATGTTGCCTTAGGCTTGCTGCATGGTCTGTATCATGTTTGTTGTTCCTATATACTGTAGATGAGTGCTAAGTCTATAAGGAATCTATAATGTTCCGTATAGATTCCGTTTACTTTGCTGGATTAAACTAACTGCAACCACCCTTGAGGACCCAATCGCCATGTCCAGTCACTGCATAAGTTGACTCCACTTGCTTTCCATCATATCCCAGAAATGAGCCAAGAAGCATGCTGGCTTTCATTTCAGCACTATGACAGGAAACGAATGAAATGAAACCGTGAGCACACACAGCATTTTTTGTAATTGGAACACAAGAGACTTGTACCTTTAAGGCAAATAAAAACTGATAAAGAAATGCGATATTAGTTTGTTGTTAACACTTCTAGCTGCAATGTTACATAGAATCTCATAGCAGTCAGGAATGGAGTCAAAATGGGGAGAATGTCCCTGTACTTACTGTAAGTCGCTCTGGATAAGAGCGTCTGCTAAATTACTAAATGTAAATGTAAATGGATAATGCTGGCTGTCAGAGTTAGCTAACATAATATTAGACTGTTTATTTCCTGAGAAAAACACAGTTAACCTGATCACACATATTTAATTACCATAGTTCAGACTTTTTCATACACTTGTTGTTCCCAAAATCATACACTGTAAACCCAGATTTTGTTTCTAATTAAACTTACGAGTAATCATTACTTATACTTTTATGTTTAGTTAAAACCTGCTATCTTTACTAAACAACATTAGTTGTTTGTACTATTTAGCTGAAAGATTCATTGCACTAATCATGTTTAGCAGAGATAACTTGGTATGTTTACTTTTATAAGAAAGGGGAGGGGGCTAATTCAAAAACCTGCCTGGTCACGTGACAAGACCAACGTCTAACGTGCGTCCAAGAGGCTCTACACTTTGCGGGAAGAGCACAGGCATCGGCAGCAGACCGTATCCAAGAAAGCAACCTTACTCCAAGTGGAATGGTTAGTATGTAAAATAACTACTGTAGCCTAGTTATCTTTTTGGGAATTTTTAATACCCAAAAGCTTGCAGATAATTTGTTGACGCAGCTTTTATTTCCGTCTAATTCGTTATTCCGTTATTGTTTGAACCTGTGCATGGTGTTAATACATGCTTATGCTAACACTAGCTAGCTAGCTACTCAAAAAGTGTCAGCTGAATGTTAAAGTTAACTTAGTGTTAACAGTCTGAGGACGGCTCACATACCGGCGAGTTTGCTCGACTGTATCATTTATAAAATAGTCATTTTACGCAATAGAAAAGCGATTCAACCGCTGTCGGGGCAAATTAGCAGTCGCTGTGGAGGTGTTTACGTTGTGGACACCCACAGTTGCTTGCAGCGCATTAATTCACTCGACCCATCCTTGGCCGCTCTCTTTTTCCCTCTCACTCTCAGGCCGGCTACACACTGGCTGCGTCGCGTGAGCGTGTCAGCTGCGTGGCGTGTCCGTTTATATTTAGGCTTCCATGTTAAAAGGTTAGAGCTTACACACTGCCTGCTAGAAATAGGACCGACGGCTAAATAAAAGAGGAAAAGATGTTTATATGTCATTTTGACACGAATACATATTAATAAATGGCATGTTGATGTTTGAAAGTCTCGAGGTTTTGACATAAATGCAGATATATGAATGTAATTTAAAAAAAATAGTAATAAATAATTATCGATTTTCATAATATTGCACCTGTCAATACAGAATTGTCTCCAGGAGCGAGGCTCAACCACTCGCTGTTGTGGTTGGAAAAATAGTCTCAAGCATAAAATGGCAAATTATAGAACAAAGCGTAGGCAATCAGGATGCCTTGATGTTGCAGTAAATGCAGGTAAGCGGGGAAGGCATTCATTAGGACAACCAGCTAACAAGCGCATCAAGAAGGCAAACAAAGGTGAAATCAACTACTTGCCCAACTTTCCAGATGGATTTGATCAGGCAGCCCTGGAGGGTGCCTGTAAAGACTTGGTTGATGAAATGCAGAAGAGAACACCAAATGGACCTCTTGTGAAACAGAAGATGGATCAGACATTTGCTCTGAGAAGAAAAGAGGTAGTGGAGTCGGAACCTGCCATAAGCACGATGGTGAAACGCTGGCCTGCCCTTTTCACTGAAGATCAAGTATGTTTAAGAAAGAGAACATAACAAATAATTATCTTTCTATTATTATATAATGTGTCTAGATGTATATTTCTCTTGTCCTCTTTAAGGAAAGCATTGGTATTTTTAATTTGGGGCATGATGTTTTTCATTTAAACATCAACATTTCAAATCATATAAAAAGGACATTCATGGATGTTTTTCAGGACAGCACTACTTTGCAGATGGCTTTGCTGCCTTGTATAGTTCAGTTGATCTAAATTCAGTTTTTTTTTTGTTCTATGTATTTTTCAGGTGTTCATGGAGTTCAGCAGGATTGTGGGCAAGAACCTCAAGCAGGAATTCTATGAGAGCCTCGACCGGCACAGTCCTCGTCTCCTCGAGTTATTTCGATCCAAGAGAGGGAATGTTGGACAGTTGTTGACACAGATTTCACAACAGACTAATGTAATGGCATTGTTTTTCTCAGGTTTTGTATAAACATCATATCACAATGCTCATATTAGTTGTATAATTCAATCCAAACATTGCTTGGCTTGTTTAAGCTTTCTTAGAGATCATTATTTGTTTTTCATTTTAGCTATCTAACTTGTGGTACTGTGTTTAATTCCCAAAAGACTACAGAGCCAACTGCGATCCGGACACAGGTGCTCAGAGGGCTTCCTATCATCCTTGGGGACAACCCCACAGACTTCTTCAAAGCAGGCTTTGTAAGTAAGCACTTGCTTTCTTATAATTTTTAATATTGTTTATTTTTCACCATGACACTCTTCTATTGATTAAAGTTGTTTTTCAAATGAGAGGTATAATGTAATGATTGTGCTCTTCTGTTTTTCTTTATTTAGGAATCTGATGATGACGATTCTTTTCGTGACCTTGACATTGGGATACTTCTCATTGAGCGTGAAAGTGCTGTGCTCACATCTTCCCAGCATCTCAGTCCAGCCTCGTTGAAAATCATCATTGAGGGAGAAGTCGTGATGGACAACATTCAAGATCTGCCAAAAGCAATGTGCATTCTGTTTGGACTCATGTATGCACTCCATCTTAACTACCCCAAGACTATGAAGCTCACATTTCAGTTCATCCAACAGGTATTACTCTTGTTAGGCCACACTGACCTAAAGCCGAAGCTACAGACTTTGAAAAATCAGCTCGCTATGTAAAGAGATGTCAAGTTTACTGTAAGAAGCTGTTGACAAAACTTTTTTTCTTACCTGTGGGGTAAACCTTTTTACTTTCTGTAAAACAAGTGGACGAACAGACACGCGTAAAACGCAGACACACACACACACAGACACGTACAACACCCACACACAACACACACAGACACGTACAACACCCACACACAACACACACAAACAACACTGACACACCTACACACCTTTAAATGCTGTAGGAAGCGTGCTGAAGGATGTGACTTGTGTGAAAATTAAAACTGAGAGGAGTTGTAGCAGAAAGACATAGGACATTATTGTTTCAGTTCTTCACCAATTTACTTAGATGGAATTAGATATTGTTCTGATATGATAGTCTGTTGGTTCATGCTCTGGCCTCCCTTCATTTAGGCAGATGAATCAGATCCTGTTTGCGTTTTCTTGTACATTTGAGTGGGGGTTTCTTGTCAATTTTGTTTTGTTAATGGATTTACCACTTTAATCTCAGGGGACATCCATGTTTTTTTCCTGTAAATTTGTGACATATTCAACACCTACACACGGACAACGCCCACGGACAACACACACACGGACAACACCCACACACAACACAGACACGGACAACAGCCACACGGACACACCCACACACAACACACACACGGACACACCCACACACAACACACACACGGACAACACCCACACACAACACAGACACGGACAACAGCCACACGGACAACAGCCACACGGACACACACACGGACAACACCCACACACATACACACAACACACACGGACAACACCCACACACATACACACAACACACACGGACAACACCCACACACAACACAGACATGGACAACACACACATACACACACATACGGACAACACACACACTGACAACACCCACACGGACAACACACACAACAGAGACACGGACAACACACACAACACAGACACGGAAAACAGCCACACGGACACAGACAACACCCACACACACACACAACACAGACACGGACAACACACAAACACATACAACACCCACACACATAATTGTTTTTTAATTTATTTGAAATTACCTTTTTCAGATGAATCATTTCAGGGTGGATGTGTTAATGTTGACCTGATGTTAAGTTTGTCATAAGAAGATTGGCTGTGTTTGGCCATTTTTCTAAAAAATAAAATGCATTGGAGCATTTAGAGGTGTTTTTTGTTTTCATCCAATTAATTGAAACAATGTTTTATAACATACTTAAAAACAAATCAAAAGCTAATTAAATTAGAGGAAAATACAATAATTGTGTTAAATGATGAGTAGCAATAACAAGTCATAATAGCTAGTTTTATCTAATGATTTTGAATACACACTACTAATAAATATAAATACTAAACTTAAGGTTCCACGTTAATACAGCTCAACATGTTTAGTTTCAGCTTGTGTAAAAGCTTAAGGTTCCATGCTAATACAACGCAACATGTTTAGTTTCAGCTTGTGTAAAAGCTTAAGGTTCCATGCTAATACAACGCAACATGTTTAGTTTCAGCTTGTGTAAAAGCTTAAGGTTCCATGCTAATACAACGCAACATGTTTAGTTTCAGCTTGTGTAAAAACTTAAGGTTCCATGCTAATACAACGCAACATGTTTAGTATCAGCTTGTGTAAAAACTAAAGTGGGATAGGGCAACGGGTTTCCACGCGATTTGCGAGTAAAGTCAACTAATTCGGGTTTACAGTGTAGTAAATCTTACAATTTTCATAATGTTTTGTGTGAATAGAAGGACCCCAGGACGACTCCCTATATGGTCCCTATATCCTGATTACCCAGCTGGCTTTCTTAGCCTGGGGCTGAGTGGCAGTTAAACCACAGGGCTAAGCATGGTGTTGAAAAGCTCTGGGCCTAGAAGATAGATATAACAACATCTGAATACTATTAATTTCTTTAATTGAACTATAGTAACATTTATATTGGATCTGTGGCTGAGAGTGAATAGCTTTTCGTCATTAGCATATACTGCATTATAATTAGCATATAACAGCCTTGTTGTGACATGCACAGGGGTGGGGCTAGGTGTAGAGGTAACCAAGACAATTCTCTTTTTGGAATCCTTGACAGCCAATTGATTTATGCCACCTCTTAGAAAGTTTTGTAACTCTGTGTCTACTTTTGCTTGGACCCCTTCGAGCTCTCGGGGCAGTCGGTCTGGTTGTGATCGGTGTTGCCTTTAAGAAAGCGCAGGATCTTCTCAATGGTGGCTTCCTGGTACTCGTGGGACCACCTGCGTGGACAGGTGAGACAGTAGAGAAGTGATTGACAGTTTGACCTGATATTAAACCTATTGGAGCTGAGGGAAAGTGGTATTTTACTTCATCACATAACTATTATAAACATAATATTTTCTTACTTTTAAAATTACGTTTCTTTAGTAATAAACATACCTTCCAGTAACACTTTATTTTATGATTTGGTGAGCACCAAAGGACAGATTGAATTCCAACTCAGCCTTTTGTAATCTCTCTGTGACTTACTTGATGCCATTAAAGTTGAGAATGGTTCTCATGTCCTCAGGCAGACAGTTGGGGTCAGGCCACACAAAGTTATCTGTGACAGGAACTATGTTCTTTTTTCCTCCCAGGGCAGTGACTATCTCCTGCGGGTTTGATCAAATAGCAATAAGTCAACTAAGTGAACATGAAATGTCTATACAAACACATTAACTACCTACACGTAGACATGAAATGTCAAGACATGCATTTGACCTTGTGCACCCAGTCCTTCATGCCTGTGTCACCGATGCATTTGTCAAGGGCGTTGGCGGATAGCACCAAGATGAAGTTACGTGCCCGCTGCACACTCTGAATAAGCTTGTCCTCAAATTTGCCTGCCTCCAGTTTCTCAACGTCGATAAAGACGCTGAATCCTCTCACCTGAAGGTGCACCTTCAACAGGCTGAGGGAGAGAGAGAAAGAGAGATCAGATAATGTAGCAGGGCGTTCCAGCAACTTCAAGATAACCCTTCTCTTTCCGCTCATCCCTACATACTAGGCCTCTCCCCAGAAACCTTCCATGTGTCCCTGCTCCCCGTCCCCCCTCAGCCCTTAGTCCTAACCTGGCCAGTTGAGAGCCAGTAGTCCTTCTGTAACTGATAAACACGTCTGGTCCAGGGGGTTGGGAGTCAGTCAGGCAGGGTTTGAAAGGCTGATGCATGGTTGCCAAGATCCGGGCACGGTGGACACCGTTCTCTATGTGACAGTCAGAAGAGAGCTGCTGGTCGGTGAGGTGGAGAAGGCTGTTGCGGTCAATGCCCGACTGCACCAGGCCGTAGGTGTACTGGCGGAAGCGTGGGTCCACTTCCGCTAGCCAGTCGGCCATGTTGTTGGGGTCACATGTGGAGTAGTTGGCGTAAGTCTTCAGCACGCGCAGGTCTCTGAGGAACCTGATGGACATGACAGAGTGGCAGGGGAGAGGGTAAATTGGAAACACAACTGAACTACACACTGAAGTAAATCTTCCACATGTCCACACTGACATACAGGATCACGGACGGGTAACTGAATTCTGAGATAGAATCTCCCCCATCAGTCCTTGATTACAGCTCAGGCTAGCCTCCAGATTATATCAGAGATTGACCTCTTGCGTGTGAGTCCTGTGGTCATGCCCAAGTCAGCACTCAGATCCTGGTCTGTGATATTCAACAATAGGTCTCCATCCACTTGTAGCTCCTACATATGCAGAGACATAGTGGAGTGGTGTTAGATGATCACATTTATCACATTTAAAGCAAGCGTTTTTGATACTTCCACTAGATGGAAATCAAGCATTGGCTTTATTTTCTGGGACCTGTTAGGAAGACTGGATCTCACGGTTCAAATGTTTCCTCTGACCTTTATGTCCTTACATAGAGGTAGCATTCACATGAACACCCGCTCAACACAAACACACACCTGGAAGCGGTCACTATAGGCACTAAAGCCAACTTGTTGGAGCCAGGTTTGCACCTCCCCACTCTTCCAGTTAGGAACAGATGACAGGATACGCCTCGGCACATCCTCATCCATCGCAGACAGGGCCCGCTTGGCCAGGGCACAGGCTGTCCCGTTACTAGAATACATGACAATCCTCTTCAGGCTCTGGACCGCACCAATCTCCTGGAATATCTGGGGGAGGGGGGAGACAGAGTAGAAATGGTTCAATTTCATTGTATTCTCATTTCATTTCCCCATAGAGCCAGTCACAAACAACCTGTCATTTAACAGGTAAATAACCTTAAGTATCAGTCTTTTCCAACTGGTTCATTTGTGACATGGTCTACCTTGGTGTTGCGCTGGCGTGACTTGATGCTGGTCTCGACACACAGATAGAAGGCAGCTATGCACTTCCCCTCAAGCCTGGTTCCATCCAGCAGGGGCAGGAGCTGCTGCAGGTCTGCCGCGGTCCGTCCCTGCATGCTGTGCTCGCTGTCCAGCAAGCTGCGGGCAAATTCATCCGGGTCCAACGATGCGATGAATGGCTCCACCAACTCCAAAGTCCCGGACTTAACAACCTCTTTCTCAATTTCCCGGTTAGCTGCTAGCACGGCGACAGCCAAGCACGAATGGAAACGAATAAGCTCATCCTCTTTGGAAAAGGCTAAAGGGAAAAGCCACTCCGCAGCCTGTTTCTCTATCATCAACCGCTGGCACCGGTGGCCGCCGTACATGGCACAGTTGGCGAGGGCCACGGCGCAGTGGCGAAGCACAGTGGGGTCGGTGCCTCGGCACCAGAACAGAAGTGCGTCCAGACCACCGTTGGTGATGAGTTGAACTGACGTCTCCTCTGTGTGTTTGAACATGTGCTCAAGGATGCCGGAGACACTGCGAGCGAGCTGCGCATCCTCCTGTTCTCGTGTCAGGTTGAGAATGACCCCAAGGCCCATTCGTGCCACATAATCTCTAGAAACGAAAGGAAACGCATACGGTGACACCATTAAACCTTTTTTAACATGAGCAACTCAGGATTTTGTTAACATATTAAAACATGCAGCAGTTGAGGTTTTAGTAAGCATAGGCTACTATACACATAATTTCAGGAGGAAGTACTAACACAGGCATTTTTGTCTACAGGTCAGATAGCAAATGTATTTAGACACCTGTTCTCGGACACCAGGATCTGCTCCAGTAGCTTGGCAGACTCGTAGGTGATTTCCACAGCAGGTGTCAGGAGAAGCTGCAACAGCAACTCCAGTCCTCCATCTAGCCTTATTCGGTTGCACATGTCCTCAGCCACCTGACGGCCCACTGTAGGTAAAACCCAGGCCTCCTCCACTAATTGGTATATCTCTGCTATCGCCCTGCGAGTCTCGTCCAAATCCGAGGTATCTTTGGCAGATTTTAATGTTTTAATAGCGGAGCGCAGAGATGGGAGAGAAGAATCCAATACCGCCTGGACGTCTGCGTGGACACCTGGCGAGACCGCTTTTGGGTCCGAGGTGCCAGACCTCCGGGTCTGCAGACGGCTGACATACTCCGGAACTGAGAGTCTTTCGGAGCTGAACATGAAGAAATGTCGATAGAGCCTCCCAAAGGAAAACGGTTAGGGATATGAGCATCTATTGAATATGTCTGTTAAGGTATGAGGGCTATTCGCAGAACCCAATCAATACTCTATAACTGATGCAAATAATCAGTTTCTAAAAGAAAGGTGCTCTTAGGCAGTGAACTAAGTGTTTAAGGCCTACACTCAAACCAAATCCACCGAGACAGAGTTGTCCTCTAAACCGTAGCATTCATTACAATGACAGCTTGCACCAAATTGCATCATCACGGATGTGATCCTTGAAAACAAAGGAGAAAGACTTACATATCTTGCAATATTGGCACACTTTAGCACTTGACTCTAAATGCCCTCTCCTCTTCAGTCTCAGAACCTATTCGGATCAAACCGTCAAAAAACTCAAGACGAACAACTACACAAAACCTACATACGAAATGAGATGCCTTTAGCCAGTGATGTGCTTAAAACAAACAGTCGTCTCGTCTTTGAAAGACTATTCGCACAGGATGACGTTTTCCGGAAGAGTTGGTTATTGTTATACACAGCTCGATTGTTGTGTCCCTTGTCCGCATTAATTGAGGCTACCAAAACAAAGAAGCACTGTTCATCATAACATGCCTCCCCCACATTCCCTTTTCCGCTGAATAGTCTCACGTTGTTAATGTATACTAATATTCATAACAGTTTTCTTAAAATAACCACAGCGTTTTCTCATTCCCTCAACAGCATCTTCGAGCATCCTCCACCCATCGCCTTTACGTAGACTATATGTCTTCCTCAGCATCAAGAGCCCTCACCCCGCCCTCTCGTGGTTGCATGTGGACCACCAGGAACAAACTACAATATTGTCGAAATTCGCTGTACAATGCACGAAAACGAATACACACAAAAACGCTTTTGATTTTTCAAGATGTGTGCTTTTTCTTAATAGTTGCATTGGTTTGCTTTGTTATACAGAATATAGCGTAACTTTTCAGCAGGGCCGGCCCGAACAAATAAACAAAGGGCCCCCTACACTATTTTTGTTTAGAGAACCCAAAACCCTATGACCCGACCGCGCTTATCAGCACCAAAACCAGGCATTGATTATTGAAGCACAAATGGAGAAAATAAGTTCAAACTCTAAGACTGAGTCATGTGTTGGAAAAAAAGAACCTTAAGGGTGATTTTAATTGTTATTTTGTGTTTTTGTTTTGTTTACAACTACAGTCCAGCTTTAACTGAAAGGCTAGACCTCTGTTACAGTTTTGCTCTGCAAAGTCAGTCTTTTCTTATTACCATAGTTATTTTTAAATTCTGTAGCTGGAGCCTGTCATAGTTTTACGTAATACCTATCCACCACCCTACCCCCATAGCAAAACACATGGAACTGCATGGAACTAAACTGGAGTTTAGTCATTCCTGATTATATGTCACTTCAGAGTGTTAAACCAGTGTGTATCAGGATAAATAGTTTTACAGCAGAAGTTTTAGCGAGAAGAGAGATCTGAGAGCAATGCTGTTGTAAATTTTCCTTGTGAACGAGATCATTCTTGGTGGGTAGTCAAGATGATTGCAACCAGTGCCTGCACTTCATCATACTTAATACTTGTCTACAGCCCTGCTTTATTAAACACTGCCCACATTATGTCTATAGGGTGACCATTTTATTTTTAATTATCTTAATTAACAAATTACTTCAATCAAAGAGAGCAACTGCTTCCTCAAGGAAAGGGAAAATTCAAACCCACAAAGATTTCACTTTTCACTGTGCCCCTCTCATTCTACGAAGTAATTGCTTAAGCAGACCTGTTCAAAACAAAGTTTAAGTCAACATACAGAAAGGTTCAATGACCAGTGGCCATTGATTAGTTGTACACAGTCCAGGAGCCTTGCATGTCCACCTCTCACTACATTCCTATTCTCAAGAGAAACAGCATGAAGTTGGGGCTGATTCTGCTGCTAGCCACATTGGCCACTGCATTTGCTGCAGAGGGTAAGTTAATTCATTTTTAGTCTGTTTAAAAAGAAAATGGTGTTGTTGTCTTCACATTGACAGGATCCAAATGAAGGCATAAATGAAGTAAAAAGCTGATTGTTAAATTAGGTTATTACAAGAATTACTTGGTGATTCCTTTGATGCTCCTAACATATGTGATAGAGTACGGTATATCACATCCTTAGTCCCTTATGCTCATTGTATGATACACTGGAATGTGATGTGATTGACATGTTGTACAAGTCCCTGTCTCAATCCAACTTTTGTCAGCGAACTCATTCATGTGTGCACTGTCTTAGAGTCTTGCATGGGCCGCTGTGAGAATGGCTTTGATGCTCAGAAGAGCTGCCAGTGTGACTCCATGTGTCGGTATTACAAGAGCTGCTGCCTGGACTATGAGACGGCATGTCGTATGAGAAGTAAGAACCTTGCCTTGTACCTTTACAAAGATCCACTCTTGGTCATGTTGATCTGAATAGAATGCTGAGTTTTCTCTTTAAGTGTTACTGATATAATGTTTTGTCTATTCAGCTCGAGGAGACACATTTGTCTTTGCTGAAGACGACGAGGAGTCTCTCGACAGCACCCCCACACCAGTTGCCACCATCAACCATACCCCAACCGTTGACTCTGGCTATTCAGGCCATCAACGTGGGCCAAGACGCCATGACAGTGTTGTTGCTTTCTCTACTACTCCTGCCACGCAGGCCTCCCCTGTAACAAAGGCAACCACAGTTCCTACAGCTATCAAAGTCCCTGATACACAGAAGGAATCTCGGTCACCCCAGGATCCAACAACAGACTCCCACGTCCGACCCAACATCCCCACAACTGGGAAGTCACATATCAAAGTGAATGTCCCGACAACTGAGAAAGATCCCAGGAGGGAAATTTTATTGAGACCAAATCTGGCAACCCCAGAACCAACGACAGCCCCTGTCACAACCACAGAGAGAGTGACCACCACCAAAGCTCCAGACCCAGATGCGGAGGCTTGTAGCGGCCGGCCCTTTGACTCTTTCATGCAGATGAAAAATGGCTCAATCTATGCCTTCAGAGGTGAGGCTGGGAACAACCCAGTAAACACAATCAGTGACTAGTCATTCACAAGTGATCAGTAAATGAGATGTTTGTATCTAGGTCCAACAAAACATTGGTTAATTCATTATTCATAACTCAAATAGATTAGTCACAGTATTTTGTTTTGTCAGTATATTATTGTACTTACTGTAAAATGGATGGATAAATACAGTAGGTTGTTGAGAAGACAGCATTGCTTACAGCTGTGTGTCTTGTACAGGGGAATATTTCTTTGTGCTGGATGAAAAGTCTGTGCTTCCTGGCTACCCCAAACTCATCAAGGATGTCTGGGGCATCAAAGGGCCCATTGACGCTGCCTTCACTCGAATCAACTGCCAGGGCAAAACCTACATTTTCAAGGTGGGAAATACTGTATATGTATAATTCAACTCTAACATGTGGGACATTTGATTGGTATAAACATTTACATGTATGTGTTTTGTTGTGAATGTTATTACCTTGACTCAGAATGGATAAGGTGCTTAGAAGACACTGCTTATCAGAGGGAAACTGTGTTGCCAGTTTTGTGCTTCTGATTGTTCTAAATGTTTACAGGAGCAGAGTACAAGTGTTAACCGTGAAATTATCCGCTACATCACAACACCGACAAAAAACAATCAATGCTGATCAAAGGTAATGTTTTCATCACAGAGAAATCAGTACTGGAGGTTTGATGATGGTGTATTGGATGAGGACTATCCCAGAGACATTACTGTGGGCTTTACTAAGATTCCAGACAACATAGATGCCGCCTTCGCCATGCCAGCCCACAGTCACCATGGCAAAGAGAAGGTGTACTTCTTCAAAGGTCTGGACACATCTGACTTTTTTTTTAAAGCAGGAAAAAAAGACAATTTATATTTAAAATGTGACTATTGAAATACACCACAGCTATATCACACATCATTTCTAACTTTAACTGACAATGAGGTTATTAATTGTTTTTGTAATTTCTTTCTCCATAAACTGTACAGTCAAAGCATTATAAATATATTTTTTACATATACAACCAGAATTGTATTAGATTTACTATAATAGTAAATACGTAATTACATCCTGTGTATCTGTGTTTTCTCAGGTGACCAGTACTACCAGTATGAGTTCCTCCACCAGCCAACTCACGAGGAGTGTATCAGTATGTCAGAGAGGTCCCCCTCCACCATCTTCCAACGCTACACCGATGTGTACTACAACAACTGGGAATCCTTTTACCATGAGCTCTTTGGAGGCAGTGAGTCATTTTTTGTGTCTATCCTTCTGTGTACATGGTTAAACAACAGAGTTTGTGTGAATATGCTTTTTTACTCATATCAGCAGCTTAATGTCTTACTTTCAGCTGTAGACTTGTAGTGTACATTCTTCTCCATCTTTTCTCATCCCCTCAGAGCCCATCCGTCATGATGGGCACCATTTCATCAACAAGGACTGGGTCGGCATCAAGTCACCTGTGGATGCTGTCATGGGGGGCAGGATCTATGTTGCCCCATGGGTCTCTCCCCCTGGTCGCAATGACCGACGCCCAGAGGGCAACTACCGCCCCAACCAGCAATGGGGGCAACAGTGGGGGCAACAACGGGGGCAACAGTGGGAGCAACAACAGGGGCAACAGTGGGGTCACCGCAGGCAAAACCGATCCCCTTTCTGGGAGTCTATGGCTGAAAGAGGAATGGACATGGGTCAGGGCTTCGCTGAGAGAGGTATGGACATGGGCCAGGGCTTCGCTGAGAGAGGTATGGACATGGGTCAGGGCTTCGCTAAGAGAGGTATGGAGAAGGGGCAGAGGCTGACAGACCCGGAGATGGCGATGAGGGAGATGTTGGGGAGCGACTTGCGTCAGGAGCAAGACTGGGACCAGGACCAGGACCGACGGAGAGATTACGATTATCGCAGACACTATGAGAGCGAAAGCTATTACTCCAGATATCCCACTGCAGAAAGACACTACTGGGAGCTCGTACGCAAGGGCCAGCCCCTGCAGAGCGTCTACTTCTTCAAAGCAGGTAATGAGATGCAAAAACCCCCACTTTGGATATATTTATATGAGAATGTATTTGTGGATGGGTTAAGGCTTATAGTCATTTTATGTGTTTTTTAGTGTCTGGGTTATTTAGTCTTTAGGATTGATTATTTTCTAGTATGGAGGGGGTTTCGGTCGGTAAACTCAGCCGGGAATGGAGTTCTACTGACAATAATAATCAGTATAGTACATGACATTAATCGCTATTGTGCAATCACCAGGAAACAAACACATTGGAAATAACCTGAAACCCCTGTTGTTACAACTTCTTTGTGTCTGTGTTTCCCAGATAAATACTACAGAGTGGATTTGAAGACCAAAAAAGTCGACTTTGCAAACCCCCCATATCCCAGATCCATTGCTAAGTACTGGCTCAGCTGCCCTGAAAACACAAAGGCAGAAAAGAAATAGTTTCTAAGGGGGAGATTTTATTGTGTGTTCATTTAATCCATTAGGTACTGTGACTATGCTATGTTGTCTTTACAATTTGATTGAAACATTTACAACTGTATATATATAGGATTTCTTTTTGATGAAAGATCTTAATCTTGATTGTCATTGGGATAATACCTATCTCTTCACAAAGACTGCATTACCCATAATGCCCCTGTGCATAAGTAACGCAATGTCAATAAACATGCTTGTATCTGAGGCTATGCAGACTTTACAGCTTACCTACACAAACCCATCAACCTCACAGCTAAGCACCCAATCGTTAATCATAAATCATAAAAAGTCCAGATGGCTGTCATCCATTCCGTGGGGTCTTGGTCTACTCTCCATCATCCATTTGAAACCATGTTTGGTTGTGCCCATGTTGTTTTAAAGTACACGTGAACTTTTCTATTTATTGTATACAACAATTTAATTGTATACAACAATCAAAACAACCTATTCGGTAACAGAAAAAATATATACATCTTGTCATATATGTGTTGAAACATGAAAATGAGACACATGTGTTTTTTTTCTATAAGCCAAATAGGTAACAAACGTTGTATTAAATTGACTGAAATATTTGACGACGTAAGACACCAATGCTCAGCCTTTTCTTCTGTTTTTCAAGTCTTTAAAACAGTTTCTGACCAAAATACTGTCGAGGCAGTAGCGTCGTTATGAATTGTTTATCAGAACATTCTCATAACTGGGCTCATTTTCCACATTGACCACCAGGCCCTGGTTAGCAATGACCTCACTCAAACTAACAGCGTCCGTAACAGGTCCCACTGTCAGGTACCCACTCTCACTCTGTTCCAACCCAGCATCAGCGCCCTCCAGCTTGACCTCTTCACCTCTTACATCCGGCCCAGCCACCGACACCACTTCCGGCACGCGCTTTAAAATGGAGGAAAGCGGCCTTTTGGGAGTGGCGCCATCAGGTGGCGGATTGTCAGTGGAGCCTATTGTTCCAGAGGAGCTGGGTTGTGTCAACTTTCTCCTACTGGGCTTTCTCATGGTCACCTCTGCTACCACTGGGGTCCCCTGCTCCCAAACGCTAGCCCGGGTGCCCAGTTTCCTCCTGGGGGGCTTGGTGATGACCTCCACCCCTTTGGTCTTGGGCCTCCCAATCTCCTGGTCTTTCTGTCTCTGGAGGCTGCCTAGCCGTCGTAGCATGGCCTGAACGGGACCTTCAGAGGTGGGCTCCACTTTAGATGTGGGCCTGCCAGTCTTACCCACAGTCACATACACAGTGGTGATCTTATCTGTGCCTGGGTCTACCTCGTGAGCATCGGTTGCTGGCGTTGGTGTTTGAGCCTTGATGGCAGCAGCATTCGACATGGTGCGTCTTCGCCCGACCGCTCCAGGGACTTGAAGGGTGGAGCAAGAAGGGGTGGAGCTGTACCTTTCTGTGTCAGAGTCTTCCCCTCCATCGCTGTTGGACCCCTGGTTGTCCAACATGCCACTTTTGTCCTCACCCATCAGCCCCCCATCAGCTAAGCTGTCTTCCCCTGGTTTCCCTCCTCCTCCCTGGGCTTGGAGAGCAGAGAGCACCAGGGCCCCCCAGGCCGTCTTGGGCTTGGTGCGGGGGGCCCCGGGGCATGCCAGGTCCTGGGTGGAACCACGACGCTCCTTGGGGCTGAAGCGTGTGCCCTCTGCGAAAGAGACTGAGGGCCTCTTTGACTTGGCGATGCTGGAGGTGCGAGGGATGGCAAAGGGCAGGGACATGTCTTCACTGCTAAAGCCAGATGGATCAAGGAACATGTTGCACTTGGAGCTCATCTCCTGGAACTCACCTCCCACCATCGATGGGATGTCTGTCAGAAAGAGAGAGAAAGAAAGGCAGGTTATGTGAGGTTTTAAGAGATGGAGGGAAAAAGGAGCTAAAAGCCAGATTTCTGTTTAATGCTGTTTTGAAAAAGAAAACATTACTATCTACCAATAAAGGGCAGAAGGGGATTAGACTTCCCATGTACTGCAGTCCATATGAATGACTCACAGTCACGGTGATGTATGCAAAAGGAGTTGATGCATTTTGTGTTGAATTCCCGTCATTCAGGAAAGTCTTCATTACCTTCCCTGGGTGGGACACAGTAGAGTGCCTCCCCTTCTTCCTCATCGCTATCGAAGGACGAGCCCTCTGTGACCCAGCCCGAGGACGGAGGCTCAATAAAGCTGTGGTTAAAGTTCAACTCCGGATCATGGTGAGAAACTGGAGAGAGATAAAATGCTCTGAAAGCTCATATGTCATCTCTAAACTATATCCAATACACCATTAAGGCAAAACATAATTTTATGCAGAACATTTGTATAAAATCCTCATAATTCTATGTTATCCATAATTGTAATGTTCTCTCTGTAAACCTTTCGTGAGATTTTATAAAGTTCCATAAGGGAATATGACATGACATTAAGCTATAGCTGGGAGTCTCACCTGTGACTCTGGGCAGGCCTGAAGACCAGACAGAGATGCAGGGCACGGCTGAGCTCACGTTGGCCAGGACGTTGTACACATGGTGTTTCATACGAGAAGAAGAAGTAACTCCATCAGCTACGTTTACCCTGAACAACCATAGTGAGATTGGGGAGTCAGGAAACAGTGTGTTTGTTTGTGTGGGGACAGATTCATTCAAGTTTGATGTAGACCTGTCTTTGCCATCTGCGGGCCCTCCACCACAGCAGCAACAACAGAAAACCAGGGCCAGTATCAGCAGCAGCAGGGGGACCAGCAGGCCTGCAATGAGAGCCCCACGGCCACCTGACACACACAGAGGCCCAAGCAGACACACGATTAAAAACCTGTTGTGCACAAACACTCATCAACAGAAGGGTACCGACGAGTGCATACACATGAATTGACTAATCAGTGCAAACAAACAGAGGCACACACACATATAAACACACACACACAATACACTTCATAAAGAAAAGCATGGATGCACAAGCACCCAGGAGCATACTGTGTGGACAGGCGCCTGTGGTTGGATGGCAGGTGACATCCTCTCCACAGTTACACTCCGAAGAGCAGTTGAGGCCATACCGGTGATCAGGACATGTGCTGTTACAGCTGGCCCCATAACACAGAGAGAAAAGTACAATCATGACCTTTTCTTTTAAAATGGTATTTGTATATGTATGTGTCCTCCATTTCAAATACACATACACACTTACGAACACACACTGTACAAACAGTCGAAAAATGAAACATAAAACAACAGGCTTGCAGATAGAGTAATGCATGTTTTTAATTTGAATGATCTTTGTGTGTGTGTTCTTTTAATAACACGTTCTGGTGAAAATGTAATGAGTGATTTCTGTTTGCAGAAACTGAATTTTCACCTCTCTCCCTGGAAGCCAGGCTTACAGACACATCTTCCCGTCACATGATCACAGTGGCCATGGAAACAGGGGCTGCACAGGAAGCGGCAGGCATCCCCAAACGTCCTGTCAGTACAGGGCTGGTCACAGCTGCAGGCAGGCACACAATGAAATGAACGAAATAGCAAGTATTTCTTTTTAGACCAAAATAATTTCCATTATCAAATTTTTTCCCCAAAAAATGACAGAAATTGTAGTATTTAAAGTCAGAAGTATCAAAGTTGCTTCCTCTAATGCTACATTCACACACTCACTTAGGTCCAGTCCAACCTGGGTCGCAACGCCAACACTTCCCTGTTGTGGGGTCACATGGTTCACTGTTCCTACAATGAGGGCACTTCTCCTGACACTGGTCACCATAGTGACCGTACGGGCACTTGATGTTGCACCGTGTGCCATTCCATCCAGACTCACAGGCAACACATGTCCCATCAACAACAGAGCACGGCTGGCCACCTTTACAATGACCACAACTAGAAATGAGAGAGAAAGAAAGAGAAAGAGATTACAGATAATTATTCAAATTGGGAAAGGAAAACTCAAACACAAAATAAGCCAGGAAACCACAGTCAAATCCAAACAACCAACAACACACAGCTCTAGTCTGAGTGACAAAAACGTACTTTAGTAACAAAGAATCTGTGTAAAGTGCACTGATTATATAATTCCAAACACATGCGCTTACTGATTTACCTTAACTTACCTGAGTTTACACCTGCTACCATACTCCCCAGCATCACAGGGCATGTTACAGTACTCGCCCTTATACCCAGGCAGGCACACACAGTCCCCACTGTTAGGGTCACAGTTGCTGTGTTCCATATCGCAGTTGCAGTGCCGGTCACATGCTGGCCCCCACCAGCCAGACTCGCACTCACAGGTGCCCATCCTCTGTTGGCATGGCGAAAGATAGCAATGGCAGCGCAGGGCGCATTTTTGTCCCCAGTACCGAGGGGCACACTGGCACCCGCCTGTCAGCTGGTCACAGGTGCCACCCAGGGCATTCTGCGAACACTGACATGTCTTGGCACATGTGGGTGTCCACCAGCCCTCATCACAGGTGCAGTTGCCATAGACTGGGTTACACTGTCCGTGGCGGGCACACTTGCAAGCGTACTGGCACAATGGGCCCCACCGGTTGGGGAGGCACGTGCACTCACCAGTGACAGGGTCGCAGTGCCCATGTGGGTAGCATTGGCATACCTTGCGACAGTCTGGTGCCCAGAATTCTGGTGGGCAGCCTACAGGAATAAATAAGATTGTTGAGGGTACAGCAACACAAAAACATTGGAACATGCAAATAGCAAATATTTATTTGACAAATTGATGTACTCTCTACACCAAATAATTTGTTGCTTTCTATTTTTCTCTCAACAAGAGGCACAAGAAATGTTGAGGAATAATGGCCTGTCCTGTAGTGAAGTGTGGTAAAGCTGCCTCTACCTACCATAAACTGAAAAAAAAGGCTCAGCTATTTCTGACTTTACAGCTCAGGGTGTTTGGTTCATAGCTATCTTGGTGAGATGTTTTCAGTCTAAACTCACGTGTCTTGCAGTTGGCCCCGTAGAAGCCCGCCGGACAACGACACACTCCCGGGTACACGCAGATCTCATCTTTTTCACAGGTTTGCTCGCCCTCACAGACAGCTGAACACAATACAGATACAATACAGAATTCAGGGTTCAGAGTTCATAAATCAGGTCAGACCAACACACGGTCAGACACATTAAAGGGCAACAACATACATTTGAGAAAATGTAGAAGAGTAAATTATTTTTAGGCCACTGATACTCACGTATCGTGCACTCCTCTCCTTCTTGTCTCCACCCATTACAACATACAAGGGTGGAAGGGTCTCTGTTGGTAGAGAAGGAAAAGATACACTACTGTAAAATACACTATATCTTGACCTCAAGTCAATAAACTCATTAAGTCAAAAGAGAGGGAATTCTTTATAAGGTGCTATGAGAGAAAGATTGGATGAAATTAGAGCTGCCATACCTGAGATCCTGGCAAACATTCTTTCCTGAAGGGTCCAGATTTTGTGCAGAGAGGTTGCAGCAGAGCAGTATTCCAAGACTTGTCAGAAGAAGGTCCATTTCCACACCAGAACCAGATCTGAATCAGTCCTCACAGGTCAGACCAGAGCAAGACTAACAAGTACGTTAGTGTCCACAATATCCAAACCAAGTCGTGTTTGTTCTTTTTAGTTCCTCAATCACCAAGTCCAAGTTTAGGACAGGTTGTATTTCTATTTTCCTACCCCCACCAATCTCTCTCTGCTTTACCTTCAACTCCTCTCTTCCTCCTCCTTCTTCTCCTTGGCTTTCTCTTGCATGCTGTAGTTGGTCAGTGGTCTGGTGAGTCCGGTTTGGTCCAAACCCCTGGATTTCCTCCACCAGCTTCCTGGGGATGTGAGGGTCATTTCCTCCTATTCAATCAGACACTGGCTTTTTAAATACCGGACCACAATCTAAGATTCTGGGAAAAGGTAAGCAGCAATAGTCATCGATCAACTTGTGTTTTTCAGATATTATTTGATCTTATAATTTCAGAGATCAGAAACCTTATTTTGCCAATATACAAAGACAGTACACATTTCTCAGGAGTTTCACAACTTTATTTGGTTTTCATAGTACAACAGCTTGTTGTTTAAAAATGCATGCTTACAAAAATAAAATGTACAAAAGTGTTGTAGGAAATCTGAGTGGGGCCCTCAGGCTACACCAGAAGCAAAAGTTTGAATGTCAAAAAAAGTCAGACAATTTAGACATGAAGTCCAAGTATCTTTAGCATATAGGTGAGAGGGCAAAGGGGTTCGAAAAATACAGTTGTGAAATGAAAATACTTTGTATGTACTTACTGCATGTGTTCACATATCGAGGGTTGGACAGTGAGAACATATACAAACCTTTTCCCACCCACCCCCTCTTTCCTCCTAGGAAAAAACAATTCCTCTTTAAGGGCAGTGACCAATCTACAGGGGCTAGTGTCTTAGTCTTATGAACACACACACAAGCAGCAAACGCACGTATACCCATGACAACCACCTGAGATACCACCAAATTAATTATTTGTCAGCAGGTAGAAATTATTTAAAAGATTGTTGAAAGGTTAAAAAAATACAATGAGATTAATAAAGTTTGGGACGAGATTTCAAAACATTTTATATCATACATTCAGGGTCAAGGACTGCAGTATAATCACAAATAAAGAACAGAAAAAAAAGGCAGTGTGTACCACAAACTGACTGATTGGATGATTGTGTATTGTTTGCAAGAAAGTAGTCTTGCTGAAACCAAGTCATGCTGAACACAACTGAGTTGATATTTCAAAGGAAATTACCTTTATCATAAGGTAAATACATGATTATTAACAGTTTGAGCTCATAAATGCCCTCTTGTGGCACAGAAGTATACCTACAGTTAATAATAATTTCTGTGGGGAAAGAATACATCATGGTATCAACTTTGGTTAATGATCATTGTTAAAACACCTATAAATACCATTATAAAATATAATACTTCCACATTTCTTTGTGGATTTATATGGCATGTACCATACTTTTCTATATCGAAAGATCCTTATCAATCCTGTACAACACAGTTGACACCAATGCAAGAAATTGATGGAGAGTATAACTTTTCAAAACCATTCCAGAGAAAACCCAAGGAAGAGAGGAGGACAGAGAAAACATAAACACATTTGAAGAGGGGAACATCAAAAAAACAAAAACAAAAGGGGTACAACTAGAAAGTGGGAACACCTTTAGGTGTTCACTCCGGGCATTCAATTTTGCAAGACCCGCAATTCATGCTGTATACTGTGTTGGTTTTGCAACAAAAAAAACAACATGTACCACACATGATAATGTGCTACAGCTGACAAATAGCACTGTGGGTACACTAGAGGGCAAAGGTAAAATGGTCAGGAAGACAAATGTACATCAAGAAGGGTATGTTGAGGAGGGCGGGGGGGTCAGGGCGATTGTCTGGGCTCTGTCTCGGCGTCCTCGGGGACGATGATTTCCCAGGAGGAGCTTGTGGCGGTCTGGTGGGAGGGGCTGCGGCTGCTGCCTGAGCGAGTCAGGAAGCCAAAGCTGAGAAACAATGGAGGAGTTGACAAACAAAGGTCAGGGGTCAGAACCGTCTGTCACCAGTCACAGATAAAATACAGGATGATGGCAGGTGACCCAGATAATGTGTTAGACACTGTCATAAGAATGTAATAAATGGTGTTGTTTGTCTACCCTTCATTAAGGTTCCTGTGGTTGTCCTTGCAGAAAATATTTGTTCAGAATAAAGCTGGGTGGAACCCCTTTCTTATTACACACATTTCTTGAACATTGAAAAGTTATATGCCTCTATGTAAGGGTAAAGTGAGAGTTCATGCTGATGGAATCAGTCATGCGAGTTATGCTGAGGTATTTAGTAGAAAAACCTGCCTATCAACCAAACAACCAACCAACCAACCAACCCATTGATTCTTATTTACCTTCGACCAATCAGAAGCCTTGGCATCAAGACTATGGCTGACACAGCTGAAGCTCATTGTTTTTAAGATTTACAGAATATAGCAGGCATTCCAGTCTAGACACATGCCTGTTTAAGTCTAATAAGGTCTTAACATGTTCATGTCACGCGCAACTAACACAGGTGCTTAGTATTGCTTGAAAGTGACCCTCAGATTATACTCTGGAACCGTTTCCACCAAAACAATAAACACATACTGTACATGCTGTTAACACATGAATGTACAGTGACTTATAGGGTAGCAGCACTCACAGGTTTCTTATGCGAGACTCTGCAGGTTTCTCCTCAGCGCCATCTGTCTCTGTCCGGGCTTCTCCCCTCTCAAACAGTGGGCCCTTATCCTCCTCATCGCTGTGGAAACCAATCATTACAGGGAGACAATGTAAGTGTGTGTTTACATTTCTACCGCATGTCTGACCGTGTCATTCATAAAAATTACTATGGCATGGGTCATTATTCTTAATTTGTGTGAGTGTGTGTGTATGTATGTATGTCTCACCTGCTGCAGTCGTCCACTGGAACACCCAGCATCTTGGCCTTAATAACTGTTCTCTGCTTCTTAATGGCAGACCGCATTGCATCCAACAAGAAGCCCGGGCACCTTTCATCATTTAAAATCTCCCTTCAAGACACACACACACAGATGAAGAAAAACAAACAACAAAAGTAACAAAAACTTTTAGCTGCCATCCCCCATGTGCGACCACAAATATTCAACCCACCTCTGGTAGTAGGCAAGTTCTTCCTGGACCAGGAAGAGGTTGGCCTTGAGCTCATTCCTCTCAGACAGAATCTCCCTGACCTCCTGCTTGGTGAAACAGGGCCTGTTTGGATCCTTCATGTCAATGATCATCTTGTCCGTCAGATCCAGCTGTGTCGTAGATGGACTGCCCTGTTTAAAACACACCATTTACCACACTTTTGAAACAATTGATTTTAACTGCTACAATGTAGAGAGTGCAAGGAGGGTCAAATGCTATAGTTATAGACTTGTGGACAACACTAGCGAATTATAAAGATCAAAGTTTGACAGTTATTGTATGGGAGGGAAGGTGGTGTCATGTTCCCAAGAATGACAACACAGTAGGGTGTCACAAACCAGCAAAACAAGGCAGTGAACACTGTTCAGAATACATGGTTAAGTTAGTATAGTTAGTAGTTAGTATAGTTAGTATTGTTAGACTTCTACACCACTATTCAAGACTTATGATCCCTATATGTTGAATGTATGCACTTTCCTTCCAAAGTAAATTCCTTGTCTGTGCAAACTTTGATGGCGTTTAAACCCCTTTCTAATTCTGATTCTCATTAACCCTTGTGTTATCTTCGGGTCATTCTGACCCATCAGTCATTGTGACCCACCGTCGTATTACGACAACTTTACCGCATACAAAAACAAAGTGAGTAATTTTCTTTTAACCGTTGGGCTGTCTCAGACCCCCCACATTGCGAAGGTTAAAAGAAAATGCTATTTATTTGTTTTTGTATTGGGTACAATTGGGTAAACACAACAATGGTTCGTTGTGAACCTTTGGGTCATGTGACCCGAAGGCAGCACAAGGGTTAAGTGAATGTACCATGCTGAATGCCTATTTGCAATATATGCAATGTGAACACTTAAATAAACATCATGGCTCATTAAATCAACACACTCACACACCACTCCTTACACAGCCCTCCTTACCGTGCCAGCAGCGCTGAGCGAGTGGGCCTTCTCCAGTTGGGAACTGAGGCGTTCTATCTCTTTCTGTTTCTCCCTCAGGTCTGCCTCCATGTCGGCCTTCCTTTCCACGGCGCTCTTCACCTGCGCCTGCACTATGGTCTGCTTGTGTCTCAGCTCGCTGTTCATCTTCATGAAGCGCTCCAACTGCTCCTGGAGCTGGACGACACACGCACAGGTAAAGCACAGGTCCATAAAGGATACAGTTTACAGACAAGCACGTATAGATCCACAAACAAGGCCACAGGCACACGTGGACACACACAGACACACGGGAGAGTGAATTGATTCATACACGTGTCGAGGTCAATGGAACTGCAATTGCAAGCGCACACACACACAAATGAATGATAGGACACACACCTACATGCAAATCAAACCGATGCAGCAACAGAGGGCATATGTTAGACCATAGCCACAGCACCCAAAAAGGAAGCTTTCCTTTCCTACACTCTAATCGAGACTCTTGGCTTAGCTGAGTAAAAGCAAAAGAAAACACAGCTGGTTCTGACAGTATGTAAAGCCATTATATCAGATTGAAAGAGAGGAGTGGAGCAGTTGCCTAGACTTGTTCTTGTCTCTAAGGTGTGGTTCAGCTGACTGAAGTCATAACCATGACTATTTTTATGTCAGTGCCCTTCCCGGATTTGCTGAGACTCATGTGTCTCATCAACTGAAAGTAGTGTTTATGACACTAATCTTGTGGATGTTTCATCCTTTGTGTTTGTCCATACTGTGTACTCTGTGTAACACACATTCCCTATGTGTCAGCTGATACAGTACATTGGATTTTGTGTGTGTGTGTGTGTGTGAGTGCCTGTGCATGCATTTATGAAAAAGCACAATGTCCATTGTTTTTGAAACTACCTAGAGGTAATAAAACATTTTAAAATACTAAGATACCCAACAAATTCAGTAATAACCTCTGCATAACACATTGATGGCACACAGACTTTACAATAACCGTTGACCCATTATTAGAAAGCAAGTCTGTGTGTGTGTCTATTCTTACCGCTTCTACCTCTTTGGACACACTGGTGATTTCCTGTTGTTTGGCCCTCAGCTCATCTCTCTGCTTGTCCACCACCTCCTTCAGTTTCAGCATCACCTCCCGTTCCTGCCGCTGAACGCGGTCTAGAACACAGGAAACGTGATACAACATCACCACTATGGTCCTTCATGGGTCAACATGAAGACAACCGCATCATTTGTGATTTCTTCACTGTCAGGTTGGACAAAGTGTGGTTCATTAATGGTCAACATGAAACAGCACTATCAATGATGATAAACTAAATTAAAGAGTTATACCAAAGGTTTATGTGTCCATTTAAATAATCTGTATTATACAAATATGATTGACAGGTACTCAGTATGTGTACATCATCAATCAATAGTAAAAAAAGAAAAAATGATCAAAGAGTTAAAGAAGTTGCATAGTTTATGGTTGGCACAATAACATATTCATGGCCTGCATTCTATTGACCATCAACGGTCACCTGAACCTAAGTACCACAGCAAAACACCCTCAGTCTGGACTCGCTTAAGGTCATGGCTTAAATATGGGATTACCCCCCTGCACATGGCTGTATTTAAGACCTCATTCTATACTGTGAGTTAATTCTGTCTCCATGGCTTGGTTAATGACACCTATCTTTGTGGGGCATGTACCAGGGATAGACATGACAAGTTTATCAAAGCTGTTAATTTACATTTACATTTAGTCATTTAGCAGACGCTCTTATCCAGAGCGATTTACAGTAAGTACAGGGACATTCCCCCCGAGGCAAGTAGGATGAAGTGCCTTGCCCAAGGACACAACGTCATTTGGCACTGCCGGGAATCGAACTGGCAACCTTCAGATTACTAGCCCGTGACCCTAACCGCTCAGCCACCTGACTCCCAATTGCAATCTAGATATTACAGGTTTAAACAGCATAATATAGGTTGGTTGATTCTGATACTGGCCTGTGATATAACTTCTTAATTGTCTTAAATTTAATTATAAAGATTATTAGATTGTCTTTGCAGCCTCTGGGAAAATGAACACGGGCAGATGCGTTTGCTGAAGTGAAACTGAATTGAATTATCATGTTATTTCCCAGCACAAATATAGACTTCTTCTCCTTCAAGTAAATATGTGCCTATCAGCTTGGGAACCCTTACATTCCTGTAAATAATGACACATAACTTTGTATGACAACAAATCCAGCTAAATTCCTTTTCGTAGAGTAAATTAAGATCTTATAAATCGATAAAACTGACAATGTGTATAACATTAAATCTATCACGTTTTCAAGAATATACTGTATATCACACATCCAATGAAAAGGTCAAATCAAACTAAAATTGCTTCTAACTAAGTATTGGTTAGGGCACTGCTATATTAAACCATCGCACAGGAGACAGAGAGATTTAACTTTTGAAATTCCTGTTGGAGCAGAAGTGTATTATTTCCGTAATAATACTTAGCATGATAGTCACACACCCACTTCCAAAAGGGGACAAAGAGGTAGTACAAAGGGATTCCATGGTCAGCCAGTGTTTTCTCCCATGACCACAAGTATACAACAATGTGTCAGCACAATCACTGTTAAGCACAATCACTATTCATGTGACTTGCACTACAATAGGATGTTTTCATTCAGTTGGAGTGTATTCGGCTCGGTGTCTGTGTGTTTATGGTCATGAGTCTCAAGAGCCTACACTCAAACCAACCTTCCTGCGCATGGTTGCCCTTCAGATGGCTCTGCAACTCCTGGTTGTCTCCCTGTAGCTGGAGCACCTGGGCCTGCAGCTCCTCACACCTCCTCCTCCACTGCTCCTCCTCCTGTCGCACCTCCTGCAAGGGGACAGGGGAAAACACACCTTTGGCTACCGAGAGGTACAAGGCCAACTAGGAAAACAGATTGTCATGAAGTCTATAGTTTATAATTGTCTATTGTGGAGGAATTAAATCTATACTGCTAATTGAATGCTGCTATTTCATATGTTCTATGTCTCTGTTGAATAAAAAGATAATCAATACCTCAGATATACAAAATGTGTAATGACAATGCTGAACATATATTCCCAATATAATCAATGCTCCAGATATAATAAGTAACGATAATGATGAACTCATATTCCAAATGCATGATTATGCACCAAGATGTGACTGTGTCTGTGAAAGTGAGAAATAGGCCTTGCTCAGGAGATTGTATCTTTTATTGAGGAGAGGAATGTAATAGTCAGGATACTGGAAGGGAGGCGGGAGGGCTACACTATGGGACAAGGAGAATGTACAAACAATGGACCTCACAACTCTTGAAAGAAGATTCATTAGACGGTGGAGAATGTATCCCTTTGCATCTGGACATCACCAGACCCCCCCCCCCCCCCCCTGAATGGCCTTCTCAATTTCTTATCAATAAACTACAATGAACAGAGATTCAACCTTGCATTTTTCTCCACCCAAATGTATTCACTAAGAGAGCACAACTGGACAGAATTGTTTTGGTCACTGAGGCTAAATGTAAACATTATGGCATGGACAATCCCTTTACTCATATTCAACACGTGATCCTGATACTAACATGAAGTCATCTGTCTTCGTGATAGCTTTAGCCGAGATACCTTCCGCATGTTCGATCTGTCAAACAAGCACACTGGGGTTTTTGCCAACTGACCAAATGGCTACAGCTTGGCACATTATTAGAACGCCACATTTTCTGAACTTTAAAAGGTTATATAACATGATGGGCCCATATATTGAAGACTGTTGCAGGAAAAACATTACATGGGTTTATTCGTCACACAATTGACATGCGCAAACTAAAGGCCTTAAGTTCAAATGAACAACCATTTGATGCCTTTAAAATTGCCGCATTTACTCACCCGTATTTCATTCTTGTTGCAATCTTCGTTTTCTTTTAAAACTCTTTTTTTCTGTTGCTGTACCTGTAATGTTTCGAATGCTTTGTATAATTCCTCTTCCTTTGATTTGAGGGAATTATTTCGTAAGGCATAGCTCTCTAAAAGCTCGAGGACTTTAACTATTTTAGGCACTAGTCCGAGAGCGCTCTCTTTACCGTAACCGTCAATAAGTTTTTCCACTTCGGAACCAATCAGTTTGGCTATTTCGTAAACATCGTCTACAGTTAGAGTTAAACATGTCCTTTCAAAACAACCCTCTTTATTTTTATCATCCGTCAGTTCATTCCTCTCGCAGCTGCTCTCCATGCTGCTGGTAGCCTATAAACGGTTTACAAGAACAGAACAAAAACTCTACGAGAAATCAAAGAGTCACCGTGACATATGTCATATCTGTGACACAACGAAAGCGAAATTGCATCTCTACTGGAAATACATTAGCGCGTTGTTTCAAGTGCATGTATTGCAAGTGCAGACATCTTGTCCGCTACACAGAATGCCTCTACCTTACAGGTTGCACGTTACAACTGCAGTCTTCCGATATTACGTCACACAAATGTATGCGCAAGAACATTTATGTCTATCCCGAAAGGAATAAAAGGAACATTGAGTTCTGGTTTGGTACTCCTCTCGACTCCCTCACTTGTTTTTCAATACAAAACCCTCCTACTTTTCTGACCAATGTAATACGAGTGCGCTCCCGTACACCACAACCGAAGAGCATGACCGTTCTATAACAGAGGCTTGGCTTACCAGGTCAACCGTGCTTTAATGGATGTGACGGCGCATGCAAATTGTATTTCCTCTTATGGCAAGGCAAATGAGGATATTACACTGTTCTACAGTTGATCATTGAGTAAAGAAGAAAATGCGATTGATATCCTCGAACATTATGGAAGTTGATAATGTGTTCTATAGTGTAGCGACACGTGAACTCAAGTGCCTATTCACGTTACAATTTAAATAAACTGCAGCCAAAACGAGCAGCCTCAAGCCTATATTGGAAATACAACAATCAAGTAATTTTGATGTTATTTGCCAAAACAAAATTACTTTTAAACAACAATCACCAAGACACAAATCTTGAGGCAATGGTTATTATAAAAGTTCTTTATTTTTGACCCTTTAAACTACAGTGTCCACAATTAATGCACAACATAGCATACGGGTAATGATTGCTAGCGTAAAAAAACGGACTAATGTCACTTTCAATTACATTTGTTTCTACCTGGGAAAATGCGTTTTCTATCCCCTATGAAAAGAAATTCCACATCTATATAAACTACGAGATATGCAGCAGTAAAGCTGCACAAACACCAGTTCACTTGTGTCCAAGATAAGCTGCATGAATCAAAACAGGCTGTAGAGATGTCATGTGAACGCCTTGCCGAAAACCAATTGTGAGGGAAAGAGGGCATTTGGAAATAACAAAATACATGTAACAATAACAAATACATGTAAATACATGTGGCCCTAAACTGACTTCCAATTGTCTCATAAAATTGGTAGAAATGCTCAAATGCTTATATCACAAATGGACCAATTTTCAGAAGGTCCCCATACAAATATCTTCAATACAAAGATGGTAGCCAGGTGGTCATGGTGGGGTGTGGTCTCCCTTAGCAATACATGTCTTCACGGTCTGCATTGTACACCTCGCCCTCTTGCAGCGAAGCAAAGTTGAGGAAGTGCGAAGGTCGGTGGACCTCATGGTAGAACTCCTTTGGGTTGGACAGTTGAAGGTCGTACTTCATGTTGGGGTCATGGCGAACACCTGAAAAGGAAAACAATGTGTCATAAGGATGTCTCACATGTCATGGCACAGTCTAATTGTATGTTAATGAAAGGTTTTCAAGGGTTGAATTTCAAGGTTTTGCATGCATCTTAATTGGGTTTCAATTCATGAGAGTTTATAAATCACTAAATATTTCCACAGATTACACAAGTGCATGTTTTTAAGCTGGCAACGTAGAAAATAAGTTTGCAACTAACCAAAAGCTTCCCCCTGCTGTTGAAGCGGAGATTCACAATGTCATCTAAAATGCCTTTACTCACCCATAAAGTTGTAGTTCCAGGACACCTGGCCAGGCACCATAAAGAAGCCCAGGAAGCGGTCAGACAGCAGCATCTGAACCCTCTCATAGTGGGAGGGCAGGTAGCCCTTGGGGTTGTTGCCCTTGTCTGTGTTCTGTCTTCCCCACTCGTAGCCGCTAGGCGTCAGCTTGTAGGCGGTGAGTGTGCACGAGCCTGGGGTAAAGCTGAAAGGAGGAGTTTTTTGTATATGTAGGTTAGCACAGGTTAAGCATTTTGAGGACAGTTATAGTGACGCATGTGGGTGTGGGAGTTTGAAAGTGGAGCTACCGAGTTATTGTGTTCTGAACTAGGGAAAATATAAACATTATTGATTTGATTATGGACAGAAATTCTGTGAAATACTAATACAGATCTAGAGCACACTGATCTGGATGATGCCTGTCAACTTAAATGCAGACAAGACATACAAAATAAATTGGACCAACTGATGAGTGAGTACTACCTGCAGGTGATTATGATGGTCTTCTCTCCGTCCCAGGCAGGGTTGTCGGCCATGATCTTGGCGTGTGAGGTCACATCTTGGGGGGACAGTTGTGGGGACTCGTTGGGCTGAGTGTGGATCCAGCCTAGGGGCTCCATCTCCTGCAGAGGGGGAGGAAGAGGAGAGAGAGAGATATATGAGGTGTAACATAAGGATCCAGTAATAGGGCCGGTTTGTTTATTGTTTAGGAGTGCGGTGTGTGTGTGTTAGTGCGCGTGCGCATCTGACCTTGAGGTACTCGTGTCCAGGCAGCTGATTGGGCAGGTGGACAGTCTGATGCGTTCCCCATTGAGGCACCATGACGATGCAGCGGATCTCCTTCACCTGGGGGTTGTCAGGGGGACTGGTGCCATACAGGTAGCCTGCAATCTAGAGACACACACAAACATTAACATTTAACAATAGATCAAAGTAACAGATGCCATTGTCTCAGCTGAGGTTAACTTGGTAAAAGTAGTTCTATAGGGTGGTGTACGGACCTGGGCACGCAGGTCAGAGATACAGATAAACTTCTTGAGCACATTCTTGGGCAGAATGTAGGTGTAGCCTGTCTCTTTGATGTCATCAGACGACACATAGATGTGATTGGTCCTTAGGTGCAGGTTGGCTGCAGAGATGGCCCTGTGGGAGAAGGCCAATCAATTAATTTTAGTGTGGTGAAGAAAAAAAAAAAAAAAAAAAAGGAATAATGTAACAAACAAAAAATCCACCAAGTCTTGTGCCTTCTCCAAAATCCCCTCCTTACCTGACCCTCCATTCAGTCTTGGAGGAGAAGGTCTGGGTCTCGTAGTTGGAGGTGGTGGAAGTGATGATCTCGTCTCCGTGCTTGTTGACGGTGCGTGTCTGCGTGGCCGTCAGCTGAGACTGCTCCTTTGTCTGCTTCTCGATCTCGGCGATCTGCTGCCGCTGCTGAGACGGGGCGGAGATCTCCATGCCCAGGATGATGTCACGGATCTCAGACTGGGTCAGGGACGCCACATTCACGCTGAGGGGATGAACGAGGAGGGTGGATGTCAGGGACCGCGGAATACGTTTACATTAGAGTACATTCATGATCATAAATGCACCGTTAACAGAATGTATTTCATGACAAAACCAGTCTTTTTATTGGAAATGGAAGATGCATGTTTTTTAAGTTAATAACCTCAGTGGTAAAAAACAAGATGGCCCGCAAATGCTTAAGACAGGTTTATGTAACCTTATGCATACTTTATGAACATCCCTAAGGAATAACTCACTTGTTCTTCTTGCCATAGTCGGCAAGGATGAGGTCTTTCAGCTGCACCTCAACCTTAATCCATTCCTCGTCGGTCAGCGTGGGCCAGATGTGATGGGGCTCTGTGATGGTGGTCTTGTCAGGCTTCAGAATCACCTTGGCACGGTCATTGTTCACATGGAGCGCTCTCAGGATCAAGATGAGACGGGAGAAGGCCTAGAGGGTCAAACAAGTATAAAGAAAAAGCTAGGGTTAATATGGTTCTTAAAAGCATTTAAGATGGGATGTAGCAGGATTAGGTTGTGGACCAACAAGCAACTTCTTTAGAATGCCATTTATCTCCATCTGTACCCATTTGAACACACCCTGGTTGTAACAATGTGTCATTGGAAAAAGCCGTCATCCCTAATGATGCTTTCACAGCTGGTGGAGCAGCCCTCACCGTGTAGGAGGAGATGGTCTTCAGCCAGTCGTCGTAGAGATTGAAAAGGACCATCTGAGGCTCAGTGGCCTTGAGGATCAGGTCTCCAAACTTCTCCACCTTCAGACAGGCTTGGAAGGGCAGCTGGAGCTCCGAGCCCTTGATCACAATGTTGGGGAAGTCCAGCAAGTGGACCTAAAGGAGGTGGTGTAGAAGGGGAGCACAGGTTAGAATACCACAGATGTAAAGATGCACAGACAAGGAAAAACTTTTTCAATCATACTGATGTTCAATATGATTTTCTCTGTCATCTAAAATGGTCCCCAGTTCTTCCAGTGTCAGGTCTCACCTCAAGGGGGTCCAACATGCCCTTCCTGGTCACGATGATCTGTTTAGGCTGCTCCTCCACAGGGAGGGAGCGAATCAGAGCTGCCACCTCTTCAGCAGTCTTCCACTTGGCCAACTACAGAGACACAGGAGAAATAAAAAAAGATGAATATAGTACTTGGTTAGATGATTACACATAGATGGATGATAGGGTAATATGCAAATAGTGGAAAAATTCAAATAGTGGAAAAATAACATTTATTTAGCTTGTGGACTAAAGGGTATACCTGTCCCAGACGTTTCTGTCCCGCCCACACAGAGGTGTGGATGATCTTGAGGAAGAGCTGACCAGTCCTGGGGTTGAAGATGAAGATGGCTCCGTTGATGGGCTTGGTGGTCAAGTTACCCTCAAAGGTCTACAAAGAGACAAAGTAAGATTACTAAATAGTTATGTCTGCGTGTGAGGTATTATCAAGACCCATACATTTCTTGTGGCATTGAAATGAGTTCCCAAAAACATGTCATAACCTAGTCTTGGACCAATACCAAAATAAATGTGAAAACGTTATAGGAGTTTAATGAAACATGTTGACAATAGTGACAAGTCTAAAACCTATGACAGGTGATGCCTCCTTCTCCTCACCTTGTGGATGGTGACTCTGTAGACATTGGTGTCGTCCACAAACCAGATGATCTGGTTTGAGAAGAGTTCTCCGTAGTTCTGGGAGGACAGGTAGGGCTCAGTGGGCTCGGAGGAGTAGAGCTGCAGACCCTTGCGGATGCGCTCCCTCAGTACGTACAGGGCTGGGTTGGCCTTCATGATCTTAGCCATGGCCTGTTGGATCAGGGGTTTGCCTCCAGGGAACCAGTTACCATAGCCGCTGGGGATAGATGTAGACAATGTTAAGTAGATATTCAGAATTAGAAGGTAAATAAATCCTAATGATGTCCATGCTTTGTGTATTAGTAGTGGTCACTACTATTTGTTCAACTTGTCAAGGGCTTATAGCTAAAGTAGGTTAATCATGCTCTGTTCACTGGTCATTTAATGCATTTATTTATGTCTACAAAGGGCAATTGATTCTGCAGCAAGACCAGCATCCAGACAAAAAGAAATCCACAGCACACATTAATATCACAACTGAAGTCAGACATCAGAGCAATGCTGTTGAGGTTGTAGGCCAGGTGGAGTCATTGCTAACAAGCTAATTGCTAACCTGTGAAGGTTGTAGGCCAGGTCGATGGCAATGAGCACTCCGGTGGGAGACGGGTAGATGCTCATGTTGTCGGTGGTGTAGTCCAGGAACTTGGCGCGAGCGTAGCGCTCAATGTCGTGAGAGTCGTAGTCACCCCAGCGGAGCTGAATGTCAATCCAGTATTTCTGGGTGGTGGTGCTGTCCATAACATCCCTGAAGAGGAGAGAGGACAGTGCTCTCATTAACTCGTACACTCGTACACCGACAGACACAAAAAAAAATGCACTGCTGTGTAACATGGGAGGCATGTTTCACTTCCTTTAAATCACAAAATGTCAATTAGTCATATCTTTAAGGTTAGGATAACATGATAAATATATCACATTCTCCACCAATCCCTCTACGCAAACTTCATGGCAAGTAAGTGTTAAGCATCAAGTCTTGTACGCACTTGGAGTCTGCGAGCAGGGAAGGACGAGAGACGTTCCACTTGTAGGAGGCGAAGAGGAGGATGTCTGCGCAGGAGGAGTTCATCTTGTAGGACTTCCTGGGGTGGATGGTCTCCTTCTGGACCGTCTCAATCTCCAGGGCATCCAGCTCCTGGTCAAACACCTGAACAACACACATGGAAGAAACTAAAGACCAGCATGTAGGTGTATTTGCATGTGATAACACTGACCTATGAAACACTCAAATCTTTTGACTGGTGCAACTCCTTATGAAGGTTTACCTGACAGAGATCCATCACAACACTCTCGTGGATCTTCTGCCACAAGTGAGCCCTGAAGATCTGGATGAGGGAGATCTTCAGAGTGGGGATCTTGCCGTGCATGAAGATGCCAGTCAAATCCAGCTGCACCTGGAAACCCACGTAGACCTACAAGCGTGCGAGAGAGGACCAACCCATTAAGTATTAACACCAAAGAGTTGGCAGACAATCAAAAGGAGCCAAATCCTTCCATTTATAAACTGGAAGGTCAGACAAACATGCATGTTCAAATCCATTCTGACACAGCCTTCATCCCCTTACGTTGGCTCTGTTGATGGTGGGGGACCACCACAGGGTGAAGCGACGGTTAGGGATCTGGTTCAGACCAGACCTCTGGGCGTTGGTCAGCTTCTTCCACTTCATAGACTCCTCAAAGCCACTGGCTTTCTCCCTGTGGAGAAGTGAAGGATGGAAATAAGTTGTTCATTATTCAACCTTTCTAAATACTGGAATATTAGTAAATTTCAATCATTGTAAAGTACATAATGTGGAGATTCAGAGTGACTACTGAATAAGTTAGAAACAGAAGACTGAAAGCCTGCCTCCAGTTGTGGTGCTCTGCACTAGACATGCAGTATTAAGTTGACCCACCAGAAGAGACCCTCCCAGGTGGGGAAGTAGGTGCCCTTGAAGAGGGTGTGCTCCAGAATGCCCTCCACGCCACCCAAGGCCTGGATCATGTCTGTTCGGTAGTTGTTCAAGTTCCACAGCTTGCCATCGTGTCTCTGGTGAGTCCACCAGAACGGATTCTGCTTCAGAACCTTGAGTCAAAAATAAAGACAAGGCATTAGGCTTTGTAATTCAGCAGTTTAACAAAAAATGCATACATATCAAGGTTCAGGTTATGCCTGTGGTAAATTGAGGGTTATCTATATCCCATGTATTATGTCATTTGAATGCAGCCCGTTACCTGGTACTGTTTGAAGTCAGTCCTGACTCTCCAGCCCTTATCGTAGGCCAGGGTGTGTCTGTCCTTCTGGAAGAGTGTGTTGATACGAGGGATGCCTCTGTCCCACGAGTCCTCCAAGTCCTCTAGAGTCAAACGCCTGAAGCATTCACAGATAGTTATTAGCTTTTAAGGTTAACAACTCTTATGGAACCCAACCATAACACTAGACAGGTTTCTGAAATATAACCTTATAAAGTTTGATGAATCGAGTTGTGCAGTACCTGTTCTGGGCGATAGCCTCCTGCCTCTTGAGGGCGTACTCAGCCCACACTCTCTGGGAGTCGATGAACTCGCTCTCCCAGGGCTGGATGTAGCGGTACAAGTTAGGGATCAGCTGGTCCTCCTCGTGGCTCATACCTGAACGGAAGTGAGTGATGCCGACGTCTGTCTGCTTGGACCACCTAGGGAGGAGCGCATTCACACAAGGGTGTCATGGCGTGTTTTCAATCCCAGATCATCATCATAATGAACGAACATCTCATTTCAAACCGTAGAAATTATTTTATATCGTTTTGATAGTTATCCAATGCCGGCGGGTACAGCAGATGGTAGAAAACCTACACAATCTCCTGATGATGAGAGTAAACGTTTGGTCACTAGCTTACCTGAGATCAGACTGGGGGATGAGCACATGGCCCATGGACAGCATGCCCAGACCTCCCAGCTCCTTTGGCGTGTAGAACACCACAGGGGGGAAGCGACTGGGCATCTTGGAGTTGAGGCCAATCTTGATACGGGTCTGGATTTTGTTCTCGCACTTGACCAGCAGGTCCAGCAGCTCCTGGGTATTGACTACCGCCTCACGGAAGTATGTCATCAGGCCGATCAGTGCTGTGTTCCACTTGTTCACAATCTGGAGAGGGAGATGGGGGAAGTAATTTATATATACCCAGGTGTTCACCAAAATGTGCCACAACCTAAAGTAGCGCCATGGAAGAAAGGCAAACCTTGGTGAAGGTGGTGGATCCTGAGGCCATGAGGATCTGACGCACTCTGTTGTGGAAGCGCTGCATGGACTCATCGTCCACACGCAGGAAACACTGCGCCGTCCTCTCTTTGGTTACCTAGAAACACGCACACCAAAATGTCATCAAGTGGAAACAAACTACTCGGCAGGTAAAACTTCCCATTCCTTGATTTTCCCAACATTCCACCCCTTTGATCACAAACCCTACCTCGTTCTGCAGGTTCCAAACACCGTCCTTGTGGGTGAACTCCTCATAGCTGGTGCGGCACTTGGGCAGGATGCGGCACTCGAAGCCGCACATGTTGAACAGCAGGTTGGGGTTGTCTTTGCTGTAGACCGACACAAAGCTGTTCTCCCACTGTACCGTGGTCACGGAGCGAGGCAGGCGGTTCTTGATGTCCCAGAACACGGCACGGCCACTGAAAGGTTTTAACAGATGGAGAGACGCCTTTGACTAAGTGGAAATGTTAGTGCATTCAGTTATTGATAATAAATTGCGAAGACGGAAGGTTCTACAAACAAATTCCGTCAGGGACTCACAGGTTGACGTCATGCTTCATCAGTCTCATGCGGGCGTCACGGGGCCAGCATTTCTTGTTGTTGTAGCCCACGATGTTCTCGTTGTTGGGGTCAGGATGCTCTGTCAAGTATCTCTGGATCAGATCTCTGGCCTCGTCTGCAGTGAACCTGGGATGGTGGACGGGAGATAAAGATGTATTGGGGGGGGGAAAGGAGGACATCTTCTACCTTGTACAGGTTACAAATGTATCCCAACCTATTCTCCTGAAGCACCAGACTGATTCCACGTCTTAAATGCAGAACCAGCACTTTTCTGGATTATTTGATGTTACCTGAAGAAGATGTGGATGCGGTCGATGTATCGGCAGTACAGGCGGATGGGGTGGGCGCTCTCGGTAGCCGTGTCCTGGAAGCTGAGGAAGTCGTTGGGCATCTGTGGGGGGCCGGCCATCTCGCTAGCGCGGTGCAGGCCAAGCACAAGGAGGTCCATGACCAGGCCGTAGTACTGCACTATGAAGGAGGCGAACTGCAGCCCACGGATGATGCCGTACGAGTTGGTGTGGTTCATGTCCTGGGGGGAAAGGAGGAATATGGTTCTACTTCAAACAAATGGTGAGGGTAATTGTGTTACCCCAATACATCTTGCCTGGTAGGCAATATATCTATATAAAGTAAGAATACTAGTCTTTTTTAAAAAGACAAATAGAACACTTGTACTTTCGTCCAATACAATGATACAGTGATTTTGTGCCACACCAGTTCGAATGGTCTTCCTGCTTCTACTCACCTTGTAGTTGATGACCACGTTGTTCTTGGCTGTCATGTAGTCAGCAATGTTGTGGTCCACGATGAGACGCAGCAGTCTGTTGAGCAGCGTCAAATCGATCTTCTCATACATCTTCTCGTAGCGCGACTCCAGCATCACGTTACACTCGCCCTCTGTGGTCTCCCACACATCCTGCAGGTTGTTGACACCTGAGACAAAAACACAAGTCGAATGCACTTAACTGAAGCTCCAAGCAGTCCTCTGCCTTCTGTACCCATCACAACCTGTTATGAGGGCAGCTGAATTGAGGGTTGCAGTGTGTTGATTAATGACTACCAAATACAACTGAAACCAAAGCTCACATATGCATAGTCACCTTAAAGAGTTTCCCTCCCAGTCCTTACCTTGGCACCACTTGTAGACCAGCAGTGGTGGGGGCTCTGTGTCTGCTGGTTTGATCCAAGGTGGGAAGAGGCGGCGCTTGTCTGCCTCATACCACAGGTACTGGTCCAGGTAGGCGTCTGTGATCTTCTCCAGGGGCTCCACGTCGTACACGGGCACGAGGTGGCTGTACAGATCCATGAACTCAATACCCACCTAGAGCACAGGGAACAGAGCACAGCAGGGACTGGCTGAGACAGGTGGGAGTGACATGGGTGATTGCTGTGATCAAAACAGGAGATTTCTCTCTACCCTTTTAGTTTAGATAAAACTCAATAGAAGGTAAACCGTGGCATACCCCTGAACACAATAACACAGTGAGAAAGGGCACCAACCTCTTTGAAGGCTCTCTGAGTGAGCAGGTGACGCTTGATCCTGGAAAGGGCCTCATGGGGGTTGTCATAAGCCTGCTCGATCAGGCCCAGCTCCTCTCGCTGGGACTGGTTCAGCCTGGACTTCACACTGAAACACAAACAACATCCCATTAGAGACCATTTTGAGAGGGTATATTTCTCGTTAAATAAAGAATAATTAACACAATAGATGGTATTACCTGTAAGCCTCTTTGAGCCTCTCCAGGGCTAGGATGAGCAGCTTTGTGTCGTGTTTGTAGGACAGTGGGGGGAAAGGAATGGGGGAGAAGCGTCTGCTCTCCAGCCAATGTACCGTGGTGGTGTAGATGGCCACAGCCTCCTCAGCTGTGATGTACGGCCCATCCTGGAGGGAGACATTGGCCTGTTTAAAACCCGGAAAACCCACCTACAGCTCCTGCATGTGTACAAGGACATGTGTTTGTACCTTGAGGTAGTTGTGCTGTCGTTCTTGCTCCGCCTTCAGGTACAGACGGGTCAGCCTGCCCAGGTTCTTCTTGCACACAGTCTTGTCCACTGTGGCGCCACGCCTGATTCGCTCACGGTTGTAGTGGGCTGTGTTGGTCCACCAATCCGCTTTGGCCTTCACGTAGCGCAGGATCATGTTCTCGATGGGGGTTGGCAGGCCTGGCACCTAGAGTAGAGTGGGAGAATGGTCAAAAACAGGGTCCGTGTTTGTGATCAGTATATACTCAATGACCGGAAAGAAATATTCACTGTATACAAAACGTTTGGAACAATAGGCTGACTATTTAAAATCTTACCTTCCAGGGAATGTTGGCCTTCCAGCATCTCCAGGACTCACTGAGGTGCTGCAGGATGGTCCTGGCCTTGTTCTGCTTGATCCCCTCAGGCATCATATCCAGGATGTCGTGCATGACGGCAGCACGCAGCTCCAGGTCGAAGTGGGACTCCACTCGCTGCTTAGTCACAGTCTTGGCCACACCCTTGGAGTGACGGCCTGTTTACAGGCAGGAATATGGGGGTTGTAGTCAAATGACCGATCATATTACTGATTATGAGTTCAGATGTCATAAAATAAATTCTGTTACAGATTAAAGTTCCTATTCTCAAGTATCTTACTCAAGTCAGGTGAAAAAAGGGGTCATACCTTCAAACTGCCTGGCCAGCAGGTTGCCCAACCATCTTTCCAGCAAAGGGGTGATGCCCCTCATGAAAAAGAGCCACACCCTCCAGCCCGGTGCCCAGAAGCCACAGCCTGGACCCTTGCCCACAGGGCCCTGGGAACATACAATGACACCTAACATGAGGGTGGGCGTAGTAATTGCCATGGTTATGGTGGCGGTTAGGATAAAAATGTTAGTTTCACACAAGTAGTACTTGTGTACCTTGGCTACAATGTCTTGTGAATACGCTAGATTTTTTACATGAACACAAATGAAGTGTGTGTACGTGTACTCACAGTGTTGAAGCGGTAGTAGATGAGATGCTTGAGATCCTTGCACATGCGGATCTGTCTCATCAGCTTGTACTTGTAGCGGTACATGCCTGTCAGCTGGCCCACGTGGGCAAAGATGTACTGAATCCCATCTGAAAGCTACAGAGATGGGGGGAGGCAGTGTACCTTAGCCATTTGCTTCCTCAATACCACAGTGAAGCTTTCTTTGTAAAAACAGTACAGTTCAGTATGTAAATAAGTGCCCCTCACCTGGAAGGCGTCGACGTTGCCCAGTCTGTACTGCACGTGGCTGTCCACCACTAGCTTGCTGAGACGCAACACCTCTCTGCACAGATGGAAGGCATTTCCGAATCTGGACTTCTTACGCTCCTGAAGGAGAGAAAGAAACCACACAGGCCTACATTATACCAGGCTAGTAATCCAAACACACAAATGACAACAACAACACAGAGAGCACTGACTGCAGGGTACAAATAAGGGCTTAAAAAGAAAAACTTGGATCGCTCCATACCTTGGTGGTGAGCGTCTTGACGGGCTTCAGGTTGAAGTTGTAGTCCAGATGCAGGTAGTTGAGGTTCTTACGGTGGATAAGCAGGTTGAGCATGTTGTAGCCCTGTCTGCAGACCTGCAGGCCCACCTCCACCCAATCCAGCTTGGTTGACTGGAAGAACTTGGTGGCCTTGAACGAGCGGAAGAGGTACCTGGAAATCGTGGGGGGAATTATTATTTTCAGATGTCTTGTCAATCACTCTACAATCCATCTGATATTTCAACTTCCATAATTGATAAAAAATGTATCGATGCTCACCTCTTCTTCTGGGCCTTGGGTGGTCTGTGCTTGAGAGCGTTGAGCACGTAGTACTTCAGCAACTTCTGGTAGGACACGCGCACCTTCACTGGCTGGCCGGCGGGGCAGTGTTCACGATACCTACGACAGGAAGTGCACACTTAGTTAGGATTATGGTTGAATATCTGGCATCTTCGATTACATTTGCAAAATCAAAAAAACAAGATACAGACACCCAGTCTGTGACATAAAGCCTGCATATACTAGAACACTGATTTAATTACTGCATTCATGTCAAACCAATGTCCAAAATGTCTGCCTACCAGTTCTTGATGAGAGGGATGTCAATGGCGCGCCTGGTCCTCCCAGAGCGCAAGTTGAAGGGGCGGGGCGCCCAGAGCAGTGCAATCCCATTGGCTGTGTTGTCTGTGTAGAGGGGCGTTTCCTTCAGCAGGGGCTCCACGTACTCGGGCAGCTCAAACTCCTCGTCATCTTCAGGCAGAGGTTCTTGGCTCTGAGAATTGAGAGGTTGGTTATGAGTACACCCTAACTTTAGAACACTGGGAACCAAACTCGAAATTTGTTTTTCTCAACAATGTCTGTTGAGACATAATTGAAAACTGTGGGGGGGGGGGGGGGGTGTCTGAATGATGAGAAACCAAATGCAGATGCAGCCGGTAATACAAATCATCATTCATGTTGATGTTACTCCATTTCTTACGCACGAGCAAGCAAACCAATGCAAGTGCGCCTTTGTAGGAGGTCCATTTAGGAAATCATACATGAAAATAAACATGTTGCATCAAGGAGAGGAGGCTGCTTATAAAGCAAGCTTACTTTGACAGAGTGTCTGTGGGAGATGGGGTTGATCAGGGGGTCAAAGTAGAATGCTGGCAAGTCCGGATCCTCTGTCTTAATGAACACCACATTTGGGGTATGGTACCTGCAGAGCAGCAAGAAGAGTCATGAAGAATACACCAAAACAGGAAATGACATTATAGCTATGAACATGAATACTGCTTGGGTCTCGTTCTGCTCACCAGGTGAGATGAACATGGTGCGGCAGGTTGTTGTACAGGTAGGGGAAAGCTATCTTGTACTCTGTCCTGATTGGCTGCCGGATAATGATCTTGTTGATATCATTGAACTCGTTCCAGTCCTCATCCCTGAGTCAAGGTAGAGGCAAAGGGTTAGTTATGGGACAATTATCTCAAGCTTCTCCATATTTAGTACAAATATATAGGTCATTAAATAGTTTTAGGTTAAATTATTTAATTTAAATAATGATTTGAGTTCTCACTGGAGATTGATGTCCCTGACAAGGGGTTCAAACTTGGGTCCTCCAGGGATGGCCATGTTCAGGGCCTTAGAAGTGAAGAAGGCCTTGAGGTCAAACAGGTAGAAGTAGTTGCAGTCAACCAGGTCTGTCAGTAGCTGGTTAGCTAGACGATACAGAGTTGACATCATGGGTAGGGTGAACTGCCAGCGCCGGTATGTGGTGCCATTCACATACCTTGAGGACGGGGAAGAATGAAGTTTAGCGTTTTAGGATTTACATCAAGGACATGCACTCGGCACATATTATACCCAGCCATGTGCAATGAAAGGTCTCGTTTCGAGCCTCACTCACTTGGTGCTGTCCTTGAGCGGCTGGTGCTCATACAGCCATTCCGCCACCGGGGAGTCCTCGTCAGCATCCAGCTCCATCTGGATGGCCTCCAGGGGCTCCACATCCAAGATGTTGTCGGCATAATCCAGAGGAGGCTCCTCATCATCGAAGGGCGGGAAGCGCATGCGCTTGAAGTGCCGACGGTCTCTCTTCTCACGACGCATCATGATCCACATGGCACTGTCATCAAATGAGGAAATATGTAGACAGAAAAAGTTGAGTTGACAGGAAATCAACATCTTTTTTTACAGTCGAAATAGGAATGTGTGAAAGAATAAGTCAGTAACAGCTGAATGACCATGACCTACCCCCACTGGGCGATGTAGACTGGCTCTATGACCCATGGGATTTCATTGACGAAGGAAATGGCTCCTGTGATGTGGTAGAGCACAGGCACGTCTCTGATCTGCTCCCAGGGCATGGGCATGTTCTCAAGCAGCTTCAGAACAGCATGGGGCATGTACTTCAGGGCTCTGAAATTATATGAAAAAGGTAAGGGGGAGTTTTGACAATGCCATATGGTCTTGCTAGTCTGAATGTATGCAAATATGAACTTGAAGATGCAACAAAATATCCTACCCAAGGTAGACCCTCTTATCGTGGCGGAACTTCCTATTGGTCATGTCACCATGGTCCCTGATGATTTTGCGGACATGTTCAGGTGGCATGTCCTCCTTCTGGGCATCCACAAACCCAAACTTTCTCTTCTCAGAGTAGCGCTTTGCCTGGAGTTGCTGCCATTTTCTTGCTAAAGAATTAGAAGAAAGTAACAGCGTGTTGTTAGACCTAATCAAATATAGCAAAAACAATTAGTAGAAATGACTCTTTCCCAGTTATTAAACACACCTTTCTCTTGCAGTTTTTCCTCTGACATGTAGTCTGGGACCTGAACTGGAGGGGGTATCCCTGGTGGCATTCCTCCGGGAACACCTCTGTAGGGGAAGGCAGCTGCCATGGCGCCTCAAATCTATAATGTTACAAAGGAATACGTGACCAAAGAAGACAAACGTGCATCTATACCGACTACAGCAGACCAACTAGTTGGGTAAAAGCAATTAAAATCACTAGCTTGTCAAATTTATTGATACGTCTTTCATAACATCTAGATCTCCAAAATGCTTTACTTTCAGGAGGTGGTGCTGCTATGTAGCTAACTCATGTGGCACGCGCGCACATCAACAAATGGGCCCGTAATGTACGAGTTTGAGAACAAAAATCACATTCCAGTAGAACTTTCTGAATACACAAGTGTGCAGAATACAATGAGCAATATTAGCACAATATTTTTAGGACAAGTTCATTTCACAAAAACAAAAAAATCTGAGTTTAGCTAGGCTACCTACTAACCTAGCCAGCAGCTATAGAAGATACTTCCTACTGCTGGTATTAGCCTAGCATAGCATAGCTAGCAAGCTAACCGACCGGAAAAATTACACAACAAACAATGAATGCTAGCAATCGTTTAACGTTAGTTGCGAAGAACCCACCTCCTTCCCTTCCAAGGAAACTGCTTTGTGTTGAAAATACTTTTGGTGCACCCTCAATTAAAACAGCATTTCTCTTGAAAAATTGAATGAACGTTTCACCGCTTTTCACGTTTGTAGCTGTTGATTTGCCTTCGTCTTGGCCAGAGCACGCAGTCTAAACGACACCGCACGTTGGACGCAGACCATTCACAATCACGTAACGTTTACGCCTTTTCCACAACCTGGCGCTCTACAAACAAGGGGGTTTACGCCAAAAGATCTGCAAACGTAAAGCATATACGTGCTAAACTTTCAAACCCCGGATGTAAATACCGGAGGTCGTCGTTTAGAGTTCAAAGTTGAGCTAAGTGGTTGTACACACACACACAAGTTATCAAAGTTATAAAAACGCGACAAGTAACAACATGACTACTGAAGTGCACGAAAATGTTCAGGTTGGTAGAATCATTTAACTATTGTTGGCCTACATAACTGCTTGACTTATTATATGCCAGTGCTTTTTTGTTCCTGGCAGAAATACTATGGTACTCGGCTGGAGTCATCTTGTGATCTGCAAACCAATGCTGCCTGCACTTTACCCTGTCGACCATTACCCAAAAGTGCGGTAAATGCACTTGCTCTTGTTCACCCAGAAGTTACTAAAAGGTATTGCAATCAATCAATAGGTAGATGCAATCAATTAAGTTTAACGATGTCTATAAATGTCAGAAGCAACTAGTCTGCTTAGCCTGAGGGGTCAGTGTGGAACTGACCACTTGAAAGGGCATCTTTGGTTTGATACTGGCCGATGATGGCTATTAATGCTCTTGCACCAAACTTCTTCAGGTTTTTTGGCTGTGGTCTTCCAGTTCCAGAGAAGCTGGAAGGCTGCAGAATCCTGGATCTCGGCAGTGGTTCTGGCAGAGACTGCTATGCTCTCAGTAAACTGGTTGGAGAAAGTGGCCATGTCACAGGCATTGATATGACTGAGAATCTGGTACTGCCTACGCAAATATGCATCCATCATTATAATCTTTCGTATGCGTATTTTGTCTTGATGATTTAGTTCTCTATAGATTCTTGCGTCACAGAAATATATCCAGCACCACCAGGAGAAGTTTGGATATGCAAATCCTAATACCTCATTTGTGAAGGGATATATGGAGAAGCTTGGTGAAGCAGGAATACAGAAGGACACAATAGATATTATAGTGTATGTTTTTATTTATTTATCCTAAAACACATTCTCAGATTTCCCAATACAATGTAGCCTAAACAAAATTAGATATCCTCTTGATTTATATTCCTACTCATTCATATAGGTCCAACTGTGTGATCTGTTTGTGCCCTGACAAGAAAACCGTCCTCCAAGAAGCCTACAATGTCCTCAAGGGGAGAGTTGTTTTGTCAAAAATCTTTCTCATGGTGCTGTTTGTGTACTACTGTACAACCAACTAGGGAAACACAATTTTATGTCTGCCTCTCTTTCTGTATGTCTTGTAGGATGGTGGTGAAATGTACTTCAGTGACATGTATGCCAGCAAAGTTGTACCTGACCTCTTGAAGAAAGATCCAGTTCTATGGGGTAAAAGGGCACATTCCATTTATAAATAAGAAATTCATTCTTATTTTTTTGAGACGTGGATCAAAATCAATTAAAAGTAATTGCACATACAACATGACAAACCACCTGACATGCTATAATAAAACAGGAGAAGGAATGGGCGGTTCTCTGTTTTGGCAAGACTTCATCTCATTGGTGCAAGAGGTGGGCTTCAGCACTCCATATCTGGTCACAGCTAGTCACATCATGGTCCACAATTGTGAACTTAAGAAAAAAGCAGGTATTATCACTTGAGAATTTTCGTATAAAATATTTGATTATTATCATGAACATAATCATCAAAGCAAGCTTGAATCATGTCTTATACATTTTTTGTACAGGTGATATTAATTATGCATCTGGCACTTACCGACTCTTCAAGTTACCCCAAAACACCAGTAAGGCCAATGCAATGGTGACCTATAAAGGGACTGTGCCAGACTACCCTAACCAACTTGACTTTGATTCCTCACACTGTTTTAAGGTATATTCATAATTTACGAGTCTCATACTACACAAGGGATGGCATTTGCATTTGGTTCAAGTTTCCATACCTTACTCTTCAGCCTAAAACCATGTGCATAATAAGAACATGGTCGTGTGATTCAATTGATAGGAAAGATGTCTTTTCACTTTGAGGGCTAAATACTCAAATTTATATATGTTACTTTGCGGTGCAGAAAGACGAGGCAATCCAGGTTGATGCAGAGATGGCTTTGGTTCTTCAGTGCTCTCGCTTTATCCCTGACTTCAGTATCCAGGTGTTGGATTGTCCTGATGAAAGCCACAATTTAACACCTCAGGTAACTGCAAACTTCTTCCATGTGCTAAATCCAGTCTAAAAAAACACTTGTCAATTCAGTCTATCCACTACTTCTACACGTTTTAGTTATAAATTAAGTCCAAACTAAGCTAAAAGTGTTCAAATCAAAATAAGAGTAGTACAGAAAATATCTCACTCTGAAGTGAAAGCAAATAAATGAGGTTTAAATAAAGGTTAATAGGGTTAAACTCATAAAGTGTAGCATTTGGCATAAAAATGTTTTCTTTTTCTCTCAGTACTGCCACCTTAATCCTTTCTGCCTGGCTGACAACTTGGGCTCTACAGTAAAACAGTGCTCCAAAACGGGCCAGTCAGAAGGCTTTTAGGCCTGACCATAGATAGGCCTGACTACCAGGACTTTGCTGCACATCCGCCTTTTGTAATACTAGAAAGACATTTTTTGAATGTATAGGGCACAGAAAGTAGCCATTGTTATCCAGCATCTCAGTGCTGGACCACTTTAGTCTTAGAAAAATAAAAGTAATTGCCTTGAATAAAATATGATGTATACGACATTACCTTCATGTTGTACATGTTTTTATTTATTATCATACTATTGTAATTAACGTAGTTTGGTAAACAGTCATGATTGAAATAATCTTGTGTGCAGTAAGATGATTTATTTTTTTAAAGGACCTGTCTTTATAATCCTTTAATGTTAGTTACAGAAAGTAACTTATTTACAATGTCATTGTTTTAAATGCTGTATAGGCTCCCTTTACATTTGAATATTGTGTAACTAATACAACAACAAAAAAGTCATGACTTTAAAAAAAATAGATTTTGTTTTACAAAATATATATATACAGTTGAGTCATAATGTTGGGATATTTGTAATGTATAGCTTTGACCTGTAAAGCTCTTATGCTACACCAACACATAACATTGGACTGAGTGCAAGTTTCCGGTTCAAAAGGATGCCAGTCTGGAATTAACCTTTAGCATCTGTGAGAGATTAGAATAGGGTTAGCAGGGTTTGTGGTTATAGTTGGTCCTCATGCATAACCAGGACACACATTTTGTTTATTTAGAACCGTGTTAGGTAAAGAGCAAGTGAACAGCTATACTGCTGCATGCATTTGACATCTCTTGATGAAACATGTAGGACCACAATGCATCACATAATTAGTTTGACTTGGCTGCAGCATGTATCCAGAATTGAACACTTGCCAATATCTTATAGCTATTCCAACCACCTACTTAATTTGTTGTAGGCCTACCATGTTTATAATTTATAAAATGTGTAAACATGTGTTTTGATTGGCTATAATGTATGTACTAGTATGTATCATTTACAGAGATCAATACATTTTCAATATCACTTGTAGAAATTAAAATTACGTAAAAACAAAAGGATATGTGCTAATCCTTTTTATTCAAGTATACTTCATCTTTGACAAAGTTTGTCTTCTAACCTTGTTACCATCTATAACATGAGAACATTTTACATTATAATTAAAGCATTTGGTGGTATGATAGCTGAACAAATGTACTGTCAACAGAACAAAAGATGATCAATAAAAATACATGTTTATGGTTTGGTTAATTATTTACCTCCAAAACAATTAAGCCACTTGAAAAGGGATAGGTTTTGATGTGTTCCCACAGACATTTTACCAAAATGGAATGCAATATGAATCGAACACACATCTGCAAATGTAAAAGGACAAGCACGTAATGACAATATTTGACATTTAAAGTGATCTTGAAATTATTAACAGTATCATGCAAATACTGTACTTTTTCCATTGGTAGAAAAGTTAATAAAACTAGCTATACAGACTAATTATTCAGTATAAATAGTATAAATAAATTGCTTTGTATATAAATATTTTTCCCCATTTACTTGTCATCACCAAAATGAGGTGGTAGGTTGTCACTGTGTGCCTGTGTGAAATGGAATTAACTTGAGGATATCATTTATTATTATCTATGCTAATAAGTGTCTGGGTAAACTTTTGTGGTTTTAGTGGAGCCATTGTAATTGCTTTGAGGACAGATAAGTCATTATCTTCATTTGAGCCATTCCCCTTTAGCAGATTAAACTCAAAGAAAACATTGGACAGGCACTCTGGAAACACGGTCAGAAATGCAAACATACACAGATTCTAGGCCTTTCTTAAAGCGTCATTTCTGAAGAATAAACTGGTCGATGAACTCTGTCTGTTCCGCCTCAACTTTGGAAAGCGCTTCATACTCAATTCGGTACCTGAAATTACAAACATATCTAATCAGGTCTCTTGGATCTCAAAAATAAATGTAAATTGTCTCAATGTTTGAAGAGACCCCACTTGTACCTCTCAAGTTGCATCTTCTTCTCTGCTATCAGGGCCTGCAGTTGCTGTTGCTGGGCTTCCCTCTGCTTTGCCACTGATTTTAACAGGTTCCTTGCTCCAATAGCCTGTGTATGGACAAATTGTACAACATGTTCACTCCGATAAGGGCTCACTCAGCAGTTTAAAGGTCAACGTCTTAACACTTACTTTCATTTTTTCCGTTTCTGCCTCTTTTGCCAATTCATCTACCAGTTCAATAAGGCCTCCCACTATCTTCTGAAACTGGCCGATTTCTGAAAAGATTTACATGAATTTGTAGAACATAACAGGTGCGTTGAAACATTGATTCACACATTCTTTAATAAGCATGATGAGGCTAAGTTTTGTCTGCAATCCTATTTCCTAGAAACACACTAGACATCAATGAAAATATATGGTCCTTCAGAGTAAATAAGAGTAACTGATGGTTCATACTGTCGACAAACTCTTTGCACTCCTCCTTGAGCTCAGTGGTCTCTTGGGCCACCTCCGGCTCAAGGACCCTCAGCTTATTAAGTTCATCGAAATGAAGGCCAGCTTCTGCCAACGGATCTTTCGCCATGGCCACCAGGCCTATCCAGGGGGGTGGTTATGGATGCGGCTGAAGAAAGACAGAAGGTTGTATTTAAGAAAGCAATGAAAGGGATGCTATAGCAATCCTCTATAATGGTTTCTGGTCCTTCGTTTTCTGTCTTCTCTCACCTAATCTCCTGAGCCTTGATTAACAAATATAGCTTAGGGGCAAGGCCAATGGTACATTTATCAAATAAATGAGTCGCGAAAGAGGAGTGTTAAAAAGGCGCAGTCTAACACATACTTTTAAAAAGCCATTGGTGTATAGTACACACATTTAATTACCAGAATATCAGAAACTGACATTTATGTATTTAGACTATCTATATACAGGCATAGCTACGCTTGTTGGTCGCTATTAAAACGAGTACTAGTTTGCAAGTTTGCGTTTAGTTTCCGCTATTGAGTACCGTACAGTACAGTAGCTAACTAGCTACAGTCGAGATAAAATAGCCACGTCGTCAGACATACTCAATAATGCGCGACATGGCTTATACGTTATGAAGCGTGCACAGTGACAGGCACTAATTTCCAAAACACTTCACACATATTTTAATATACACACCTCTTTTACGTCAAATTGACAACAGGGTTGCGATTGTTTTGTGGCATAGCCAGTAAACTCTTGCACTATATCTGCTGCCAAGGAAACAGCTTTGTTCGTAGACACTTCCGGTAAATGTTTCGTTTACTTCCGGAAAATATATTTTGCAAAAACGAAATTACTTAAATTGACTAAAATTACTAAAATTGAATTCATTATGTGTGTGCCCCTTTTGCCAAATATCTTACATACAAAACAGTTGTTTTAGTTGACATGACATTAACTACAATCGTGTAGATTTGCAATGCTTTGTGGGACTTGTAGTAACGGGGCCCTCCTCCACTCTCTTTGACCTAGTAGCCAGCTAAGCTAGCAACTCTGTCCAAACTTTTTAGTTGCTAACTATCGACAGACGTGGAGTAATTATATTATAGCTAACAGGCTTATCTACTGTAATATTAGCTTACTTTTGTGTATGTCAACGGTTATGTGATGCAAGAACAGCTAGCAAATCATTAGTCTCACTATACTAGCGTTACTGTTTGTAAAGTTCTATTAGTAGACTAGTAGCACTAGTAGTGTAGCTAGCTCTAGTAGCTACAGTAGCACACTTGTACCTCATAAACGTTGGTAGCAATCTGCCATAACATCAACAAAGAAGAAGAAGAACCATACTTAAATTAAACGAGTAGAAGCAAAAGTTGATAAAAGGACATTGTTGGTAAGTAGTCGTAACGATTTAGCTACCAGGGTGTTGCAGAAAGCTAGCTGGTAGTGGCAAGCTCAGCTACCCACATTATCCCACATGATAGATCAATCGCTCGTAGAGCAGACTATCATGATATATGTTAGCATCGAGTGTTGGACTAATACTACGATGTGCCAGCTACCTAGTGTGAAATCCTTTTGAGTTAAGTACAGTAGATGGCTAGCTGGTCAGTATATGGCATTAATCTAGCTGGATAACGCGAGCTGTTTTTAAACTATTGATTGACTAGTGATTGTCGCATGGATGATTTGGCAGGTATGAGCTGGACGACCAGTAAGAGGTTGTGGCGGCATCCCCAGTAGCTGTCACCACGGCGGGGGACATCCGGCCCTCCGTCTGCAGGGTGGTCATTTACCTTCAGAGGGACATGTCTGGGGACAGCTGCCTTCAACAACTTCACACCAAGGCTGGCTCCCACCCACCACCCTCGCTTTTGGCATGTTCCAAGATCAAGGCTTTCAGTAATAGAGGTGCGGTGGGTCTGGGGAACAAGTATGTTCGGCTGAACGTGGGAGGGACCCTGTTTTACACCACACTGCAGGTGCTGACAAAGCAAGACTCTATGCTGAAGGCCATGTTCAGTGGCAAGAAAGAGGTGTTCACCGACAGGGAAGGTGAGAATGGTTAAAACGCATGGTCAATAGCAAACACATGCAGGATGCATATAAACATAAGTTTTTCTTCCCAAGTCTACAAGGGCAAAACCTTTGGAAAGAACCTTTGCCTTGGTTAAGTCTAGCTAATGATCATTATTAGAAATGTGTGTGACACACAAAGGCTCATTATGTTCGCCAAGATAGAATAATAATCATCCAAAGCATAGTAAATCATTCAATTGTGGTTTCTAATTGACTTTAATAGATGCCTCTAATGTTGTATGTTTTTTCTTTACATGCTTTCTATCTCTACCTGTACAGGCTGGATCCTGATAGACCGCTGTGGGAAACACTTTGGCACCATTCTCTCTTACTTACGAGAGGGCACGGTCACCTTGGTAAAGGGCAAGCAGGCGGTCTTGGAGCTACTGGCAGAGGCCAAGTATTACCTCATTCAGGGGCTGGTGGAGCTGTGCCAGAACAACTTGCAGGTCATTGTCTCAGAAACAACATTGCATGTGTGTGTGTGTGTGTATGTGCATGCATGTGTGTGTGTGGGCACTTGTGTGTGTTGTCCCCTAACCACAGTTACAAGGGCACCAGAGGTAATGCTTTGATGTCAGCAAGCTAACAGGAATACTAAGGGTTAAAATACAAAAGTTACTCTGGAAACGTAGGCTACAAGCTACTTTCACCCTACGATGACACAAAGAACTCTGTAGTGTTGCAAATACTTCTCATCCTATATTGGACATAATGCAACAATACATAATTGCTGTTTTTTGCTTTCATAAGGTATGTTTGTGTGATGTATGTGTCATTAGCTGTCCTCTCTAACTTCTTTGACCTGGTCAAGTTTCTTTGTCTTCAAAGTTGAGTTGAACATTACTCTTTGTAAAGCTCAAGGCTCCCCAGATGTCCAAACGTTATTTGCTTTGGACTGGTGTGTGCGTGCGTGTGTGTTTGTGGCTGATGGAAAACAATAGCTCTTATTTGCCATCTGTGGCAGTGGGCATGTGTCTAAGTGACAGATATTCCTGGGAATCCCCACTGGCACTCAATGTGAACTACCACTAACATTTTCTGTGAGGATATTTGTTGTTTCCATGGAGACTACCAATTATATGACTGGATTGTTAGCCACTGCTGTTTTGAAAATAATTTAAATGTATTTTCTCAATGTGTCATGAATCAGTTTTTTGAATAATATTTTGAGGCCAGTGGTTTCCCACCATTATATTTGACCAACTACGTTTAACCTGACCCCCACCATAGGTATCACATCACACTCAAGCCTCCAATATTTGTGTCTTCTTAGCTAATACCAGTAACTGTCAACTCTTCCGTTACTGATCTCTCTGTGATTAAACTCCAGCGTGCTCTTTGAATGACAGGACGATAAGGAGCAAGCGTTGTGTGTCATCCCTGTGGTCACCTCTGTCAAGGAGGAAGAAAGGCTCATTCAGGCTTGTGCAAAGGTGAGCGCTAGTAAACTTGGTATTTTCTCTGAAGCCATTGGTGTAATGGTGTATTGGGGAGGACTTCGCTAAGAACATTTCTTCATGTTGTTAAGTATTACAAATTGAAAATAATTCATTAAGAAACACTACTTTTCTAGCCTGTGGTGAAGCTTGTGTACAACAGAAGCAACAACAAGTATTCATACACCAGGTAAGCACGTATAAGTATTTCCTGCAGGCTCAAGGCTCCCATTTCGTGGACAGTGGCCTTTACTGACAGTTAGATCATTTTAATTCACAAGGACTAATTTAGTAAGTGACCAATATACGTCGTGATATCCGCAAGCTCTCAGTACACCCCCACTGAGTGATTCAAATTAAATGCTTGACTCACCTATTTCCTGCAGTAACTCAGATGATAACCTGCTTAAAAACATCGAGCTGTTCGACCGGCTGTCACTGAGCCACAATGGGCGCGTGCTCTTCATCAAAGATGTGATTGGTGACGAGATCTGCTGCTGGTCATTCTACGGACAGGGCCGCAAGCTGGCCGAAGTGTGCTGCACCTCCATCGTCTACGCCACGGAGAAGAAGCAGACCAAGGTGAGCTCAACACAACATTAAACAAACCAATCAGATTGTACAATGTTCCCATGTCCTCCAGGTATCACTTGCTACTGTCAGTGCTGGTTATAACATTTTGGTGCCCTTACAGAAAACGTTATCCAAAACACATGAACAAAACTAAACAAGCTTTTTAGCATGCAAGCTTTGAAGCTATGTAGGCCTACTTTAACTTTGACTTTACATTCACACACTGGCCTTTTTTACTTCACTTGTCTTAGGTTAGTATAGGTTTTTAAGGTTAGTATAGGTTATTATGTGTATTTAGAGGTTTAGCATACTGTATTGAATATTGTATATTAGGAGGTTTACTTTATTTTTGCTTATTATAAATGTAATTTATGTTCTGTGTACTTGTATGTTATGTTATGCCAGGTTGCTTTGCGTTGTCTTGTCCTAAGAATTTCAGTGCCCAGTGTTGTTCTGTGCATCTGACAATAAAAGACTTGAACTTGGCCACTTTGTCTGCATCAGGTAGAGTTCCCAGAGGCACGCGTCTACGAGGAGACCCTGAACGCTCTGCTGTACGAGACACTCCCTGTTCCAGACAACACACTTCTGGAGGCCACCCGTCGCCACCACGCCCACTGTGGTTCGCACAGTGAGGAGGATGAAGGGCCAGGGCCCGGGGCGGAGGTTAGAGAGCGGGTACGGCGCATTCATGTCAAGAGGCACAGCACCTACGACGACAGGCCGCTGGGACACTAAAACCTCATCAACATGGGGGGACAACTTCAACATTCTCTCGTCACTGCACCTACCAAAGCACTAGTGATCTCTGGCACAAAATGGTGGCTCTCTTGCATTTGCCTGGTGTGTGACTTGACTATCAAATTGAATCCTTTCCACATTCAGTCTTTTTTTCTGTATTTATCTACAATAATATTTGAACCATTCTTAGGAAATGATGAGTTACTTTTACCACATCTGTGTTTTTCTTTCTTATTGTCTTAACACATTTAATTAAAATGAACCTTACATATTATTCTGTACTGGGTAAATTGTGACGCTGTCAACATGAGCTACATTGTATTCTATTTATATGGACAACAGCAACCAATTATAAGAAACCGACCTCAAATGCAGTTAGTGAAAACTTACTGTATGACTGCAGGCAGCAATACCCACTGAAAAGGATATACACATTTATCATAAAATAAACTGTTTCTTGTGCTGAAATAGTTCGTGAAAATCCTCAAAAGAAAGCATAATCAAATAACTACCGCCACAACCCTAACTCAGCCGATGCACAAACAAGGTGACGTAGACCTACAGTGCTTTAACAGGTGCAATAGCTATGTACTGGAATAAAGCTTTTTTGTGCTTGCTATTTTGTTCAGGAAGAAACATTAAATATATTAACATACTATCGTAAATAGATACTTTCCGGAAGAACAACATGCAATTTTCGAACACACGGGGGCACAAGCGAGAAGCCTCGAATATGTTCCAAATGTTGCAGGTTATTCGGTATATTATGATGGTGTGACGACACAGACTTATTTTTACTGCATCCAAACATTACATCATTTCTATATCTGGGAACAGTGTAATTAGTTATCCTGTAGAAAATAAACATCCGACTGTTTGGTCGTCATTATTATTTGGGGAAAGATGAAAATGTTTGTACAGTCAGTAAAATAACAAAATAATGTTTAGATATCGAATAAGTAATATTGCACAATAGGCTAAGTGATGCAAGTGTGTGTTGTAAAAACCCAGTTGCAGTTGTATGAGTAGGGGCAAATATTTTGTCTGTGTACATCTATCCATAACAGGCGAGGTGTAGGGTGTGATAGTGTCCATGTGTAAGATATTGTGTATGGTTGTGAGCAGAGCCATAGAGTAGACACATCTCTTTACACCTGGTTGTGAGTAGGACTGTCTAGTACAAATACATCGAGTCTACCTAAATGCTCAGAACACCTCAATAACTCGAGCCTCACACAGAGGGAGGATTGCTATAAATAACTCCCTGTCAATGGTGCCGGGAGCTGCCTTCTGAGCGTGAGGTGCGTGAAGTGATTTACCCCATTGATCAACAATGGGAAAGAGGCGGGTCCTACCCCGCTGGCGTCATTCGAAGGGAACTGAAGATGGCTCCCAATGCACCGCGAAGGCACACAGATGCGTCAACGTCCAGCTGTCAGGGAGCACATTTCTGTGAGAAGAAAGAAGGGAGGTAAAAGTAAATAGAAGATTTAAAGGGCGGAAAGCACTAATACGTTATCGCGGACAGTCACTTTAACTCTGTCAAACTAAACGGGGAGCCATGGGTTCGACCACAGATGAAGAATTTAAAGAGAAATTATTATGGAATGTGAAACGAGAGGTGAGTGTGCTTCATATCCCTGTTAAACAGTCTATTATAAGCTCTGAATACAGGGATTTCAATGAAAGGTGTAAGTCACCTTTTTTCTTGACTGCATTTCCTTGTTAAATGCTAAATTGATTTAATTGCCTGTACGCTTGCACGCAGAACCACAGGTATCCGATGCACAATGTCGTTGCACATATGGTTTGCTATTCTAAGATCATGCTCTGATGGCTAAATGATATTTGCATACGTTATAGGCTAGTTACTTGCTATCAACTGTTTTTCTAGTTTTAACGTTTTTGCTCAAGTGTATTGAGATTCTATTTTAATGTATGTTTTTATTTACTATTACAATAGATTCATCCATGTTTGTTCCTTGAGTTACTCCAGATATATAGTAAACAACACATAGCCACACAAAATGCATATTTGGAGTGCAGCCTATCCATTTGATTATTACAGGTGCATTTGTTAAGAATACAGGAAAAGACAACCAGGTGTTGCCTACACTGTAGGCCTTCTAAAACCTCATCTTTGTAGACCATTGATGGGTGAGGCTATTGTCATTTAGCCTTTACTTCATCATGTCTAACTTTTCTAATAACTTCACCAATTTCAGCGTAATTCTTAACCACAGGTGATAAAACATCGACAACTTGTCATAGTATACATTGTCAACATCGTCCCATTCTCACTGTCTTATTTATACCCTCGGTGAATGGATCATATTGCAGAAACATCTTTAAGCTCAATTGTGTATAGGCTTTGGGGAGAACAAGATTAAATCCAAACCCTATCTGTCCAGAAATGTTCGGCATGTCTTTATATTAGTATGAAGCTTATTGTAGGGATACAGGTATTTAAATAGACATGAAGGGTGACTTTACAATGTATTTTAAATGGTAATTATCATTATTGATTGTATACATTGGCAAGTCTAAACCAGTTGAAATCATTTCAAATTGGCATTTGAAATGACATCTTTAGAGCTTTAATTGTTTCAGAAGTTGCTGTTGACAAAAAGGCAAATAAACCCAATAAATTGTCTTGTGTTGTAGCCTAAAGTTAAACAATGATCTAATTTGTCGTATCTATATACTACTTTACAATAGTTTTTACTATGTAGGTGGATTACTGAATGTAATCACCTATTGTCAGACAGGTATAAGAGCTGAATTGAACAGTCCCTTTTTTAATCTTCCCCGATACCTTAACATTGGAGCTCATCAACACCAGTTCAATACCTTTAGACCCAATGTGAATCCCTGTGTGTTTCCTATACTTTACTGTTTCTCCGCCCTCCCTTCCAAAATATCTCCCATCTTTGAATCTATAAATAATTGAAAAATTACGTCTGCTGAGCTCAAAATAGAGCCACGGGATGTCTGCAGCCGATATCTGTGTCATCACCACTTCCGAACACAGACGTTGGGGAGAGGAGGAGAAGGCGGAGGGGAAGTTATGCTTGTAAGGTACTGGGCCGTTGAAGCAGGATTGGTTGCTCAGTCATCTTTGAATATCCCTCCTAATTTTGTTTTTGTCCAAACAGATGATTTATTCATGTTTCCTCTCAGTAAAGATTGTATTAAAAGAACTGTTTTAATATCGTATAATATAATAATCAGTGACCAATAATATGCATGTAGGCCTATTGTAAGCGTGACACATCAAAGATTCCGTAGTTAAATTTCTTACACCCAGACAACCTTCTAGATATCTGTTTCTGTATAGTCTTGGTCTGGCCAGACAGGTTAAGATCTATTGGCCAATTTGGGAGACACTTAAATGTCACAGTGTACTGCTCCAGTCTGGCAAGATCAGAAGCTTAGATTTTGGCAATGTGTCTGACTGACCTACTGTACTTACTACACCTAGATTACACCCAAAAACAATTAGTCTCTCTTACAACTGAGTAGCAAATGTGTTGCATTTATTTTGGATACTTTTTGGTACTAAATAGTTCAGGCAGGGTCCAGAAATGTTAGAATTGGTGTGAATTCCATTCTAGCATGACCTATATTTCCCATTTGCTATATCCATAGCACATTGTAAAACAATGCAGCCAAGCAATGTGTCATTAGGATTTACTTGAAACACATCAGAAGCTGAGATGAATGAGGTTGACATTTAAGCACAAAGAGCAAATCTGAGTGTAAGACTTAGTTAGAAAGGTATGTTCACCGGTTCTGGTTTGAAAGATTCCTGTCTCTTTAAGCTGCAGTCAGCCACCTTGGGGTTGCCTGGCAACTGAAAGCATCAGCGGCTGCCTAAGAAGTTAAATTGCATCAATTGAACATTAATACTACTGCAGCTAGCCAGTGTTGTCAGAGCTAGCTTGTCAGGAGTGGTCTATCACGACAACAGAGAAGGACTGTTCTGTTTTCAAACTACCATTTTCCAACAATTTGAAAAATCCAATATATTTCCTTTTCTGGACATGAGATCTGTAAATCATACCTTTCCTTTTCTCCACAGACACTGGTCCATTTTACTGTCGTGTATTTGAGTCAGTTATTCCAATCCTCCCATTCCCATTGCTCTTCTCTAAGAGGAGGCACTTACCTGAAAAAATGCCAGTTTGCTTTTGTGTGCTGTATTAAATTGGGCACGACCAAGGCAGTCCCCACAGATGCCATAATGAAGGATGATTCAGCGGTCGTGGTGACCACACGGTCTTCCACAGTCATAGCGCCACGGCTCATGTGAAGTGCCTGACCTGAGGTGTTGGCATCCACCACTTTCCAGGGGAGTTGAAGTAGTAAATGGAGACGTCAGGTTTCATGTACCCCATTGTGGGTGCATTTGCTCACAGTGGTTGAGGGGAGTCAAGAGAGTAGAGTTGGGTTGAGGTGGTTCCCCTTATTTTGAAGCCAGACAAGATGGTGTTAAATGGATTGGAGAAATCTCTTGATTCAGATTCTGGGTGAAGACAGCTCCAATGTTTGGTCAGCTCAGCCATAGGAGCTCAATAAGTACTGTGTATTAAACTATGTTCACTCAATGTAAGACATTGAGTTCTCTGTTCACAGTATTACAGTGTTAGTGTTGAGCCTTAGACAGTTTGGTTTCCCTGTATTTTTCCACCCCAGTTTGACCTCTCTTTTTATCAGACAGTACCACTGAGATAAAGAGTCCTTGGGATTCTTTGCCAAGATAACGAAAGATGCTTTGATATTGTATGAAGGAATGAGATTAGATTGCATATCTTACGTCTCACTCAGTTAATCATATGTCCTTGCATCAGCATCACGAGCTTCGCCCAATCCCTGCAGTCTTCCTGTGACATTTGCTTTGTGTATGACCGCATGAGCTGCCTTCATTGCCATATCGAACAGAGGTGCTAAACCACATTAGCCGGCTGCTTCCCAAAAGAAATATTCTGTGACTATCTGATTATCCTGCAATATTGGCTACGTTTAGTCTGCCTGGCTCTGACTACTTTCGAAACAGAATCTATTTCCCATCAGCATGGCTCATCTTATGATTGCTTTGTGAGTCTGAAAGACCCCTGCTCTCTCTTAAAGAGTATATGATAGGTAGCAAGCCACCTAACCTTATGAAATTGGTTGGAATGCCAGTTTGTTCCATTTCTCATATGGAGCTTTAGTCTTAGTAATAAATCCATTCATTTGAAGTTGGTCGAAAAGCTTTTTGCCAAACTGTCTCTAACACTCTCTGTTCTAGGCAAAAGTTAACTTGCCATGTGCGTGCATGCTGCTGGTAGGCAAACAGAGGTGCAGATTGATTTCACCGATCCGTCACAGTCCCCCACTACCTATACTGTCACAGAAAGACCGCAGACAACCCCTCCAGTCCTTATCTTCCTGCCTTAATAAGGCATGAATAATCACCTCATTAATGCCTTGGTCCCCTCGCTGTAGTCTGACGATGGGCAGAATGGGTTGTAACCCTATTATGTACAGCTAAACTCCCCAGCCCTGGGCCTGAATAGATGGATGGGTGGTTGACAGAGACAGGGAAACTCGGAGAGGCAGTGTGACTCTGGAGACACTACAGAGAAGCCTCACGACAAATGGAAGGGGAAAGATTTAAAGCGTAATATGTAATCTGTCTGTACCAGCAAATGAATGTGGGAACTAGGTCTGCAGGGTTTGCTTAGCTCATGTCTGTTTTGTTGAGGGCGTCATCAATGGCATTTGTTTGGGGTTATACCAATTAAAACAATCAGCAGCACCGATATTCACAGGTCACTGATCCTCACAAACACACCTGGGACTTAACACCTTGTCACTGTACGCTACAGAGGGATGCAGACTGTTGAAAGCATTGCGAACATCAAACATGGCGAAGCCTAAGATATTGACAGTCAGTGTCATCCTATGCTACTATGCCTGTGTCACTTGTGATATGTTACACCAGTGTTTAAGACATTAGTAGGCATAGGCATTAGGAAGTCATTAGGACCATTAAAGACATTGACAGGGTAAGATATACTGCCCATGGGCGGAGCGGGGGGAGGGGGCATCTGGGGGCATCCGAATGTTTTCTCAAAAGCCCCAAATCTTTTAGGTTAAAATTTGGGTTGTAATTTTCGGCAAATATAACGTAATCTTTATATTACATAAAGCTCCAAAAACTAGTTTGCACTCAAATTAATACTACGCGCGCTCGCATAAACTGTGAATGTTCCGATTTAAGCTCACGAGTCAAACCTTGACTCGGTCGTAGGTTGGGGCTAAGCCCCGAATGTTAACGTCTGGCTCTGCCTCTGATACTGGCCTTTTCGAACACAAACTGAATTTGATTATTACTTATCAAACACAAATAGGATTTCTAAACCAATAAAAAGAAAAGCATACAGACATCATTAAACAAACTGTAACAGGGTCAATATACCCAGACAGCATCAATCCAATCTTGTGTTCATATGATGACCATATGAATGATTCACAGATTAGACTGTAGCCCTTTTGGCTGGTCTCTCCTTGTATGAGGTATGTGTGCGTATTAGATTAGGGGATATTGTTGAACCACAGGTTCTAGATTTAGATTTGAGATGTGACTGTCGTCTGTAAGGAACTTTTGGAAAAGTTTGTCGACATTGAATCCTCAACAAAGTAAGAAGACTTTGCATTCTGCCTCCTGAGCTCCAATCCACAGTGGAAGACACTATCTGCATTGCTTTGGTCAGCAGATTTCTAGTGCATGAAGGCACACTACCAAATCCAAATCACTTTTAATGCTTGTGCATTGCGCAATGTCGGTTTATAGTGCTGTCTAGCCTGATGATGCTCACCTTCATCCAATACCTGATCTGCAGGGGCAATTATGGTTGAAGCCTTACTTTGGCCCCTTTCAAAGGAAATGACAGCTGATGCATTTCTAGAAGCATCTATAAAATGACAAAGTGAACAGCTGCCACCATTACTTGATTGAATTACTAATCTATGACGATTAGATTGGCCTGGGAAAAACAAAGTGCTTGCACCACCAAAACCCTTTTTTATCACCTGCATGTTTCGTTCAAGATTCACATCTTGTCACTTGATGATTTGGTGAAAAATTCTGCCTGGTGATAATGTTGTCATCAAGAAATGTCAAGGTGGTCTCAACAATGGTTAGTTACCAGTCTGAGCCAGTTTCCTATCTGGTGATGAATTCAAGCTGTATAGCCATGTTACATTTGAAACCATAACCTCTCTATGCCTAGCTGAGCACATAGAGGTTGGAGAGAGTACCCCCAACGGAACACACATCCAATTGGTTCCTGTTTGTTCGTAGTCATGAACTCTCCTCACGTAATGGTTGAGAGCTGCTTTACTTCTCCACAGTGTTTCACTCCACAGAGCAATTCTTCTTATTTGCCAATGTCAGCCAGTGCTGGGATTAATTAAAGAGTTACTGATAATTTCAACGTGCGACAGACTACACAACTAGGAACATTGTCAGATTGCTAGAAGGGACTAATTTGTGTCTGTTGTGCAATGTTTACGACAGTGATAATCACTGAACAGTTGAAGCTGTGGGTTGCTGCTTTTTTAATAAGATGGTTGACAGTGGGATGATGGTTGAGGCTGGAGGTGATGGTAGAGGCAACTTGTGATTAGGATAATGATAATGATGATTCTAATTATCGATGGTGTAGATGTAGAGGTTGATCCTAACCCTTCAGTGTCTTTCCTGTGCAGGTGAAACAAATGATGGAGGAAGCCGTGACCAAGAAGTTTGTACATGAGGACAGCAGCCACATCATCGCCTTGTGCAGTGAGTACACAGTCCTGTGTTGTCTGTTCCTTGTGCTACTGAACACACACACACGCACACTCCTTAGCAGGTGATTTAAGACTCAGCCTGACTGAAGGACACCACTTGACGTCATGGTGCTGCTGACTGTGCCAGCGAATCAATGGAAAGTTAATAATCACAACAGAGTCAATGGATACCAATTCTATAGGCTCCCTTTACAAATCCAGTTTCTCTAAGGCCTAGCCGAGAACACACTCTTTTGGATGTGCGTGTGCATGTGCGTGTGAGAGGCCAACCCCCACTGTGCTGTGTTTTCTGGAAGGCTGCCAGGGAAGAGGGGGATGACATTTCCGTCCAGAATAGGGGTGCGTTAGCGGTCGAGCGGTGAGCTGGCAGTGTGTGTGACTCACACCTTGACTACTGCATGCTCCTGCCTCACTGATGTAGTACCAGAGAAGGCCACACTAAGTTTGTCCCTGGTCTGAGGACTGACCAATAATAACAGAACCCAATGTTTGGCCCTGGAAGGCAACTCAGTGGCCTTTTAAACTGATCGGATGTTGTGAGGACGAGGGAAAAGGACACAGTGAATATAGGGTCAAATAACACGGTACAGGGAATGTGGGGACAGGGAATGTGGGAACAGGGAATGTGGGAACAGGGAATGTGGGAACAGGGAATGTGGGAACAGGGAATGTGGGGACAGGGAATGTGGGGACAGGGAATGTGGGGACAGGGAATGTGGGGACAGATATGAGGACAGGGCATATTAGTACTGTTTTATCATTACTGGTATGGCATTGCAATGGACAGGTGAAAATGCCGCGAAACCTTCCATACCAACAGAACAGACCTGGACATCACAGGAGACTGACATGTCCAGAAGAGACTGTCGTAAGGGCACAGACCTCCCAGCCATCCCATCCATCAAAGTCTACGCAATAGGTGTCTAACTCTAGTGTAGCCCGGTCTGCATCAATCTCATCAGTCAAGCGTACATCACTGATCTTGGAACAATGCCTTCTGGAAATTAAACTGTCTGTCTGAACTGTAATTATAGTCACTCAATACCAGGGCCTCTGAAGCCTTTAACCCTTGTGTTATCTTCGGGTCATTCTGACCCATCAGTCATTGTGACCCACCGTCGTATTGCGACAAATTTACCGCATACAAAGACAAAGTGAAGCATTTTCTTTTAACAGCTAGGCTGTCTCAGACCCCCCACATTGCGATGGTTAAAAGAAAATTATTTTAATTTGTTTTTGTATTGGGTAAAATTGGGTAAACACAACGATGGTTCGTTATGAACCTTTGGGTCATGTGACCCGAAGGCAGCACGAGGGTTAACCTTTTAGTGCTGGCCCTCTCACATTCACTCACTGACTAACTCACTCAAACCAGTGGGACCGGCTGGAGAAGAAACACAGCTATTCCACTCCCAGGGTGCCTTGGCCTTGCACCTCACTCCAGCTCAGGTGGGTTTCTCCACCCACAGTGTCCTTTGGTCTTGCTGTCTGATGCTCCCAAAGCTAATTCATACGCCGCTCTCCCTCACCTCAGGTGTACCAGTTAAACACTGCTTCACTTCAGCCGGTTCACTTCTTCTCTTCCAATGTGTTTGTCTAAGGAAGCGAGGAAGTAGACTCCAGCTCTAAGAAGGAAGAGTGTTCAAATCGATTTGGAGAAGGCCTAGTGAGATTTGAATAATGGTTCTGCTAGTTCTGTTAATCCTAATCATGCTAATGCTAGTTAGGCTCCATCTCTGTGGTGTTGCTTCGAGAGGCCCAATAAGAAATTATTGTTGAAGTTATAGAATCGATTTTCCTTCCTATATGGAAGAAACTACGAGCAATTCAGGCCGGGGCCAAATCCGGACCCTGTAAATATGTCGGTGGATGAATTTATAAATCTATTGAAAGTCATCTCCTTTGAGGATTCTAACTGGTTCACATTTATAGCCCGGGCTGATGAGTCATTGAACAAGGCAAGGCAGCAGGAAGTTGGATTTCACGTGATCACCCCAGGAATAAAATTGACGTGTAGATTCGAACTGTGTGTGAGTTTGTGTGTGTGTGTGTGTTTTCCTCCTGCCTCCTCAGCTCAGTGCCATTCTTACACTCCACACATCCCCTGCTGCCCTGCCAGCACTTCCACTGAGGTTTGTTGTCTCTTACAGCTTGGGGTGTGTATGCTTACACTCAATATGGTGTGTGTGTGTGTGCCCGTGTGTGCCCAAAACACCCGTGAGACAGAGCTTGTCAGAGTCTGGCCATCAAAGACATGTTCCTAGCACAACGACAAGCTCCATAATGCCAATTGAAAAGCTTTTGGTTTGATAAGCATGCAGTATATCATGCAAGATTGCTGTTCCCGCACGACTTACCATGTCTGATGTGCTGAGACGTTTAATCTGTTGTGTAGAGTGGGTACTTCTAAAATAATGTCCAAGCTGAAATGCTACCAGAGCTGATATAACCCATCTGCTTCTGGTTACACCATTGATGGGCTAGGATGCAGGTCTGGAGGAGACACCACGCTTTGGAATTAAGGTCCTGAATAGAGTATGTCTGTGTTCCGTGTTCTGCACGTGTCATATACCTCACTCCCCTCCTGCAGCTCTCCACCAGCTTGAATGGCTTCTTTGCTGGGAAAGGTGAAAGGTCAGGTGCTAATGATTGCAGTGATGTGAAGGTGGCGGTGAGTCATGGTGTGGCCAGTGGCCACTCTTCATCACCACTCACTCCCCTGCAGGCATCTCCCCTAATGTCTGCTAATTGTGGAACATTCGCAACCGAAGGCTGACTTAATTCTCTTGTTGCGTTAGCGGAGAGCTGGCAGAGAGATGGAGGGAGGCGAACAGGAAGGGTGGGGCGTGTCTTATTTTGGATTACGAATGGGACTGCTTAATTAACACTTATGCATTCATCCCCCTTCCTCAGACAGAGACGGAGAGATGGAGAGAGATGGTTGAAAAAGAGGATGAGCCTGAGGGAAAAGAGAGAGGCAGGAAGTGATGAACAGGGAGAGTGGGAGAAAGAAGAGAGAGGCAGAGGGATGAAGACGAGTTAGTACGGGAGAAAAATAACATGGCTAGAACTCTTGGTGTGGGAAGAGACAGAAGCTCCATCTTTCTATACTGAGCTATGCAGAGTAGAGATGGGTTTGTCTGTTTAGATAGGTAATTCAAGGTAAAAATGTACAAATACATCATTAATAACAATAACAATTCAGGTATTGGAGTTCGACTTAACTTTTCTAAATATAAACATAAACATTCTTCCATCCATACACACACAGCCTACACTGTTTGTACCCACCCCAGGTTTGGCCCATCCACACATGCACCACTGTACAGAGCTTGATGATTTGTGGTTTTGTGACATGCATCCCATACATTTCTGTAAAGACACATACATACTGGACATACGCAAGGACACAGAATAAACAATACAGTACCGAGTTCATCTTGTGTCTGTGGGTGGAGATAGAGTAGGCTGTTGTGGTGTAATCATTATGTCCTGTATGCAGATTGGTGTAGGAGTACGGGCACAGTGAGTGGATACAGTCCACCAAAGAGTACATAACACTGTTTCAGCATGAACAACACTGGCCAAGTCAGGGCTGTAACTGACCCTGTCATACTGTCTTTGATCAAGTTGTCTGTCTGCGTGGGAGTGATAAGGGTTTACTTGTGTATAGACTGTGTTCAGTTATGTGCAGAAATAGATGAGTGCCTTCTTACGTACATGGTTGACTGAATGTGCGAGTTTGTTAGGAGAGTTTCTATGTGTGACTGTAGGGTGAGAAAATCTGTATTTGTTTAATAGTGTGTGGGAGAAAGGGTGTGGACGAGTGAGGCGGAGGCATGGTGTGATCTGAAGGGAATGCACAGGGGGCTCTCAGGAAGCCACACACAAGATACACAAGAGTGCATCGTAGTGTTTGATGTCTTACTGTTAAATACCAATCATCACCAGTACCTAAAAAGGAACATTGAAACAATAGATGTCTTACCTAAATTCATGGATTTTGTTTTCTGGTAGAATAAATGGAAATAATGACAGAATGAGTTTAATCTTGAATGCACTAGTTTTGTTTATCCTGAGCAACATCACAGTTTGGAATTGTGTGTGTGTGTGTGTGTGGGGGTGGGGGGGAGGTCGGGTGAGGCATGTGTCCTTGACCTCCTCCCCTGGTCTAGCCGGTCCAGGAACACACTGTACCGGCTCCTCTCTGACGTTGGCACATTAGTCAGAGTAGAGCAGAAAATGACCACTGGTGTGTACACACACACACACACACACACACTATGTGGAGGCACTGAGGCAGTTTATTTGATAATTTTGCAGCTGAGTGACATCTGTGTGTAATATGTCTTCATGTGTAGTTTGTGCAGCATTGTGTATCAGTCATTGTTGAAGGTCAGGTGACCTGTAGCTTCCCTTCTCTTGCAAGATTATGAAAATCAAGCAGCTAATGCAAGGGGTTCCTTTATACATCTATAATGTGATGCACAAGAGGCAGCAGTATTTCTGAAACCATTTCAAAGGCTGTTTGTGAACTTACCTCTTAGCAATAGTAGCATTTCAGTCCTAGTTAAATAACTAACAAAAGCATCTGATTTAAATGCGGCCATTCCAGTGACACTTTACCAGAATGTCTACTGTGTTTACAGCAGTACCTCATCTCCTGAAATGTTAGCAATACTCTGTATTACATTTATGTCATGACAAATCTGTCGACGTGCGATATCAACATTTCCAAAACACTCTGCACCGTGGGAGATCTCTTTGGGTCAGCCAACATTGGGCTTCCCAGGCCCACAAATGCATCAGTGTTAAAATTGCATCCTCGTGACTCATTACCGCATTATTCCAAAGTGAGGCGCCTACCACCGCATGTGTGGGCGTTTTAGGGGGAGGGGGGGCGTGGGGGGAGGGTGGCGGAGGGTGTGTGTGTGAGAGGGGGTGGTGGGTGCAATTACCATTTCAGAATTATTATACAGCACTGGGAAGAGATAAATAAAATGTAAAAAAAGAAATACTGTTCTGAACTGCAATGGGAGTTTGAGGCTGTACTTGTTTAATTTTTTTTTCTCATCTGAATGAGTAATATAAATAATTAAGCCAAATCTCATGGGTACTGTGTATGTTTGTTTAATAGCCTATATGTTCGTATCAGCAAAAATGAGTGGAGATAGAAGCCTCTTGATGGTGGCAGGGTTCTCTTTTGTTAGGATCTCTAATAGATTGCCTTCTAGCTGTTGCAGTATCTTATCTGTATGGCCAACTATAGTGAACTACAGTCAGCCTGTCCAGGATTCAAAGATCCGGTAGTTGTCCGCATCATATTGTTCCATAAGGCCTACATCACATCCTGTTTCCTCTTTTAGATTCCTCAAGTCTTCTAATTGATGTCAGGGTTACTCATGTTGTTCCCTTTGCAGTATTGGTTTAAGAGTTGTGTATTATGATATTAGACCATAAGTCTAATGGTCAGGTATAATGGTAAGAGCTGACCCAGTCTCAGTAACTAACCAGTGACTTTTTTCTTAGTTGTAACTGCATCACCACCTGTAGCCTCTCACCTGTTATATTGATTAATCAACTCTACCAACTGCCCTTCATGGACTCTTCCATGTTGCTTCCATGCCCATTCTCCAGAGCTGTCCTAAAGTAAAAAGAGCTACTCTATTTATATTGTGAAGTGATCATTTGTACTTATTTGTGGGTTTGAGAGCATAGTTTGAGGCCACGCCAGTTAACTAAAGCAGTAAATGTAACACTTTAATGGTTTTGTCTCCTTATAGTGATTTCCAGTTTCATTGCATAATATCCTTCATCTTTTCCTTAACAAGCCCAATTATTTGAAACTCATGCTATTTCATCATACTGTTACCTTTAATTCATGCTTAAAGTTCAGATAGCTTTAAAGTTAATTTTCTTGCCATTTATAGGTCTGTATAAGTCTGTTTTATCAAAGGATACAGCCTACCGAGGTTTAGGTGCCTGTGCTACTTCCATTGGGTGACTGTCATTACATGGTCATGAGTTTCCTAATGAGGCCATTAGCAGTGCCAGACCTTACACTTATGTCTGCAAACCAACCATCTTCTGCCTGTTTCTCTGCTAGGATCTTTTGCAATTAGCTACTACTCACAAATGGATGTGGCTTCAGTGTGAATGCATGTGCTGGCGTGTGTGCTTGATTGCATGCATGTGTGCAATAAACAATGTCTATTTACAGAATAGTCTGCAGCCATTCAGCTCCTCGTGAGTGTTTAGTCTTAAACCATTTTGATACAGTATATGACGAGCTGGATTCCGAACTAGTGCATACTGTACATCCATCCTAGTTCGCTGTGTGTTTGCATTCAGTACATGTGATTGTGTACGTGTTTGAAATACTCTGTTGTGTTGAGGTCTTTTTCACATTGACAACACTAATTACCTACCCAACCATTCTTGGAGGACAACATTCATCCAATTTACTTCCTTCCTTTATCTCCTTGTTATTTCAAATTGTCTCTGTAAGCGTCTGTGAAACCCTTTCATGACATTGCATGAAAAAAGTTCACAAATTTATATTGCAGTAGATTAAATGTGTTTGTCTTGTGTTTCTGTATGCAGACACGTGTGTGTTATCATTTTAGAACAGAGAGGCAGCTGTTGGGAATTATTTCTAGGAATGGTTTAGGAGGACAAACCTTTCTATAATGCAGACTAATCGATCCGCTACATGCACTGCATTTAAATGGGAAGATTTTGCTCCAGCATTATGATGGGAGCCGCCATACTAGGTAATGTAATCCCATTGTAAAACATGCAGAAAGATTTTGGATTGTGGATTAGTGTGAATTAAAGGTATGGGGGTATTAAAGTCTGATTTGTCACACTATCGAACAGTTAGGGTTACTACCAGTTAGGGTTAGACTGTGGAAAAAGCTGACCTTGTTGTGATGTCATCCACCTGGATACACCTGTCCAATGTGTTCATGCTCGTGGAGACAGGGACAGGTCATTTAGTGACGAGATCTTGACATCACTAGAGACCAGGGAGATGCGATCTGGATCAGCACGCCTCACATACACACTAGTGGCACTAGTGCAGCTTAATTGCGAGAGCTGGAAGTCACCGGAGGCCGATAAAAAGCTTCAGGTATTCCACTGATTATATCTGGTCTCCATGACAACCTGGCTCTCCTCACATGGATGTGTTCACTTAGTGGAAGACAATAACATACTCTGCAGTGAACACATACACACATACTGTCCACACATGCATGTGCTATAGCCATATATGCACTCGCACTAAAAACAAGCCAGGGGTTCGTTCAGACACACCACTGTGCATTACACACACGCACATTTAGATCCCCTGTATGGGAAAAGAATGTGTGTTTCTGTATATGATGTGTATCAGACTACAATGTGTATTAGACACTTTGCATTCAGAAATGCGCACACACACACTACATCCTTACATAACTGCAATCTCCTCTATGTAGGTGGTCTCATTTGATATTTATTTTATTAGACATATTGTTGTATTGCTGGCCTCAGCTGGCAGTGTGTGTGTGTGGGTGTGTGTGTGTGAGAGGGAGGGAAGGAGGGAGCAAGAGAGAAAGGGGGGGGCGTTTGTTTCTGTTGTGCCTGGCTGGCAGACACGCCCTCGGGCAGGGTAAGCTATGTTGGTGCAATACTATTATGGTTTCAGCATTGTAGGGCAATTCTATACATAAATAATAATATTTGATATATATGCTAGCGTTGGTAAGCATGGGCCATGCAGCAGAATATTATAGGTACCATGGCCGCCACTCACAACATATTGAGATTCACACATATGACATAAGTGTTGCCCTGCTTGTTTTGTGAGTAGTTGAAGTGTATTTATTAGGATAAGACCCTTGAGATGAATCATCAAATTTTCGAGGAGGTCCTATGAGATTGTTTCACATTGATTTCACATTCTGAAGTGTTGCTTTGACAACTTGCCACAAGTAGACAGGCTAGCACTTAGCGGGGTTTCACATTTGCTGTAATGTAAACATTAACTTTAGCATTTCTGCTCTTGCTGGATGATAGAAAACCCACAGTTGGCGTCTATTTGGGCTAGCTTGTAGCTCTTAGTCTGCTTAATGGATATGGCAGGTGACATTTTCAAACTTCTTGCATACCTGGTGTGGCTTGACCACCCACGTCGTCTGACATGTTTTTTTTAATTCACAGTCAGTCAGCTGTGCCTTCCCCCCTTTATTATGCTGCCATGTTCCATCTACCTCTCCAACTCGTATCACCCTTTCTCATCTGTCTGTCAGTCAGTGTCAGTATTTTTGTCTCTGTGACAGACTCTTTTTTTTCTAACTCAGTAGTCGGCTGAATGTCAACTGTGTTGAGCTACACAAGCACTTAGTAGGGTGTACTGCCCGAAAGAAAAATACATTCTCGGCATGGAAATCGAAATCTGGTAGAAACGTTAGTACTTCTGGTTCCGATGCTGCAGTCGGTTGTCAGCAATGAAAGTGCCCGTTTGTTGCCAGCAGAGCCATGCAGCGAGGGCCCTGTAGAGACTCTAAATGGCTCTGGATGCCAGTGTTTGCAGAGACAGTGCGACCCTGACTTCGTCTCGCGTTACAGAAAATGGATGGTTTGCTTGGGAGACGGCAGATGTGCTCATTATGTTTGGAGTGGAGCACTAATCATGGTGATTGTCACACAGAGTTTACGCTGATTGAGCTTTGAGCTGCGGGGAGGCGTCTGTTTGTGTGTGTGTGTGTGTGTCTGTACGTGTGTGTGAGAGAGAATTTCCAGTGGTCGGAAAAGAGAGTGTTGGGAAGGATTTCAAAATGTAGACAGAGTTGTGAAAGAGAGATGAAGGTGGCCTTCAGTTTTCAGGGCCCCTCTTTTTCATGGCCCCTTGGTGTCTTCACAACTACCTGTCTCATCTCTACAGGTTGAGGACAAGGTGTTTCATTACACAATGAGCCGATAAATACAAACTACAATTATCCAAACACCATAGCAAACTGTATTGCACCCTCTTAAATGTCTGTGCCATTTGTTGATTCTATAATTAAAGTCCTGTATACGATGAAGAAAGACATCAGGCCGTAATAGTATTTTTTTTTTCATCAAAAATTATAAAAACTGAAAGAATGTCATTCAAGCATAAATAACCAGAAACAAAATACTTTTTATATACACTGTGGCCACTGAGCGTAAGCATGGTGAGCTGCTCAACCACTGAGTGTAACCATGGTGAGCTGCACAACCACTGAGTGTAACCATGGTGAGCTGCACAACCACTGAGCGTAACCATGGTGAGCTGCACAATCACTGAGCGTAACCATGGTGAGCTGCACAACCACTGAGTGTAAAAATGGTGAGTTGCACAACCACTGAGCGTAACCATGGTGAGCTGCACAACCATTGAACGTAACCATGGTGAGCTGCACAACCACTGAGTGTAACCATGGTGAGCTGCACAACCACTGAGCGTATCCATGGTGAGCTGCACAACCACTGAGCGGAACCATGGTGAGCTGCACAACCACTGAGCGGAACCATGGTGAGCTGCACAACCACTGAGTGTAACCATGGGAAGCTGCACAACCACTGAGTGTAACCATGGTGAGCTGCATAACCAGTGAGCGTAACCATGGTGAGCTGCACAACCCATGAGTGTAACCATGGTGAGCTGCACACAGCTGAGACATTGACATGCACATCAGAGGCAGGTCCAAGCACGTCAAGTGTGTTTATTACAAAATTATGTGGATCCAACCATCCATCATGGAGTTTGAGTGGATCATAGCCAGTCACCAATTGGTTTACTCGAATCGTCACCTCTTTGATTGTTGTGTGTGACACCTAAAGCTGAGGCACTGACAACCATACATAAGTTTGACTGGATTTCCTCTGAACGCCCTGCAAGAGATTCAGACAAAAATCATTAGGATAAGGAGCTAAAATAGTTCCCGGAAATCTGTTTTAGTTGTCTTCAGTTGGAGCTTTGACTGAGAGAGAGCGAGGTGTGTGGGGAAAGATCGGAAGGTGGAGCAAAGAGAAGAGAGGTGAGGTGAGGACAGCCAGAGAAGAATCATGACGGGTCATTCCCAAGGATTCTGCCCACCTTTCAGCTCTCATTAGCATTTACTCTGCAATAGACACTCTTTGAGTCCCTAGAGGGGGAACACACCATCACAAAAATCCGCCCACGCTCATACGTACCGTTTGTCTCTCTCACGAACACTGACCCACACACACACACACAGTACACAAAATACACTACATGTTGCAGCTTTGGAATTTCTTGCAGCATATTTCATACGCTAATGCCTTTAAACCTGTCACTGAAGTGGGGAATCCACCATGGACCACTCACAGCATTATGATTAAGGCCCATAGTCAATCATTCTAACTGAGCAAAATCATGAGTTTATTACCTCTGCGATTGTATTATGTAAATCAGCATAGCCTTTTTTATGTTATGGTTAAGTGTTTGCACTGTAACACTCAATTGCTTTAGGCTAGACTGCATTTAAAATAGACATTTGGTGGAAAATCTGATAAAGCTATGACAGGGAGAGTAAACATGGCCATGCACTCATAAAGGTGTTTTTACCTGAATGATAAAAATGAATGAATCACCAATGACATTTCTGACTCTGGCTTAGAAACCAATCCACAGATGTATGTTTATGTGTTAGATAAACTCCTCACTGAGTGGACACAGGGAGGCCTAGCCATTGATTTCCGTTGAAACTGTCTGTTTCTGCCCCCCTGAAGAGCCACATCATGAGATGAGATAAAAATCTGCCTGCTCTTTGCTCCTCTGTTTTCTCCTTCCCCTTCACCTCTTCTTTCCCCATGTGATTGGGTAACTGATGGGCAGGTCAGGTGAATCAATATTTAATCACCTTGTGTGAACACCTGCCCTCAGAGGCCATGGGAACGAAGGAGAGAGAAGGGAGGGGATGAGGGAGGGAGGGATGGAAGGAGGGATAGAGAAAGGGCGATAGATAGAGAGGGCAATGAACCTACTGAGAAGGATGGCAAGGAACAAGACTTGGTGAGAGAGACATTGAGAGTTGGATGAAAAGAAAGAAAGACAAGGTGAGGGAAGCTGAGGGAGAGGGCCAGAGAAGGGAGGATGGAGAGTATAAGGAGATGGGATGGGCCATTTTTACTTGCTAGGTACTGTCCTTATGGAGATGCATGGATCAGCCACATATTTAGCATTTCTATGCTTAAATGCACACATTCCAAAGAAAACTTTAAAATCCTACAAGGAAGATCTGAAAAAGACCCTTTAAATCCATCATAACCTAGTATGTCGAATCATCTCCAAGGCAAAAGAATGTAACACACCAACTGCTTTGTTTCTGCCAAACAGCTCTGATTGTGCGATCAGGATAGTTAGTGTCTAGACTGGAGCACGCTGGTGCATAAAACAAACATGATTCAATCCACTTCAAAGACCACAGATCAATAAAACGGAGGCAAACACTGGCGTATTGAGACTACATTCATAATGTTCCTCATTAAAAGGGTAATGTAAAACACAACTAGTGCTGCGCACAGCTAATTACGTATGTAGATAAATAACTATTACAAATGTACTTTGTCGTAAACATTTCTGCCCCTGTGTGTCGTTTTGAGAACGTTTTAACTGTAAGGCTGGTTGGGAATTGTACAGGAGATTAAATCAATCTAATTTTGATTCTGCGAAAGCAAGACTTTTGAATAAAAGGTGTGTTGTATAAAAGAGAGAGAAAACCGGATTGAAAATAATGAGAATTAAGAGAAAATATTGAAAAAAGTGAGGCTGAATGTATTTAATTTTTTTTTCTTCAAAAACAAGGGTGGGAGTTGGTTGTGAAAGATAGGACGAGAATCCACGAGGTGATGTTATACAAACAGTTAAGCACACAATCCAGTGATGCAAGCTAAAAGCTTATGTACACACATCATTCATTGTCTGTGTGTGCATGCATGTAAGCTTTAGTGTTTGGTAGTCTTTTTCAAGGATGCATGTTTTGCTTGTGTGATTGTTTGTTTCCCAATTACACAGGGTATCATGTTGTCTCCAAAACCCCCTAGTGCTCTAAAGCTGTTCTGAAGACATCCATTAAAGCATGTGTGTGTGTACACTTAACATCAAGCCTATGCTGTTTAACGATGTAAAGATGGACTATTGAACAGACAAGCTAAGGCCATTGATGGCTCTGTTACAGGCCAATGATGCATGATTGGGATTGACCAAACAAGGAACAGGAACACCTTAGAGAGAGACAGAGAGAGAGAGAGAGCATGAGCATGAGCATGAGCATGAGAGAGAGAGAGAGAGAGAGAGAGAGAGAGAGAGAGAGAGAGAGAGAGAGAGAGAGAGAGAGAGAGAGAGAGAGAGAGAGAGAGAGAGAGAGAGAGAGAGAGAGAGAGCATGAGCATTAGAGAGAGAGAGAGAGAGAGAGAGAGAGAGAGAGAGAGAGAGAGAGAGAGAGAGAGAGAGAGAGAGAGAGAGAGAGGGGGGGGGGGGGAGAGGGGCTGTTGTCAACAGGAGCATGATGCAAAAGGCATCAGTCTCCGAAGGCTGTTTTCTTCCTAAATCTGTGAGCCACTTGTAAAGACCTTCCATCTTTCCTCTCACGCAACATAATTCAAGCTTCCGGAAACTCTCCTCCCCTCTTAAGTGTTTTCACATTTTAAATGGCATGAACTGGAAATTGCAAGTCCTTAATTGTCGGTTCCCATTGAAGTCCACATTTTAAACAGGATATGCCAAATGTAGTCTAAGTTCCTACTACAAATAACTAGCCCTGGCTCTAATGTAAGGTTCATTGTAACACAGTTCAACAGGATAATGTGGTGTGTATTATATTCTAATACATTCAAATGTAATTTTAGGTCCAGTGCGTTCTAGCGTCACCCACCTACTCACTTCATTAAGCCGCATTAAAGTGTACAGCAGCGATCACTCAAGGTCAATGGACCATTGCACATTGCTTTGCAGTGTTAGCTTCGGCAGGTACTGTAGCTTCCACTAGGCAGGGGAAGAGGAAACAGATCTGTGGGAAGGATTGTGTAAAGGTTAGCCTCATTCCTTCTTTGATTAGCGTCTTGCTCTGATCCGTGGGTTTAAATGTGAAAGTCAAGACGTAATCCCTTTTTTTGTCTTCTTGAGTGAGACTGAAGACTGTAAAGTACGTTATTGAAGTTGAAAGCTTGTCTAATTTTTCTCTCCTTTTCAAGAACGCACCTCAGCCCGTCTCTCCATCATTCTCTCTTTTGTTCTCTCACGCCGTGTCCCTCTCCCTCTCTCTCTTTCATTTAGTGTATTTATCTTCCCCCTATCCCCTCTCTCTCTCTTTCTCTCTCTCCATCACCTCACTTAACTTTCATGAATTCTTGGCTTGGGAATGAAAAGTGTTTTTTCATTTTCACACTTCCTGTCATCGGTATTCAGGGGTCTTCTAGGGGCACACATGCAAATCCCTGGTGTGAGAGAGGCAGCTCATCTTTGCGAGTGCCATTTGAAGAGAAAAAGGGGGGTGAAGGCGAAGAGAGGAAGAAGCCGATCAGAATGTAAAGCAATACAAAGCTACCACTCTCACTCCTTTTCATTATTTTCTCTTCCCCATTGCTTCTCTCTCACTCATTTGCTATTTCACTCTCTCTGTGTGTCTCTGTTTTTTCCTTTTTTCCTCACTTGCTTCCTTCATCTTCTCTTTCTTTTTTTCCAACGGGCGGGCTGAGGGGAGCAGAGTAGAGGGGAGATGGGTAAGGAGGAGTGGGATGAGTCAGAAAGCAGACCCCACTCTTCCTCAGTTTCCCCCCTTTATTTCTTGTACTCTCGCCGGATGTTTCTCTTACACACAGTGTCAGTCTATTGCCTCTATCCCTCCTTCTCTTTTATTTGCGCCCAGACAGTCCTAGTCATGTCTCTTTTTCTCCTTATTATCTCTTTCCATCTGTTTTCCATCTGCCTCAAAAAAGCAAAAAACATTTTACAGGACTCATCACATCCGGGACATACTCTGAACTGCTGCCTTCGGGCAGACGATACAGAACAATAAAAACACGGACAAACAGATTAAAAAACTGTTTTTATCCCAGAGCCGTAGTCACCCTAGATGCTGCTGTACATACAAGCTTTTTATGTGCAATTTTAGGGAGTTGTGCAATAGAGGAATCTGATGGATGTGTGTGTGTTTTAACTTACATTTAGTCATTTAGCAGATGCTCTTATCCAGAGCGACTTACAGTAAGTACAGGGACATTTCCTCAAGGCAAGTAGGGTGAAGTGCCTTGCCCAAGGACACAACGTAATTTGGCACGGCCGGGAATCGAACTGGCAACCTTCAGATTACTAGCCCGATTCCCTAACCGCTCAGCCACCTGATTTATAGTCTTAATCTTTTTACATTTGTATCTTATTTTATAAACTTGTGTATTTATTCATTGCACCTGAGGAGCTTTACCTACAATGTCGTTGTACAGTGTACAATGACAATAAAGATATTCTATTCTATTTTGACCTGAACTCTGTTTTTCCTTCACTGGCTTGCTATCCCTGCATTCTCCCCCTGCACGTACAGGGTTCCTGTCCTACTCTTTACTTGTGATCTTTCATTCTTCCTCTACTGTTGACTCTTCTTCCCTTGTTCTTTCTCTCCTCCTCCTCATCCCTTTTTTTTCTCCAGCCCACACCATCCACTGCTGCACAGTTACCTCCGTTATGCAGTTCATTACTGTCAATTACTGTGACTCACGACTCTGCTACACAGTCACAGGTGGTGCCTCTGTCATGCACACACACACACACACACACAATTACCTTTTAAGCTTTACCATCATGTATTTGGGTGTGACAGAAACATGCAGACAGATGGACATGCCGGTTGTACTGGTCCAGATAACCAGTATGGTTCCTTCATGACAGTAAGATTTGGCTAATTAGCTCTGTCTTAATTAGATCTGCTAATGAGCTGTAGGAGACATGGCCAAACCCAAACCCAAGCAGAAATCATAGACCTTTGCACAGTCTCTCTGCTTCCCATTTCATCTCTCTCTCTCTCCTCTCTTCCCTCTGCTCTCTTTTCTCTCTCCCTCTCCATGTACAGGACAGCACTCTCTATCTCAGTTATGCTCTCAACCATCCATAAGCTTAGGTTCACTACACTGTCCTTGGAGTTTCAATTCTCTCTAGAAGTGAAAGGTTTTTGACCACAGATGTAAAACAGTAGTTTTCTTTTTTGACCATGCGCAAGTTTTTTTTTAAATCTATGTTGCTACTGGGACTACTGTATCCCCAATAGAGACTTTTGTGTTGCATATTGTTACAAAAGCATTTTTCTCACCACCTTTCAAATGCTTTGGGAATTCAAAGGAAGCAATACAGTATCAACTGTACATGTTGAAGTGGCTTCATGAACAGTGTACCATATGACACTCTCTCTCACACACACACACAATGATACAATATTTGTTTACCACACATAGACAGACCCAAACACACTCACACCCCCTCAAACCGATTTGAGACAGCTCTTGTAGCATGATGTTACAGGAAGAGAAACCTCATGCATGACCCTATAGTGTGAAACACTATCCGGAGTAAATTAGCCTTCCACTTGCGGCTCTTTTACTCTTTTTAAGAAAGTTAGCTAGCTTGTCTGACTCCTGCTGCTTTCTCAATAGAAAGCACTTAGGCTCCACTTAGATGAATCATCGCAGCCACACACCGAAACCACAAACCTCATCACTGGTCGTGAGCTGAACACACATCTCCTAGGGAGCGAAGAGAGGGAGGAGGGAGAGCAGAGTGAAGGCTGGGGACAACAGCAGCTGGAAGTCATTGCCTTGTGAATATCTTTCATCAACAGTAGGCAAACCCCTCCTTATGCTCAACGCTTTTCAAATTGAAATCCGTTTATGGAGCAACAAAGTATACTGCTGTTCGTTACAGCACATTTTTCACTTGAGGGAATACTGTTATTTTGGAAACATAATTGAACTAGTCACCTGTTCAATGTTTTTTGCAATATCCCACCATTGGTTCCAGTTTAGCAAGCACAGCAATAAAAACCCAGCTATTAAAACCATAAAACACTAATGTTGTTGGCACTGGTGTTCTAGTTCCAGGTAGGCATCAATAGCAATCATCACATGAGGGGAGACAAGCAGACTGAGAGAGACTTCAACCTGGTATCAGCAGCAATGTAAATCAATGAGATTGCCATTTCCCTATTCCCAGTAATGTGAATACAAATTAATAATGCCGTTTCATTTGCACTGCAACCCTTAGACGGTCAGCTAATCTAAATTAGACTCTACCGACAAGATCTTCCCTTCCCTGTTTTGGTTATGTATCACAGTCTTAGTTCTTTAGGGTCATTACCACGATCTGACACACAACAAATCACTTTGCTGCAGGACCAGAAGCCAGTTTTGTTGTGCCAAATGTTCTACAGTTTTGCTTTTCTTACTCCTCTTATCCCACATCAACAATTGACTCTGAACACAGTGCAGGCAGTTTCATGTCATACAAAGTGTCTGCGCTTGTGTGCAGTTTACAAGTAGATTATCTGACACACTGCTTCTGAAGTTAGTTAGCCTAACTCTTTGAGAGACGTTGGGAAGAGAAGGCTGCGTAGGAGGGCGAAGTGTGTCTATAATTAATGAATTCCTGCAACAGGTGATTACATTGAGACGCTTCCTGTGGGAGACTGTGTTGGCCTGCATGTTCTCACTCCTTCACTTTATTTCAATTTGTCAATTCCTGTCTTCCTCTTTCAATCTTTCTCCCTCTTTTACCCCAAACACATTAAACCTTTCCTATTCTTTCACTTCTTTATCCCACCCCTCACTTTTCTCCTCTTCCTATCTATCCTAACCACCCTTTTCTATCTCCCCCTCCACCACTCCCCCCTCCCTCTCTCCGTCCTACTTCCTGTCTCTCCAGGCACCATCGAGGCTTGCATGGGCCACAAGCTGAAGCGGAGAGCTGCCGGCTTCCTGCGCAGTGACAAAATCGCCGCCCTCTTCACCAAGATCGGCAAGGTCAATGCCACGACTGGTGAGGTGTGCCGCAAGGTGCAGGAGCAGCTCCAACAACAGGCCGAGATCACCAGGTACCTGTTCCCTTACTGTGGCGTTTTCCAGTTCCAGAGCACACTAAAACCCAATGTAATAAAACCAGTCACACTGAAGAAAACAGATCTCATCTGAAACACAGTACGTCCACATACATCAGAAGTATCATCACTCATGGCCTTTGGTGTTCGTGTACACTCGCGCCTTGATAAGATCTGTGTGTGTGCTGAACAATAACCCAGGGAAGAGTGTGTCTGTGCGCAAACATATATGTGTGTGTGTACACAGGATGATGAACTGCTTTGTCAGCAGGCACTGGGGCGCAGGACAAGCTGTTTGTTCGCCCATTAATTGTCCATTAGCCAAACCACATGGCTACTGCATGCCACTCTAGAGTTGGAGGGAAATGCTTTTAACTGAGGGGGGAAGTGGAACACACACACATCACTGTGTACAGTTCCAGTTACATGCAGTAATCTGTAGATAATATTGGAACACGTCCATGAAACATCAGACACAAGCGCTAGATTTATTACTTCTGTTGAAGCTGTTTTTCGATTACATTTGTTTTTTATTTCCCTGGAAAGACAAGGCACTGAATTAAAAGCTATCACTGTAGTCTCATTCTCCTGTTTATGCCCTCCCCCCACGCGCACCACACACACACACAACACCGACACACTCTCACACACAGACATACACACAACTCTTCCTGTCACCCCACCTCAGGGCTCCATCGCTCGGTTACTCCCGTTGCCATGGCGACATATTTGCGCCACCATCACAAGAGCACGAGTGAGCCGTGCAGAGAGCGAGCGAGAGAGAGAGAAACTAGAAAAACAAAGTCTATAATTTTTTATTATCAGCATTTTAAAATTAATTGTAACTCCTTCATCATTTAAACTACTGACCACACTGAGTTCATCAGTGCAGTCAATAGGTTGAATGATGAAGGGGCTCCAATTAATTCCTAAAATGCTGACTAAAAATAATAAACGAAGTCTTCATAAATAGGCTCTTGTGCACGATCTTGCACATCCTGACAGATTGGGGCCAGATTTGCACTCTCATTGATGGTGGGTTAGAGAGTGCGTGGTAAATGGCTGGAACACAATTAGGCCCTCAGGATCATCTGTGTATGCTCTCCAGCAGCCTGCTCTCCACAGTGTCAGGGGCAGATCTGATTTCCAAATTCAGTTGAGGATTAAATTGGGTTATCTGAATGTCGCTCGGGGCCAGAGGTCTATCGATCTCCACCCCATCTCTTTTTTGTTATCGATCTCTCTCACTTACCTTCTCACTTACCTTTGTTTCATCCGCCCATTCAGTCATCTACTCACATAAGCAGTCATTCATGGACGCACTATAGTCCACCCACTGTATAAGTCCTCATAGTCCTGTTTAGGCCAGATTGATTTGACTGATTATGCTGGATTCGATTATATTCAAATGCAGACCCACAAACACACACCCACACACTGTTGTCCTGAAGGCCAACATTGATCAATGCTAATGCTGAGGTGTGGTTAAATACTCCTGCTTATCTCTGTGATGCTAGTGCCTCCTCACATCTAAACCAGGCTGTAGGAAGGATTTTCGGCCAAGCATGAACCACCCATCTCTCACAGACATACAGGGGTGTCACACTAAGCCTGTATGAATAAGGGAACCTTTATCTCCCCATCCACTCAGAACAACCCCAGATACATACACACACACACCAACACACACACACTGCCCTGCCAACCCAATATCCCTCTGCCATCCCCTGATGCATTCTGGGCCAAATGCCAGATGTCCTGTCTCTCATGTGCATCTTGGTAGTAGGTCCTTGGTCCCCCCCCCCCCCCCCTCCTGCTTGTGTTACAACCTCAACCACATCTTTCTCCTCCGTCTTGTCAGGCGGCGTTTGATCCCAGGAGAGTTGACACTGCAGGCCTTCCAGCATTTGTGGGAAATCTCATTCCGATCACGCACATATCGGAGAGAAATTGTGTCGTCATGGCATTGTTCATTCTGTGGCGTGGAATATAATCATGCTACTTGCACATTATATGCCATCTTCTCCATCATGATGACATTTGTTGACATTTTAAATGTGTATACTGTATATAAATGATATACTGTATTGCCACGGGGACTTGCGGTTTCCACCGCAAGTACCCTGAACTTGCACTCCCCAGAACTACTTTCCAAGGAACTAGAAGGTTTCTGCTGCAAGTACTAATCAGAAATGTTCAGTGTTGCAATCCCCACCCTCAAAGTTCCTGTGTTTTGGAAAGTTCTACCTCCGGAGCAGGGACTCATTGGTTCCTACTTCTTGCTCCACCGAACTCAATTTAGACCCTGGTTCCTGCATTGGAAACACAGCTCATCTTAGGTAAAAGAGCTCCTATAAAGTTTCCCTTTGTCTTTTTCATCCCAATCTGCTTGTCGACCGCAGACTCCCTGTCTCGACCAGCTCCTTCCACCCTCTTTCTGAGCTACTTCCCGTCGTCCGTGACCCTAACTGTTTAGATGTGTCTGCGAGTTTGATTTCTTCAGTAGCTTTCATTCCCTCCTGTTGCTGCCTTTGTGCCGATGTCACCCCCACCTCCCTGTGGTGAAAGTGCTGCTTCGTGACTGCGGCTTCACCCCCCCTCTCTCTCTCATCCCCAACCACACACGTCTGATGGTTGGAGTGGAGTGAAGGTCTGAGTGGGAGGTGGAGAGAGAGTGAGAGGTGAGGGGGGGGCGGTGGAAGAGATCAGGGGGTGTTTCATATGATTACTGTGTGGGAGTGCCAAATATTCTTTCATAATGGAACAGAGGTACTCCAAGCATTGTTTTCATCGTTTCAAACGACTGATGCTGTTTGGAGCAGTTTTTTCCAAGACAATCCATGTAAAATGAACTAACAACTTTATTCTCTTTCTGTCGATTGAAGTCATTTTCTTAAAGTATTGTCATGGATTGAAGAATCTCTTCCTGCAGTTGCCAATGAAGAGAAATGCATATCATTTGTCCAAGAGAGTTGTATCAAGAATCTGATCAGATCAACTCTTCATTTGCTGATTGGTGTGAGTTGCGATGGACAGCTTCATTGTACATGTGCCACATCGCCCCCTGATGGTCTATGGAACTGCCTCTTTGGCTAAATGGGTGTCAACACTGTCCTAGGGGGACTTGATCTGATCTCGGATAAGTTTTTCCTTTTACATCCGGATTAATGAGTTCATATCCTCTGATCGCAGACCATCTATTTGTTGAAAACAGAACGTTGTGTCTTGTTTTGGTAATGGTTTCCTAATCTCGACCTGACCTCTAGGAAAGCACAGAGCGTGGGTCACGAACCCCTGAAGCGGCAGGGCTCGTCGTCAGCAGGTCGAGCCCCCCAGCCCCTCTCAGTACAGGCGCTCAAGCACATCTGGGTACGCACGGCACTCTTTGAGAAGGTCCTGGACAAGATCGTCCAGTATATTGTCGACAACTCCAGGTGAGAATAGGCTTCTGTAATCAACACTAGCAACACAACTCCAGCAAGCTGCGCTGCAAAGGCCAACCACTGTCGTGTCTTTGAGATAAAACGGTTGTTGTTCAGTGACCTTTCGCTGATGATTCAGGCTCATATGCTATCTTACATCAAACACACATATCTTCTTTGAACCATTGTCCTGCTAATAATGTAGGCGTAGTTGTTTTTTTTTAGGTTTTTTTTACAACTTTTCCATATTTGTTCTCTGTGCTGCATGGTACTTTGCCACTCCAGTTTCAATAAGGCCCTCCTTTTAAAGATGAAAGCCTGAATTTTCTTTTATTAGGCATAATGGTATGTTGAATAGTTCTTTAATGTATTCGAGAGAATACTCTTTTGTGGTTCACTACATTTTAGGTGCCTGTCTCTCTTTCCCTCTGTCTGTCTGTTGTCTCGGCAGTAAATACTATGAGAAGGAGGCTCTGATGCATGACTCAGTGTTTGGGCCCATCCTGGCTGCACTACTGGGTGAGTAGCCTCAGGACATGGTTACGAATATGCTCCACAGAGAAACAAAGACCTACTTTTTTGTTATTCTGATCCGTGATGTATGAGTTGTATGAGTATGCTATTGTAATTTCAAGAGTTGTTTGCTTTTTTTGAGAAGAATTTAATTCATATTTTATTCCATCTTCCTCTGCTATTTCTCTCCTATTTCTCTCTCTCTTTCTCTCTCCCTACTTCTTTCCTTCTTTCCCTCTGTTGTCTAAGTGGGGCCCTGTGCGCTGGAGTACACCAAGCTGAAGACGTCCGACCACTTCTGGACGGACCCCTCTGCCAACGAGCTGGTCCAGCGCCACCGTATCCACGGCGCCCACCGAGGCCAGGACGCCTCCCCCAGCCGCAGGCCGGCTCTAGGGGTGAGGGGGACCAGGGTACAAGGGGGTAAACACACACAGGTAAACCCCCCTCTTTTAATACTTGCTCATTCTGGATCATTCATTGGTTCTCTCCGTACCCCAGATCCGTAAGAGACAGTCCAGCGGCAGCATGTCGGACGATAAGTTTGCAGCGTCGGCGAGGGAGTACGTGGAATCCCTCCATCAAAACTCCCGTACCCACCTCCTCTACGGCAAGAATAATGTAATGGTGCAACCGGTAAGGCTGATTGGACAACTGCCAAAAGGGCAGGCGGACATTGGATGTCAACTAGAAAACAAACAGACAATAATGAACGAGACTTGCAGCATGCAAAAGTAAGATTATGTCAAATGTATTCATGCATGGAGAGAAGGCCCACAGCAGTGATGTCAGTCAATATATGAGTCAGTTCTCTATAAAATGGCAGTCATGCACAAGCGTATGTACTAGAGCAGACCAAAGTAAACAAGAAATGGCAATACAATAAATTTCAGTTAAGTTACAAAGAGATTCTATCTATTCATCTATTATCTGTTATTTAGTATTTAGAAGCCTTCAAGGCCATGTCTCCTGTGGCCTAAAGGAAGGCATAGACCAAAACCATGCTGGCTCAACTAAACAAGTCACCATACCTACAGTACATCTGGCCATAATGATATAGGAGAATCTACCTCATGCACATACCCACATTATGAACCAGCACATAAAAAGACACACCACAGTTCAGGGTACTTGGTAAGCCGTAAAGAATTTCCAATCAAGTAATCTACAATATTTTTCTATCTCTTGTTCATTGGTACAGTATACACATACACACAAGTATGCCTGTGTTCTCATGTCCTCTCACATCCAGCCTTTGCTTTCCTACCAAGTCTCAGCTTTTAGCCAAGCTGCTGGTTCAGTAAATGACATGTTTGGTCTTGGGAATCTTTAATGAGCACCGATCGCCCACTGTTCTCAGTAGCTACCCACTGCACTGACCCTCACACAAGGTGCAGGCTAGGATACGGGGGTGGCAGGAAGATGCGCACACACACACTTTTTATTTATCTCTCCCTCCCACATGCGCACACACACACACCAGCGGGCAGGTACACACCCATAGTGTATATGAAGCAGGTCCACACCCACTGCAGTATCAACACAATGAAAATGATCAACGCACCACACAATACCGTACCCCTAGCTCAAAGCAGGAAGCTTGGACATTTATACCAGGATTACATATTCATGCAACAAGCTTGTGTACTACATTGTGTAACATAGACTTATTTTTATTCCATACAAAACAGTGCTCTAAACAGTCTGCTGTGCAGTAGTCCCCAGAGGCAGTCCCAGGGCCAGAAGATAGAGTGGTGGTGAAGAGAGTATTAGGGCAGCTGTGGGCTGTTGTGCTGTATCATAGCTCCTTTGGTCCAGCCCTAGTCCAGGCAATCGATAGGGGAAAGGAACCCGACCAACTTGGAGACATGGTGAAGATTTAGCTTTAATTCGATTTGGGTGGAAAACCGGATCGCCAAGTGCTGTGGCAGCAAACACACTGCCAGCTCAGTGGAGGACGGTCATCGTTCAGCCTCCACTGCCTTTTTTCATTTTCATTTTTTCTTTCCTGACGCCCCCACAATTTTTCTTGCCCATCCTCTCAGTCCATCCCTGTCCTGATGCTGCCAGTCCCTCAGTTTCCTGATCTCTCCATTCGTTCTGGATCATCCTTTCCTCTTCCCATCTTTTTGATTTCCTCCTCTCCAATCTTTATTGCATTCTATTGTCTCGTCTGCTCTGCGCTCACATAAAAATTACAGAGTCAATTAATCCTACTCACGCACGCCATCCCTCTCTCTCTCCCTCCCAACCTCCTCCTTCACACTCTTCAATCTATTTTCTCTCCCCATCACTCCCTCCACCACTTTCTCTGTAGAAGAAAGATATGGAGGTGTTGCGGGGTTACTTGTCTCTTCATCAGGCAGGGGACAGCCTGACCCTCAAGTGGACCCCAAACCAGCTGATCAACGGCACTCTGGGAGACTGTGACCTGGAGAAGAGGTAGAGACTCATGCCCCTGATCCACACACTCACATTTATTACATTTTTGGGACAAAATGGTGGCTATTCAATCTCTCTCTCTCTTATTCTCTCTCTCACTCTTTCTTCCGTCCTAGTATCTATTGGGATTACGCATTGACTGTGCCTTTGCGGCAAATCGTCTGCATTCACTGTCACCAACGACGTGAGTCCTGGAGTTGTTCAGCCTCCTCACGTAGCATCTTTTTCAACATTCCCCCTTTACCCATTATTTCATATTGACACAGTGTTACAGAGAAACTAGATACCCTTCTGTTTTGCCAATAATGCAGAAGATACACATTCTGTCATAGCACATCATCACACAATGCTTTGAAACCAATGTCACTTTACAGTATTGATTATCAGATTTGATGAAGTGCTAATTGTCTGGTTCCAGTTCGTAATTCTAGCTCTGGGTTTGAGATCTGTGGGCGTGGGTCAGAGCAGTTATCTGAGACGACCATGTTAGTCATTTATCTTTGTGTCCTCCTCCCCCACCTCCTTTATTTCCACTCCCCCTCCCTTCCCCCATCCCCTCTCTTTTACTCTTGCCTTTGTCTATTTCTCCCTATTTCCTGTTCTCCTGCCATACCTCCGCTCCATTATTTCTCACCCTCCTTTTTCATTTGACCCTTCTCTCTTTCTTCCATCACTCCGTAGCTGACTGTGGTGGAACATTGGTGCTTGTCAGCCAGGACGGCATCCAGCGACCTCCCCTCCAGTTCCCCCCCGGGGGCCACCTCCTTGCCTTCCTGTCCTGCCTGGAGACCGGCCTGCTGCCCCGGGGCCAGCTGGAGCCCCCTCTCTGGTCCCAGAGAGGCAAGGTGGGTGTCGTTGCCAGACTCCGGTACTCTGTACGTGGCATGTCGACCCAGGAAAGTGCTGTGCGTCGAGGAACATTGAGGCCTAGCAATCAAGAACATCATCTCCATTGGATCAGAACTGCGATTCAGTTCCAGTAGAAGCCCCTGGGTTCTCCTCTTCCACCCTCTGATGCAGCGCTGCCTCTGCCGTTCTCCTAGGCTAAGATAGTGTAACCAAATAATGGCTGAAGATGTCAATAATTCCCTTTTCGCTTTCTTTTCCTGAGTCATTGTATTGATATTCCTCAGATGATGAACATAGTGTACAGAAGTCAATTGTGGTACCCCAAAGGAACAGAAAGGCTAATGACAGAGGCATTGTTTTCTGTGTGTGTGTGTGCGTGCATGTGCGTACGTGTGTGGGGGATGCAGGGTAAGGTCTTCCCTAAGCTAAGGAAGAGGACCAGCACAGCCAGACTGGTCGACCAGGAAGGGAATGGAGAGGATCAGATTGCTGCTGACTATGTATTCCGCATTGTTTACCCTGGGCACCGGCATGACTCCAGTGAGTGATCTGCACACACACACACACAGATTCCACTTCAGTCCCTGTTTGAGTGAATGCTCTGTGTAACATATTGCAGTGGATAACATTGATTTGAGATCAGTTGTAGTTCTTTTTTTTATGAGGTACTACAGTAAGTTAGCCACACAGGCTCGCAGCTCTCTCTTCTTGTTTGTCTGTTACTGCAGTTACTGTAAAACAGTAGTCTCATTGTTGTTGGTATGTATTTGCATTGAGAAAGAGAGTGAGCAGCAAGCTATATGTCCGATTTTCTGTATGTGCTTTTTGTTTGTGCAGTGTGCAATAGTGTGAACCTGTTGGTATCTGTGCTTACACTTCAGACTGTACACCTGGGGACATTTTGTGTGTGCAAGCCTATCTATTTAAAAATGTCAACACTTAGGTGTTGCAAGTCCTCCCAGGCCTATAGGTGGCGCTGTATAACCCTCTTCTCTTGTATGTCACTATGGGGGGAGCAGTCACTATAAACTACCACCACACCACGGGCAGCCGCGCGCCCTCGCTGGACGACGACGAGGAAGAGGAGGATAGGCTCCACGCTATGATCTCAATGATCTGCTCGCGGAACCTCACAGACCCTAATGTTATGAAAGGTTTTTATCACCTGACACCCTAAAAAACCTCCACTTCCCATATCCCCTTCCTCAACTTTCTGTTTGTCATTTTCTGCCCCCCACCTCCTTTCCCCAACACCTTTTCCTTTTCCCCCCACATCTTCTACCTGAGTGGCAACCACCCCATCCCTCGCTCCTCTCTTCAACCCCAAAGCCTAGCCCAACAATGCAGGCATACTGTAGAGTGAGGGAGAGAGAGGGTGAGGCACGCTCAATGTACTTTAGTGGAACTGATACATAAGCAAATGAAAGATAATGCTATTATACCATTATTAAATGAGATGGTTAACCAATGAGCTGCTGATCACAGTTAACTCCCTTAGTTATCTTTTTCCCCAATCAAATCCAAATCTAATCAAAATGTATTTTTATAGCCCTTTTTACAAGCAATGTCACAGAGGGCTTCACATCACCCAATCACTGATGAATGTCATACCTACTGTATACATAGCTCTACTTAGCCCCGTGGGTGTGAACTTGCAAGTTATTGGTTCAAGTTAAAGACAATGCTTTGCAGATATGAAAAGCATTTAGTATCTCATAGTTTGGTAAGAATACATTCTTGCGCGTTGCCATGGTGAGAGCAAAAGATAGGTCAAGTTGCAGGTCCCTGTGCGAGAGATGGAGAAAGAGAGAAAGACAAAAGGAAGGCGGAGGGGCTGACAAACAGAACTGTGGTGCAACTATGATCTAGAAATATATCTGGGTCTCCTCATTCCCCATTGACCCATTTATTGATTATAACCCTAGTTCAACCCTAGTGTAATCACACTTAGATCCAACAGGCAGCAAAGACCCACCCACACATACAGATAAGCCATAATAATCTAAATCAATGGGAACAGGTATGAATCTACAATGTACTTTATCCTGAAATTCAGAAACGTAACACAGTCTTCTAAAGTGTACTATCTATTCTGGTGTCCTTGTGTTGTCACCATAGATTACTTCTTTGGTTGACTGTTCCCTTTAGTGGCAATTGGGGCCCCTCAGTGGTGCCCTCTGTCATTATTGCCTGGCCCTGTCAGTGATTCTGTTGGAGATACAATTTAAGTGCCACATCACGTTATTACCTCTCTGTCATGATGTCACTCTTTTCTTACCACTGCACCTCTCTTTCTCTCTCTCTCTCTCTCTCTCTCTCTCTCTCTCTCTCTCTCTCTCTCTCTCTCTCTCTCTCTCTCTCTCTCTCTCTCTCTCTCTCTCTCTCTCTCTCTCTCTCTCTCTCTCTGCTGCTCGAGCATGCACACAATTACAGAGCAAGTGGAGGGGCTAATTCACTCACTGGGCTTCTAACCTGATGCAACATTGTGAAAGCTGTCACACACTCACACAAATGGACACCCGCTCCCGCACTCTCAACACAACAGACACGCCACAGGCCCATCGTCAGGCTTCTGGGTGAACACACACTCTCGCTCTCTCTCCCTCAGGAGGGACCGTTTGTTGTCTTCCTGTATTTTCACACAATTGCATTCTGGTATCTGTAGTTTGGAAGACTCATTCATTCTGTTAATAGTTAGGAAGTTGAATAGAGAGATGAACAGTGTGGTGCAGTGGTCCTTCCTCTCCTAACGTCTCAGCATTGTTGGGGCTGGGTTCTGGTGACCGAAAAATGCTTTGATCCTTTGCTCCGTTTGCACTCCTTTTTTCAGTTGTCCCTACCCTTTACTGTTTTGGTCTTTGGGTTTTGCGCTTTTCTCTTGATTTCACTGCAATGTGCTTGACGTATTCTGCATGGGAGATATGCGCCAGTTTAATTTGTTTCCTTTTTTTTTCTTTTACAGAATGTGTGTGTTTCAGCTTATTTGTGATGGGATGTCCTCTCTTCTCCTCTCTCTCTTCTCCTCTCTCTCTTCCCCTCTCTCTCTCAAACTCAATCTTGTCATTTTCTTTCTTTCTCCGCTCTGATTTGTTTCGTTCTACCTCTTCTGTTCCGTGCAGTTTTTTCTGCAATGCTGTTCACTGTAATTCTTCACTAACCCCCGTCCCTCGTCCCCCTTCCATAACGACTGTTAGGTGCTGTGGGGTTCTGCAATTGTAGCGTGGAGCGTTCTGGGAACGGGGTGCGTTACTTAGTCCAAAAGTCACCAGGCAAACTCGCATAGTCCAAAAAAACTATAATAACCCAAAAGGGAGCCCCGAAAGCGGTTTCCCTTCCAGAAGTTTTATGTTTATGCTTTTGTTTTTATTTATTTTTGGTTTTTCTTTTGAACAACCAAAGTGCAGCTACCACCTATTTATAACAGGTCATCAGCTCCAACCTGAAGAATTAAGGTGAAGAGCGTTTATTTGATGTTGACGTTTTATGTTTCTTTCATATCTTTTTGTAAAAAAAAATATTTTTTCTCTTGTCTGGTACTGGCTTTCTGCATATTGCATGCTGAGCTGTTTCCCTATTTTCCTCCTCTCTTCTTTCTCTTGCTCCTCTTCCTCTAACCCTTCTCTGCTTTCCTCCCCTCTCCTATATTGTCTCTCCATCATTCTCTGTGGAAGCTGCCACCACTCTCTATCTTGATGCTTCTGACTGCGCTATACAAGCATGGCTGCCCTGCATTTCTCCACCTGTCCTTATCTCCCAGAATGCTTTGCCAATTTCTCTTCTTTGATTAAAGTTTTTCTCTTCCTTAACGTCGACCTTTTACGGTGTTTAAATGTGTGCCATCATACATCGACCTGAACAATGTATGATAAACAAAACATTGTTATTTTAATCAGCCATTTTTTCATCGAATCTGAAAGTAAAGAGAGGAAAGGAGAAATTCTCTACCTTAGTTTATCTCACGGTTGAGCTGAAGGCCTTAATCACATAAATTCACAATTTATTCTAGACCATTCCCTTCTCGAAAACTGCTACGTAATCTGATCTTCATAGGTCTGTATTGCATTGCTGACATCAGACTGAAGGATAAGATTTGACAAAAGGATCAAATATAAACTAGAACACTTTCAAGACAAGTTAAAGAGGTCTCCAGACTGGTTATAGTCAGCCAAGAGGCCTCGAGACAGGAACACTTAAATTTTTTGAAACCTCCTGTTATTGAGGGTTGCATTTCAGCTGCACTTAAGGTTTGGTCTCTACGGACCTTAAGAGCACCCCTTTATCTATCCTTATCCTTTTCCTCCTCCCTATTTTCTCTCCACTTCTCCCTCTCTCCCCTTCTTCTTAGACCACGGAGAGATGATGGATCTGCAAGCTTTCGGAGGAAGTCCGTCGTCATGGCAGCAGGCGGAGTGCACCAGTCACTTGTCTTCATGTCTCTCTTGCTCCACCGGGGGTAGCACAATGTCCTGCGACAATCCACCAGGCTGCTCCTGCATCCACGACCGGTGAGACACACGCATGCACGCACACACACACACACACAGTCTGTGTATGTTTATATGCACTCACACTTGCATGAGTGCATATAAACATACGCAAGCATGAGTGCACAAACAAACAGACAACAGTATGTGATGATAATCTCCCTTTGGGGTGTGTTCCATCTCCAGTATTCCTCTCAAGATGCTGTGTCAGAACATGAAGAGGCAGATAGTCTCCAGAGCTTTCTACGGATGTAAGTCTGCATGCCCAGTCCCACTCTGAGCCATCACATTTGAATTTGATATTTAACACAACACGTAATAATACTCATAATTGAATGGTTAAAATGGGTCTTCAATGGAATTATGTAGATCCCTCTCTGCTGCAGCGATTAATGTGTACAGGCTGCTGAATGATTAACTAGACAAAGGACCAATTATATTTTGTGTCTGGTCATTGTGGTCCCAGTTCTCAAGTCTTAATTCACTACATTCTCCAGTCCATATTCACCTGGCATGGCAGGAGCAAGTGTCACAGTCCTATCTCTTCCACTTGTGCTCCCCCAACCTGTGTCCCCCCCCCCCCCCCCCCCCCCAGGGCTGGCCTACTGTCGGCACCTGTCCACCGTACGGACACACCTGTCAGCATTGGTCAACCACAATATCGTCCCCCCTGACAAACCCTGCGAGGCTTCAGGGGGTCTCAGTAAAGATGTGTGGAGCAAGTACCAGAAAGATTGTAAGGTGTGTGTCTGTGTGTGTATTTGTGTCTGTTTGTGTCTGTGCCTGTGCATGAGTGTGAGAGAGAAGTAAAAAAGTATTTGGGGAAATGGAACCCGATATGGGTTTTCTAATTTAGCAGCCTAGTTTGACACTTTTTATATTCACTGCCTCGTCCATCCATCTTCAGTATCCATCTTCAGGATAATTACATTGTAATGGTTGAATTGAGCTGAACTGGAATAATAGAACACGTCAAATGATATTGCCACACGGCAGGGGCTTGATGAGCAAATGTACTCTTTTATCAACTTCAACATTATCATTACTAATTTATACTCTATTTCCATCTCCGTTTCTATCTTTGTCTCCATCTTTCCACTGTCCAGTTTCCAACTCGCTATCCATCTCTCTCTCTGTCTTTGTCCATAAGTCTTTCTTTTTTTCCTGATTTTGTATTTTTTTCATTCACTCTTGCGTACACACACGTAAACAAACACTCTTTCTGTATCACTTTCTCTGTAGAACTACAAGGAGCTGGAGTTACTGAGGCTGGTGTATTATGGAGGTGTTCAGCATGAGATCAGGAAGGAGGTTTGGCCTTTCCTTCTCGGGCACTACAAGTTTGGCATGAACAAGAAAGACATGAGCCAGGTAACACACACACACACACACACACTTCTCCTGTACACATGTCCCTAGTGCTGCTATGGTGTTAGTGTGTGTTTGAGTGTTCCTGAGAGGCCACTTGAGTGTATGTAAATACTGTACAGGATGTATGTACGTAAGTTTATTAAAGTATGCATGTGTACTATTTATAATTTTGCGTTAAAACTTTGTATAGTATGTACAGTTGCTTTACTCCTGGTGTCCTCTTGTGCAGATTGATGAGAAGATCAGCACACGGTACCAGCAGGTGATGAAGGAGTGGAAGGCCTGCGAAGTGATCGTCAAGCAGAGGGAGAAGGAGATGCAGTCGGCCATCTTTGCCAAGCTGTCGTCAGGCAGCAGCATAGACAGCCACGTCCTGCGACTCATCCACCGAGACTCCACCATCAGTAACGAGGTCTGACACCCACAGTACTTCATTCAATTCCTATATTTCTGTATTGTAGAAAAACACAGTTACAGTAGTCATACTCTTATGTAGTCAAATAACTATATTCCTGTACACTCTCCTCTCCCTCTCTCTTTCCCTCTCTCTTTCCTTCCTTCCCTCCCGTTCTCCCTGTCTTCTTCCTTCCCTCCCTCCTGTCATCCTTCCCTCCCTCCAACGTGTCATTGCTCTCTCCCTCCCAGGTGTTCATGTCAGTGGACGAACCCGACGCAGGGGGCCAGGACACCCCCGGGGGAGAGGACAACACCCCCACCATGACCACGGTGGTTCCCCCCGCCGCCCTGGCCCCTGATGAGCGCCCCCTGGTGGAATTCGACTCCCCAGACTCTGGGCTCCCGTCCTCCAGAAACTACTCTGTGGCCTCGGGACACTCCCAGATCCTGTCCAGCATCGATGACGGGCAGAGCATGGAGGAGGAGGGTGCCGGTGATGATGCAGGCACACGCAGGCACAGCGTGCTGGGAGAGTCTGGCCGCCAGGATTCACTGAGTGAAGACAGGCTGTGTAGTCAGCTGGATAAGCTGGTGACCAATGGCGGGGGGGCAGAAGGGATCCCCCCCTCCCTGTCCTCCTATACAGTAGGTGGATGATAATGTCAAACTGGAAAACCCTTTTACCCACACACAAGGCAACATACGCAGTATATTGAGTCTAGACCATAATCTGTTCATTTGTTTAATTTGTCTCATTTGTCTCAAACTAAATGCAGGCTATGTGCATTATACCTCACTAACTCAACACCTTATTCTGTCTCCACAGATTGAGCTGTTGGACACCATAGCTCTGAACCTGCACAGGATAGACAAAGATGTGCAGCGCTGTGACCGGAACTACTACTACTTCACCACTGTCAACTTGGATAGGCTACGCAACATCATGTGCAGGTACATTAACATACATCATGAATCAAATAACAAACAGTACATAAGGTGAAAGTAGCATACATTTCTAACGGTTATATACATTACATAACGTGCAGGTAATACACATAATGTGAGGTGAAGGTAAAAAAGATTCATACAATGTTTGTGAAGCACAGGTAATATATATATATATATATATATATATACGTATATATGCAAGTTAAATACATATTATGTGCAGGTAAAAAACTTCAAATTCAACCCCAATTTGAGGATGTTCACTTCCTCTTGTTATATATCTCATACCTTCAACTCTGTCTCTCTCGTCCTAAATGATATTCTAAATGTGTCTACTGCTGTGTTTCAGTTATGTGTGGGAACATTTGGAGATTGGTTATGTCCAGGGCATGTGTGACCTGCTGGCTCCCCTTATGGTCATTCTGGACGATGGTAGGAACCGCCTCAACCACATGCCCACACCATTAGCCAAAACTGCTGTAGCCTTCAGCTAGACACAATTAGCTTCAACAGTAGTCTTTACTTATTTTCCATTATCAATTAACAACTCAATATTAGCTTTTAGCCATGACCAATTAGCCTGGCATTAAGTCATTATCCATCCGTCTGGCTATAGCTATAGTCATTAGCTAAATGCATTTTTGTAACAGTCAGTTTAGATACTAAACTGGATCCGAGGAGTGCATTCCGATTGCACACCTTACTACCATCTTTCTTTCAGGAAGAAACTATCCACAGTATAGTCATTTATATGATTGTGCTTTGATGAAATAAAGATCTAACTTTGTCCTTTTGGCTCCTTCTAGTGGTGTTAAATGTATTCATGTTCGCATTTGTTCTGCCAAATATGGATGGAAACCAAATTTCCACTTTATTTCGATGACACACAGCCACTTGAATTAAGCTGATTTCTTTTGTTCCGTATCACTGGCTCTGTCAGATTGGAGTGTAGCTCCTACGTGGCAGCGTCTCATTCACCATGACTGAGAGGTCTTGAGAGGTGTGCGTCAATGTTGTAACTGTGCTGAACGTCACGGTGCTCTTGATGGTGTTGAGTGTGTGTGTGTGTGTGTGTGTGTGTGTGTGTGTGTGTGTGTGTGTGTGTGTGTGTGTGTGTGTGGCAGAGTGTCTTGCGTACAGCTGCTTCACCCAGCTGATGAAAAGGATGAGTCAGAACTTCCCCAATGGCGGAGCCATGGACACACACTTTGCCAACATGAGGTCCCTCATCCAGGTGACAGCTGATGTCTCTGTGTGGCTCCGCCTCTCTTTATCTGCTGCTTTTTATATCTTCACATGGCTCCCGCTGTCTCCATCTCTCTGAATCTTAGGCTCTGTCTCTTTTCTCTGTAACTCCTCCCAGCCCTCCCTGTTCTGTGTTACCTTAATCCCTCTGAACTGGTCTTTTCCCAGAACATTCCTCATACCCTGTCCTGCCAAATGAGTTATCTTGACATGTTATTTCCTGTTCCTTTTCCTGTTGCTTTCTCTGTTTGATGATGTCAGATCCTGGACTCCGAGCTCTTTGAGCTGATGCACCAGAATGGAGACTACACTCATTTCTACTTCTGCTACCGGTGGTTCCTGTTGGACTTCAAAAGAGGTGTGTGTGCTACACTGAGTTATAATTTGTTTTTTTATCTTTTTATGATGTTTGTAGTGGAACGTAGTGTCACTTCACCAGATCTTTAATAGGTTAAGAACCTAAGTTTCTGTAACTTAGAAAACATACTTGAACCAGTGTGTGTGTGTTTGTGTGTGATTGGATGCAGAGCTGCTGTACGAGGATGTGTTTGCGGTGTGGGAGGTGATCTGGGTGGCCCCTAGGATCTCTTCGCAGGACTTTGTGTTGTTCCTGGCCCTGGCTCTGGTGGAGGTCTACAGGGAGATCATCAGAGACAACAACATGGACTTTACAGACATCATCAAATTCTTCAACGGTGAGATGGCTAGGTTGACTGACTGACTCACTGTGTGTCCACAAGTTGAAAGATCCATTGTATACCAAGATGTATTGTATCACCATAAGTATGTGTGCGTGTCCCCCAGAGATGGCTGAGCGTCACGATGTGCAGCACATCCTCCAGATCGCCAGAGAGCTGGTGCACAAGGTCCAGGCTCTCATCGAGAACAAGTGAACATCAAGCGGAAAGCGCAGGGCCAGAGAGACTAGCGCTAACTCTGTGTTCCTACACTGCTCCACCCAACTTCACCTCTCCCCCTCCAATCCCCCTGGGTAAAGTACAGGACTGACTCATCAACCTGCCCCGAGGCCGGGAGGCAGCAATGGGAGAGTGGCTGGGTGGCTAGAGTAAGGAATGGAGGGTCTGGATCTAATCTCCACCTTGGTTTGTGTCCCAGGTTGTGATTTGTTTACAAGGACCCTGTCACAGAATGCTATGGTTTGAGTCGTGCGGATTTGTCTGCATGCTCGTGTGTTTATCACACTGTGACCGCATTCGATTTGTTTTCCTCCACTGAGCATGTGTGTTCTTTTATACCCCCACACACTCACATGCACCTACAAAACTGCCCTAACAATGATACCTTTTCTCTTTCCCTGCAACAAGTCACAAGTATTAAAATGTCAGTCAGTCACAAAATGATGGGACTTGCACATGCACAAGTGTGTTACTTTAGGATAGCATTTCATGAGGTGTCTTTGAGTGAACGAGCAGGCAATGAAGAGCACAGAGACTGAACAATACCTGTGGCTCCTTGCTATATCAGTGGAGGCCACCAGAGGGTGTAATGCATTTCACACAGATGAGCATAAGAAAATACCACAAAGCTTTTGTTTGTGACCAAATGGACTGTGCCAACTTTCCAACCTTTTCACAGGTATTTATACAACACACGCCAGTTGGAAGTTATCTTGCCTTTTTGAGACATGTTATTATTTGACACAGATGCTGCCTTCAACAGTCACAGTCCTTATAAACGTAGTTGCACTTTCTGAAAGGTTCTCTTCATGGCACTTGTGATGCTCTTGCTAGTGCAGGTGTGGAGGTGCGACCATACGTCTGACCCAACTGTCTTCAGAATTGGAACATTGTGCCGAGTCTGCGTATTGGAGCTAAACACTTTTCCTTTCTTCCCAAAGAGCATTCTGAATTGTGTGTGTGCAGACATAATAGTGGATAGAGCATCCCTCCCCACCCCCATAAACTTCCTCCTTTAAGCCCAGACAGGGAGTAAAGACCCAGATTCAATCCATCAGGCCATTCCTCCTCCACGCAAGTATTCAAACACAATTGGACGGGTGGAAACATTTGCTTCTCTACTGTTTTCAGCCATCTGGTCATCAGAAGGAGTGATACATTCTATAAGTAATAATAATGGAGAAATGACATCTGCTATGTTCAGTATCTGTAGGCTGAAAGACATGAGGGCTACTGTTAACACACCACTGTCCTACCTTATCACAACTGTTGGGATTCCTCTTCCAATCAGCTTAGTGGATTATGAACAACATAATAGCATCAAAATAACAGCACAACAATGATTTCCTCCCAAACATTTGTATCTACGTAAAATAATTGAGATTTTAAACTCAATGTCTTATATCCCTTAAACATTATTACTAAACTTTTAAGAATTGATCTTACTTTCCAAAATGGCTGCCCAGAGTCCCATTGGGATAGACCTTTATCTGTGATTTAACTGCCCAGTGTCTTCCCCAATCCTGGAGTGTACTGTAGACATCTGTTTTGTGAATTGAGAAGGTTCTGCAGAACTGGTAGGTTCTTGCAGGGGAGGTTGTGTTGAGGTGTTTAGGCCCTCACTACACGTCTTGCCCCCCCCCCCCTCAATCACGTTTCTGAGGATGAAACGTAAACGAGTGCAAAATGGGAACATGTAAGCCCGAAGGATTTTAATTTTCTTCCAGTGAGGACCTTGCGTACCAAAGCCTCAAAAGAGCTCCCTCTGTGGCATGATTGCAATGTGCAATTTCATACTGTATCTCGAAGACTGTTTACTAGGTGTCAACAATATTTTTGAAAATAGCACTCTAATTATATTAACTACTGTGCAATTTATGTTTGAAATATCTGTATGTCTATATTGCTGTAAATAGGAACTGAAAAGACCAATATTTCTATGAGGACCGTAAGCATAAAACTTATTTTGAAGTACATTTTTTACGTTGGTTTTAGAGGTGAGCTTGTGAATGCCCACTGTATAGATGTACAAATGAATGTGTGGAATACTTTGTTACACGTTGACTGTTAAGTGTTCTTTATCAATGTTGTGCACTGAACTTGAAGGTTCATTTCAAAATTCTGTTCATTTTATTCAAGAGCCAACATTTGAAACACAGAGTATGTATTGTAAAAGGATGTATTATTTGCCTTGAATGTAATGTATTAATAAAAAAGGTTGTTCCTTATCAAATCATTTCAAATGTAGGCTTTGTAGGCCCCTGGTTGTTTAGCATACACACTAACCGTTTCACACTAAATGTATTCAAATTTTGACTTCCACCTTATACATTTTCAGGGTTTCAGGTATCTTTTTAAGACATTTTAAGATGATCAGTTTTATTTATAAGTCGAGTTTTATTTTAGTTTTATTAAGTCCAAGAGCAAAAATTGAGCTGTAAGAAGATCCTTCAGCCAGATTTGAAAGACAAGACCCCTCACACAGTAGCCCACATCCTTAACCACTGAGTTATCAGGGATCACAACAATCCCCACTCAAAATAAAATTTGACATTGATCTAGTTTTAACAACCTGCAGAGTTGGAGTGTCAGTAAACCAGAAGAAATCAGAGCTCCCGTTAGCTCACTGGGTTAGTGTGCATGCTCTTTCATACATGCTGGTGCAGTACTGCAACAGCCTGGGTTCAAATTTTTAATTTGTTTATTTTAACTTAAAAGTTACATTGTGGTCATGTGAGATGTAGGACTTCACTTTCACAGTTTCATCAATATTGTCTCTCTCCTCTCCGCCAAAGCTTGTTAATCTCAGGAAGATTGTCTTAAATTTAGTTTGGTTAGAAACAGAGTGCGAATTATACAATGCTAATCGGGGGGGTCAGCTTTCTTTTCCTGGGCGCAAAGTAATATTTACGATTACAGGTAAGAATGATAAATGATAAATGTATCGACCCCCCCGACCTGTTGCTTTTACCTCTTTTGGGGGGGCTCCAAGTCTCAATTGGGGGGGTCAAGCCCCCCAGTAATTCGAACCCTGGACTCTAGCGCTCCGCTTCGTAGGCTACGAGTCAATACATTTTTGCTACTTTGTAATAACTTTCTGCGGCCATCGTTGAAATTAACGAGGGTAAAACCTTTTTTAGACCTGACTATCTTAAATTTAAGACCTCGGATGAAAATCTGTCTGTTTTTAAGACGTTTTAGCGCCTTAAATTTAAAGTTCCGAATTTTAGACTTTTTAAGACCCTGCGGGAACCCTTATTTTCTTACCAATGCATGCAAAAATGACACAGTGAACACAGATTAAAAAATGCCTGTTTTTATCACTGTCAATACTCAAAACTGTGATCTTGAACATCAGTACCCATGGAATTGCACAATACAAAAGGCATGAAAAAATTAAACATTAAAATAGATATTGCATTTTCAAAAAGCTAACTTTCATCCATAAATACTTTTTTTTTGCAATTTAAGTTCACTGCAGTTTCTTACAACAGAATCACAGATTTTCTCATATAGCTAAAAAAACTTTTTTTAAACCAGATGAGCATGATGTGACAAAGAAACTAAACAAACAGCAACAACATTCTCTGGTCACTATTTTTTGTGACAAATGCATTTATTACAGTACAACATCAAAGGCCAAGAGTTCTCTGAAGAGCAAGAGTGGTCCAGACCCCAGCATGGGGCTTCGTAATTGGTGAATGTGGTGGTCACTGTATTAACAGTTCCCATCCAGTTAAAATGACCCTATAGTGGGGTTGTGGTGTTGTACTGTGTGTATGTCCATGGAACAGCACTTGAGGTCTCCTAAATGTGGCAAGATGGATGTGTTGATGTCTCTCCCTGCCCCTCTTTACCCTGTCTGGCTCTGAAACAGACGAAACTGAGCAAAAGACCAGGCAGACGTGAAGATTAAGGAATGGAACATAACTATGTTGATATAATGAACTAATAAATAGAGTGATGAAGATTCAAAATGATGGAAGCAAATATGTCCAGTACAACAAAATGTTGTCAGATGGCAACAATGAAAATATAAACTGTCATTCAAGTCCTCTTACTTCCAGAGAGTAAACCTCACTGGAGTTCTATTCATCTTCAAGACAAATCTGAAAGGAAAACAAAAAAAGCTACTCAAGTGGAAAGCATATGATCCAGAATATTACTTGATATAGCCCATCCTTTTTGACATGCTTAGCATTCACTGTGAGCAACACCACCGTGTGCCTGACATCTGCTGGTAAACAATCAATATTGAACTTTATCTGACCTCTCCACTACATGGATGCAGCTGGGTCAAACCTAGCTTACTTGAAAGGCAAAGTATTTCAAATAAAGCAGAACAATGAACAGAATAATAGCACATAATTGACTTCAGTTGACTAATGGTTAATTAGATTAATTTGTGGCACCCTATTATATATTATGAATAGATCAAATTTAAGTGTATGGTATTGTGTGTATGTAATGCATGTTTCCAGATTATTTTCGAGTCAGATGTTAGATCAGTGTTTCCATCATTAAACCAGTTAATTATCGTAATATAAATATAAATAACCATATGAACTATTTCTTCACTGGATTAAAACAATACTTTAAGAACTGTCTTTTAATAACGAGTTCAGCCCATGGTCAACATTTGGTCAATTGTGTAGTTAGACGGTGGTAGAGACACCATGGGAGAAGTGAGTGTCGCCCACCTGTGTGGTTTTGGTTGCTGCCCTCCTTGGCCTCCTAACTGGGGTTGGGCCTCTCTGGAGTCTTCTGAAGCTGCATAGGGGGGAGGGGGAGAGGGGAAGGAGAGAAGAAGACAAGAGTAACTTTAGACACCTGACATGAAAGTGGTGAACTTGACATTAAGAACCAAACCTCAGCGGAGACTGTAAATGTGTGTGTGTGTGTATGTCAATCAACTTATTTTTTTACTATTAGAAAGTACAACTGCAAGTTCCCTTGCTCAGTAGTATGCTTTGTGCAACTCTCTGCTTTGAAAGACAAAGATTATTTGCTCATACATTCTTCTCTCTCAGGACTTGTGCACCCCCCCCTTTTGCCTGATACCACTGGCAAACACAAGGTGGCAGTAGAGTCCCTTTGCACAATTTACAAAAGCAATTGTTGGTTGGGTTTCTAATCTAAATCAAAGAGTGACAAGACAGAAAGGATACCACACTGACCACTAATGAGAGAGGACACGTTCCAAAAACATGAACATAAGACGAGAGATGAAACCAGAGAACAACAACAGGCTAGAGCAGATGGCAAGGAAAGCTAGGCAGCAAAACCCCCCAAAAAACACAAAAAGTGAAATGACTAAAAGCAGACAGAAACTGATACCAGATTCCCAATGACCACCATTTTGCTATAGATTGCGACATGACAAAATCACATTTGAAAATGGACAAAAAGAAAGCAGATCTATTTGGAAATAAAGGTGCAGAACAACAGGCAGAATAGCTACTGTACCTGTGATTGTTCTCTTAGAAATTCAGGTAGCTGAAATTCACCTTTAAAAACCTGAAAAAACAAAGGACTGGGTTTAGACACCAGCTGCTCCAAGATACATGCGAAGTCTCACAACTTCACAGCATTTCAGTAACACAGAGGTCCAAAAGAAACCAAGTTGGGAGATTCATAATCCTTACTCTGTCTTTTTGGCTATCAATTGTCGTGTTTTGTTTGGTCCACCTTTATTTGAATATCGAGACTATGTGGAAATGTTTACACTGTAAAACCTGAGAACGTCTCTCCTATAAGGCATGAGATCTGAGCAGCATGATCTCAGCTCAGCCCGAGGCTGACTGTGTTGTGTCATTGCTAGGGGGAAACACTGACAGCCTCTTGTGACTGGCCAGGCATGTTAGCTGAATGGGGTGTTAAAGACTCTGGGCATACACTTGTATACCCTGCTGACGCCCAATGGAACGGTGCTACAGCTATTCCGTTTTCTGACTTGGGGACAAGGTCCTGTATCACAATGCTGTGACAGGGAGAGGGAGAGAAAGAGGGAGAGAAAAAGGGAGGATAGAGAGCCAGAGTGATTTGACTGCAGTTGAAGAGGTCACAAGTTCAATCCCCCCCCCCCCCCCCGTGCGTCACTATGGATTAAAGCCTCTGATAAATGAATAGATGATTGCGTGAGAGAGAGGGTGATGTGAACAGGAGAGAAATATACTAGAAGGGAAGGATATTGTCGCAGACGGATAGAGAAAAGAGAAGCAGTTGCCCGCCTGACTGTTGACATACAGTGAGAACCAGTCAACAAGTCGACAGGAAATTCCCAGAGCTCTGAAGGGAACAACATCAGAGTAAAAGAGAGAGGAAGGGAGGGTCAGAGTTACCTCATATCCTGGCTTCCATTACACGGACACCCGGAATTGTGTGTGTATATCTACGTGTGTGCGTGTTGCGTGTGTGCATGTTGTGTGTGTGCGCCGTCGGGAGCAAGAAAGAGGAGCTCTTCAGAACTTAGCAAGCTGAGGCGCTCCCCTGCCATGTTTCCTCTGTTGCCTGCTGACCTTGACTAGACAGAAATCTAACACTAATTGATGACTTGCTTTTTCTCCCTTTTCTGCTTCCATGGTCAGAGATACACTAGAGCGGTACTCTATGACGTCATGGGACTGTTTGCTCTGTTCAGTAGATGCCGTGTCACAAGATAAGATAAACCCTGTATCTAAGAAGGCAATGAGGGGAAGGGAAGGAAAGGGAGGAGAGATAAGAAGTTTAGTGTGAAAGTGAACACGAGTGATAAGAGAAAGCTAAAGTTTGTGATTTATCTAAAGGCAATGTACACTAACAGTAGTGAAAGAGAGACACAGAGGGATAATGAAGCAGACATTGAAGCAGGAAATCTCTGGAAGCCTTGTCAAGTGAGGAAACACTGAAACAGACAGAATACTGAATAGAAGAAACTAGAGACCTTGAGAACAACACCATCTGGAGCCAGGAGATGTGGTTTCCAGTATGGGTTTAGGATGGGGGGTGGAGACCCTAGTTCCTGGGGGAGAAGCGCAGATGAAACCCGGCCTCCACACAACCTAATCCTCGATGTGATAACACACGGACTCCCTCAAATCCCATAACTGTCAGTTGGGGAGCTCCAACGCTTACGTATGATACAGATCCTCACTTGGGGAAAAGTTCTCCCTCCTCGGTTTTTATGATCATATTTCTCAATACCGACTTCAGATATTGTTTTATAAAAGAACGTTCCAACAGAGGATACACATGAATTAGCTTTGCACGCACACCAATGTGTGTGTGTTTGGTATTGGCCAGTCGTGCCTCCGGTTGCCTCGGTGCCAGAAACCAAAAATGTTCTGTAATGAGTTCCAACACAAGGGAGGGAGAAGCTAGCACGCATGTTTCCGATTTCCCCCTGGGTGCCATTTTACAATCTAGCTCCTCAGACAAGGGCTTGGCCCAAATAGTCATCATGGTTTCTCTCTTCCTTTTCCCTCAGACGGCAAGGTTAGGGAAAAGGAAAGGGGGATTGAAGAGGAAAGAATGCAGGGGTATAGCCTTGTATCTGTAACCACGCCAGTCACATGCTGAGGGTTATAAATCCCCACAGGGGAACCCTATCAGGGAATATCTGGGGCCGCGGCCAGCCTTGACGGCTTTGCATGTTATGGATCAATCTTTCCCTCCTGCGAAAAAGCCGCAGCGCAGGGAGGGAGCCAACAATTCCTGTGCCTGCCCTCCTCCTTCTCCTCCTCCTCCTGGTTCTCTCCCACACTTTCTCAGTATCTGGTGAAGCGGGTCCATGGAAGCACAAGGCTGTGTCGGCAGGAGGGCTCACAGCCAGGACAATGAGCAAATGTACATAAACACAACCACACCAGCGCATAGCCCCTCTGCCTCAGCATAACAGGTCTACAGGCCATCGGTTCTTTCCCATCAAAAAGGTTGCGTTGTTAAATGCCAAATGAAAACAATAATGCAGCTTGTTAAAAGGGAATCAAACAAAGGCTGGGAGGATCTTGGGTGGGGTGCAGGAGGGGGGGGGGGTCCTTTACCCCAGCTGAGGGGAAAGAGCCGGAAAATAACTCATCCCTATTTTCAAAAGGAAGGATGCACTGCCAAGGCTGCTCATGACCCCAATTCACCGATGCATGACCGACTAGTCTCTGTTTATTACCTACATGTTCTCTCCCTGCAACCGGTTTTGTTTTGATTGTTGAGTGCTGTGCCTACCTAATGTGGAAGCACTCAACTAGACCCAGCAGGAACAGTGGCCATGAGAGGAGCACAAGTCAAAGTAGCACAAACAAAATACCTTTTTATGTTGGTATTTAAAGACTCTGAAGGAAGTAGCTTCTCACATAACACAGCAGGGGGCAGTAAAGAGAGGCTACAGGCAGGGCTGGGCAGTGGGCATGGCTTCACCCCAAGGACCAGTCCTCCCACAGGGTGTGCCCTGGCACCAGCAGCAGTTTCCCCAAGGCCAAGCAGCTTGTGGCACGGTCGCAGTCAGTCCGGGAAGGGGGGCCCTGCCAAGGCAAAGCCCTGTGGTGCTCTGAGAAGAGATGTGGTGCTCTGACTTGAATTTGAACTCTTTCTTTGCCGAGCTGCAGTCACACTTCGCTGGATGGCCGGACCACAGGGGTGCATTCAATACGGCAACAGCTCCTCACGTGGAAAAAGCTGATGGCGCGTGGAGCCCTGTTCGGCAGGGGATGTTGTTTCAGCTTCAAGGCTTGTCCACTTCCATCCTCATTTATTTATGGCAACGAACCAAGACTCCTCAAACTCTCTTCCTCCACACCCACACACTCGAGACCAGATGTGAAACTCTGGAAACCATTTTAACCAAACATGTCATTTTTATTTAAGAATAAAGGTACTACGTCTTAAAATGTGGGTTAAGCTTTCTCCCTCTGGCTCTGGTGACTTGTAGGCAAACATTGTGGAATGCAATGCACCTCAGAAAGGATAATCTATGAGGGGATGCCATGGTCACACCATGGAGTCGTATTTACTGTACTTACGTGCTCCCCTGCCATGTGGCTTAAAAACAGTGTGCATGTGCGTGCATGTCTGTGTGTGTAAGTGCAGTACCATAGGGGGTAAGAAGGGGTAGGAAAAGATTACCCAGGAGCATGTTGCCAGATAAGTCCTGATTGTGCCTCAGCTAGCGGGGCCTCAGTAATGATCCCTGACACAGCCTCTAATCCCTGTATGCCAGGTTTCAGCTGCAGGGAGCCTCTCAGCCTCACCTGAACTGACCCTACAACCAATCCTCCAAAACCAGTCCAACATAAACACTGGCACCGACCCCGGCCCAACACACGCACTCACCAGGGTCCTAAACTGCATGTTATGAAAACGGGTGGAGTTTGGCGAGTTACGGTAAACACAGCCTCCTTAAGCACGCTGTATTAAAGGATTACTGTATTAGTGTATCAGCTCCAGTGGGAGTAATAAGGGAGATCCAGCCAGCGGTTGAGCCAGGCTCTCACAGCATCTGGAGGCTCAGTTTCATCTGGAGAGGGGTTGAGTTCAAATGGCAGGTCGCTCAAAAGGTATTTATAAATGTGCTGCCTCGCTGCGTGTTTAGCTGGGTGGCAGGCGGTATTTCGATCTGCAACTAAAACGCAGCTATGGTCATAAAAATCCATGGCCACATGTCCGAGTTATCGTATATTATCCTAGTAAAGATAACAATGTTGAAAGGTTGCTCGGGGCCCAGGACCTGAGCAGACTGACCCACCCAGTTCAATCCACGACTAGTTCCATGCAAATCATTCATTCCCTCACGTCATCAACCTTGAGGTGGCTGAGCGTAATGGCCGTAAACACCGGTCCTAATTGTGGTGACACAGAGCAATATTTCTTGATCGATGGGGATCCGCTTCCCTGCGTCAACACCACCGCGCTGCTCAAGCCGTGCCATCACCATCGGTCACTGGACACCACACTCGCACACTTCTCATTTCTTCTCCAATCATTTCCGACTCTCCCATCTTATCCGCGTTACGGCGGAGAGACCGAGAAACATATTGATCCTAATATCCATTTCTCACCAGGGATCAAAGGACCTGGCAACGCCACTTAAAAGCGATCGATTTCGGCTTTGGAACCCATCCAGAAGTCCCTCATTTACAGCATGCTAGAACAAGCCCTGTTGTATTTTACTGTTCTGTGTGAATAACACTCCGTCGCTAAGCAATAGCAATGACCTGAGCCCTGTCATCGCTGCATGATGAGGAATGTAACTGTCAACTGATAGATTGCACACTAACTGTACTCAAGATTAACTGAGGGAGTCTTGATTTCTTTTAGGAAAGACTCACTTAAAAGACAGCTTTAGGACATGCGATACATTTTGCTTGCACGTATTTTTGCGATAAAGAAGGTTCTGAGCCAATTCCAAAAGATGTCTACTTGTTGCTCCGTTCTGCGCCCGGGCACCACAGACAAGGTGTGCACGTCGGGCTGGGCCGATGACTCAGCTAAAGCAGACAGCGAGAGACTGCGCCTGTCTGGATTATGCAACACCTGTTCTCCCTCAACGTTTTGTGAGAGATATAGAAAAGAAGGACATCTTTCATCTAATGCAGTAGACCACCGTCTCCCAAACACTGTCTGTACCGCCTTCCCATCCTTTATGACCAAGTTCAACTGTGACAAGTTGGATGGAAAGCACCAGACACTACAGCCACAACCACACACACACACACATACAGCGTCTGACAAGGACATTACTGCTCTCTGCACAAACACACACACACACACACACATCTGGCCATGGTCAAATACATAGAACCTTGCTAGCTTTAGTCAACCAGTCCAGACAGATTTTAGGAGGCCTAAATGCGTTGTCTCTCTTAACCACAGAAAAAAACAATGTCTTCAGTGTATCATCTTTAATCCAGAGGGGTCTTCATGCCCAGGCTAACATCAAAGCACAAATGAGATAGCAGACACATGTGACTGGTCACACAAACCCTCTGTCCCTCTGCAGGACCAGACACACAGTTAAAAGAAGCTCCTCACAGATTATTGGTTCATGCTGTACAGTTAGCTACAGCACATGCAGTCAAGTCCCAGTACAAATGTCTACGAAACCTAGGGTAAATATTTGGATGGGGCCTAGGCAGGAAAAAAATGTCAAAGGGCTAAGAGAGCATTTCCACATGTGCGTCAATCTAACAGTGACTAAGGGCTGACAGCCAGATGCCTTGTGCAAAGCTATACAGAGAGAGGAGGGAATGGCCCTACTGGCTCCTGACCAGAAGGGTCAAAGGTATATTCCTCTAATGGTTTGAGAGATCACTACTGAGCTTTAGTGTATTCACCGTCTCTTTTTCCTACACAGAACAACCGACTGTCTCAAAAAGAAAGAGGCAGCTCAGACTTTTGAACACAGCTTCTAATTAAACTAATTCAATTAGCAGCAACATGACTAATAATATTCCTCTACTGGAGACAAATGAAAGGTAACAAATCGTGCAACTCAAAAGGTGCGGTGCTTGTAGAAGCAAAATTTAAATGGTGAGGGGACAAAAAAAAATTAGGACTTTCAAAAGCCAACTACCCCCAGCCTGTCTGCAATGTTAAGAGCTCCGTCTGAGTGCTGGAGCCAGCTAGGACTCACTTAAGGAGACCCCGACGCCGCCACAGAGGGTCGGCACCTCTCCTGTGACGAAGCTGAGAACCGTCAGCTCTATTCCGTTGCCATGGCAACAGTCTTCCCAGAGAGAGAGAGGGTGCGAGACTTTGGAAGAGAGTGGCCTCGATCCTCCCCGAACATTTACTGAGCAGTTTCCCAAAGGAGTCGGGGGACAAAATGTGCACACACACTGCTCGCAAAACCTGAACATGTATGTGTTCAGCTCTGTACACATGTAAACATGCATGTATGCAGCAAGTGAGCATACACACACACACACACCAAACCCTTATAATGACCAGTTGTTTACATGACAAATGCCTTGTCAACAGATCAGTGGGCTTGGGATGCCTTCCTCAGAGAGGAGACCCACTAACATGGAGCAGGAAGGAGAATAAGATATGCAGCTGTGTTTGATCCAGGGGAAATACACTAATACCCTGCAGATGTGTGTTCACACACACACGTCAGTAAGACATGCATGGTCTGGTTATGGTGTGGAGAGAGGTTAACATCAACCATCTTCCAGAAACCATAGATCGAGGATGGGCGCTGGGGAATGTGTGTACACAGAGACATGAGTAATGCAACCAACACTAATAAGGTTGGTAACACAAGCCAACAGGCATCCACACTAAGGTGTACAACAACACTGTATGAAGACAATGATATTGGAATGCTAACCATCCATCTTAAACGTTTACAGACTGACACGTACATAGGCATACACACGCGCACACACACACACACACACACACTTAAAAACAGACACAAACTGGCCTTGCAGGGTAGACAGCCCAATATACGGCCAGTCCTGGAAACAATCAATTGAATCCCTCCCAGTTCTATTAAAAAAAAACTTTAAATATGACTGACCCATTCCCCTCACCACTCCAAAAGCAAAAGTACAGGATGGGTCCCCAAAAATAGCATTATGCTGATACTGAGGGTCAAAGATGTAGTATTTAGACACAACAGCCATGATTAAAAAGGTCAGTTTGGCCCAGCGTAAGGTTAGAGGGGACGTCTTGGCCCTGTATAGCTTCAAATGAGTCATTGATAGATAATGGGCTGCTGAGCTTCCTGATCCCGCACTGCCTACTGCCACCGTTATTTAGGCAGATGATCAAATACACTGGAAACACACAGAAGCCTTTCTACCAATGACTATCAAACCAAAACAAATGCTGGGGAATGCCGGGAGAGAATGTTAGAACAGGAGGAAACGTTGCTTATTGTCTGAGAAAGACTAGCAGATGGATAAATGCAACTTGGGTCTCATTATTGACTTGAGGAAACTGAATGTGGACCAACAACAGAATCCTGTGGGACTCCAGAAATGTTTTTATTTATTTATTTATTTATTTGTGCCTCTAATGCCAAGCTGATGCCCGGGGGACACATTATCAATTCTGTATCCCCCATTGGCTTCCATACATAATGAGATCATAATAGCATCCTTCTTACCCACAATGCCTTGTAAAAGTACACCACACCCACCTTTATTCTATTAATCCTGAAATGTTTCTTCCATCCTCCTCTCCACTGATTAGCACAGCCCAGACACATCATCTGCGAAACATGCAAGTTTCCATCTCTGTTTGCGGTTGGACACGCTTTCCCCATCCCACTCTCTACTCCAACCACCAGTTCTACGGAATGCTTTCCACAGTAGTCATAGGTGTCGCAATCGAGGAATGGGCTGATTTAGTAACTTTCTTTAAATCACCATTCCCTGCTCATTGGCTACTCTCTTTACAGAAAACGATCCCATAATGTTTCAGATAAATATTGGAAACTTCACACTAGGTACAAGAAGAGACAACCAATTCTGGTCTCTGATAGGGGGAGGCTTCTGTGTGCTAAAGGAGGGAAAGAAAAGCACATCCCCCTCAACAGTGGGACTGAGACAATATCCATTACCTAACTAATAGCTAATAGCGAAACTCAGACAATCCTTAGCCTTTCCAACACATTCACTCAATACATGGCAAAGCATCAGCTGCAATTGGGCAACAGACACTTTCCATCTATCCAATCAATGCATTTTATCCATCTTCGTATTCTACAGGGCCCTAAAAGGCCTTTAATCTGCTGTCCTCCACGGTTCAGTGTTTGATTTGGCCATTAAAGTTTCCAAAGAGAGTGCTGAGCGATGCCGTGGGTGCAGTGTGGCAGTGCTGATGTATAGGCTGTCCCTTTATGTGGCCCTCTGAAACCCTCTACAGGAGGAGACGTGGCTTACTGCAACGCCTCAACGGTCTGATCATTCACTCTCACACTTCACTGGAGGATGCCACTATGTGACACACCCACACACACACACACTGTTAAACGGACACAACTGGTGCAATCCGCACACAATTTACGAGTTGTGGTCCATCGACCACCCCTGTCCGGACTATTTACAACATAGTTACAAGTGGCAAATGAAACTTGAAACTAAGCCGATTTCTGGTTTTGGTTGGTCCAAACTCTCGGGCAAGAGGATGTTGCCAAAGGGCATGTGACCTTGTGTATGTGTGTATTCCTTCCTTTGGGATGCACACGTTACCAGAACAATCAATAATTGATCAAAACAAATGGAAAAACTAACTGAGTGTGGGAAAACTCCTGACGATTCTTACGGTACTAATACTTTTATGGTAAGTCATAACTTGACAACCTGGTCTCTGGAGTGAGACAAATAATCTGACATCAAACATAAATCGAAGCTCTAATGCATAAATCAAGGCACACAATCAACAAATCAGGAGCACTCAGGTTGCAGTTCAATGTGCAACATTCTTTAAAGTCTCCTTGTAAAACGCGAGTGAGCCTTGGGCCTGGGCATGGAAGAAGGCCTCTCGCATTTCTGTTTACTGTGATCACCTTTGCCGTCAAGGTCGACACGCTAGTATAGAGCTTGATACTGTATATACCCACGCCGATTTTGCGAACACACTTTTTATTCAGCCCACCTTTGCTCATGCACGCCTCTCGTGAGAGGCAGCACACATAAAGATGTATTAAAAAGAACAGTGTGAAATAAACCCATGAAAGCGTGCCCAGCTGCATGAAAGCACTCATACTCGAGTGAGGCACTGAGGTGTGGCTGGCACTGCAGCAGAGGCCAGGCCAGGGTGAGGGACCACATGCAAACATGTCAAAGAACAAACCGTCCTCAAACAAAAGTTAGCCCCTGTAAAGCCAGCTTAAGCTGACACAAACAAACCCATAACATAAATAAATCTCACTTCAACACATTGGTGATGGGTCTTCTGGGGGCTGCAGAACGTAGTTCTATACATTGTAAAACAAAGCTCAGGGGGACATAAATAACTACGTAATGTTCACCAGCTCTGAGATATTGAATCTAAAGACAGGAGCCTGAGAGCACGTCACCTGATGGCCAGGCTTGCTGAAAAGGATTTAATAAAAAAAATTATCTTCCAAAAATAGTTGCTCACTGTACAGCACTGCAGATGTGTGGCAAGGACATAACATAAACATACCCAGATGAGTTAGTTGTACGCAGACACGCATACTGTTTAACACAGTGAATTGATGGAAGTGAAAGTCCATCTGAAAGTAATGGTGCTCATGATATGATCTTTCAGATGCAAACATTTTTGTTTCGCTAAAAAGATATAAATCTGGTGGTCATTTAAATGAGAAGTAGGGATTGGATGTTATTATACTGAGGTGATAGCTGAGTGAGGCAGTGATTGGATAGTAACAACAGGTGATGATTGCAAAATGATCAAGGATTTCAATCAGGGTCAAAACAATTATAATTATTTTGTTATTTACTTGGGATCGGTTTGGTCACTTTTACATCATGTAACTGTCTCTAACTATTTCTATGTTCCGCTACTTGCAGAAGCCTTACACAAATCTGCATTATGTGTTAACATTTCTGGCGCATTTGTGTGTGTGTGTATGTGTGTGTGTGTGTGTGTGTGGGGGGTTGCTTCTGGGCAGCACTCACCCTCCTAGTGTTGTCCAGGACCTTTGGGTCTGGCCTGCCGTAGTTTGGGGGGTTGGCATGGGGGTCGTAACCCAGTCGAGACAGCATGGGGGCGATGACGGCCATGTCCCTCAACACGTCCGCTGGGATCTTGCCCACCCACTTTGATAAGGCCTCCACGTTGACTGGCTTGATCACCTGATCAGTGGACCGTTCAACCCTGCAGAGACAAAAACAAAAGTCAGCCCTGTCCCATCTGCATTCTGGTGCCGTAGTTACTGCATGGAAACCTTGTACTGAACCAGGTTAGCATTGTTTGTAAAAACATTTACATTGACACCTATTTACACACTAGTCTTGTTAGTCAACCCCAAGCATTGTTTGTTGACAGTTAGCATTTGTAGGTGAGAATTTGCAGTACTTGCTCAGTGTTAGTCTTGCTAGTGGACTATTAGCAAACAATTGTTACCACTGTTTACTGAACCACAAACAGCGTAGTGTTACCAATAAACTGCTTCCACATTGTTAGCCTGAATAGCTCACAGTGACCTACAAGACCTCTCCTTAGCACTCCCGTCCTCGCCACTGGCATCTAATAGGTTGTAATCACATTATGGGACACAATTAAAGATGTCTTCCGGCCTGCCTCCCCGAACAGCCACCTAATAGACAGCTGAATGAATGACCTCTTACTGTTTCAGACTATTCACCTTCCACAGTGAATCAAATTTCAGACCATTTTCCCCTCAGTGAAGAGATGAAACATGAGGACACTGGTTGTCAACCCCCTCTTCAAACACACTCCCAATTTACTGTATGAAAAGAGATTCTCTGAAAGATAAACAAGGGCCGTGGTACATTATCTAACATAAATGAGAGCCTGGCTATTGGCAGAAGATTGTGAGGGGAGATGGGACGGTTAGTGGAAACATGTTTGGCTGGCATCTATCAATTCTCTTCTTCATGCAGCAAGAGATTTGGTTGGGTTTTATAAAAAATGAATTGACCACTGTCACACCCTGAGTAAATTATTCAGTGAGTGAAATTAAATATTCAAAAAGCAGGGGATTAACTGCTGGACTGCAGCTTTGTTAGGTCCCTTTTTTAGCTACATCCTTGTAACAATGTTACATCATAAGCCAAGCTGTTAGCCAATGAAAGGGTCTTTGTTTGGGTGTGTGAATGATTTAACAGATATGATGGCGGGCTCGAACCTGTGGAACTCATTAGACTGCTGTGAGAAATGCCAGGAGCTCTTAGATTGCATATACACATAGGCTACACGCACATGCAAGAAACATGCACTATAGCTTCCACACACGCTGGTAAGACCTGTGTTGTTGGAGCCAGACTCAGTTCTGGAAACGACATCCTCCACAGAGCCCCCCCACTGCTCCCCCGAGACACGAGACAGGGTCCATATGGCAAACAGATCACACCACAAACCAGCTTGAGTGTTCAGACGACCCGGTGCATAGGGGCTTTGAGATGGGGGCTGAGGGATTGATCTACAGCAATTCCTGTGTAGCTACAGAGTGCAGCACAGCTTCTGTATGAGTCATATGAATCAGCAAGCGACACATTGCCAACAGCTCAGAATCATCCATTCAATAGGAGCAAAAGGGATGTTGCTTTATAGCATGATGATGTTGTTGAAGTCAGCTTTTTTACACAAGTCTTCATGAACTCTGGATGTTTTTTTTTTTTATAACTGCGATGAGTCATTTTAGGCATTTAAAATGTAAGCCTTAGGTTGATGATCTCGTATTAAGAACTGGGTTGTTTTGTTGATGTGCCTTACCGCCGGTAGCAGATATATTTTCAAATAGTACATAAATGTGGAAGTACTGTCTGTCTTTGAATTCCAGAACTCTTATGTAGTAACGAGACACACTTTATTCATTCCCGTGGGACGCCATCTCTTATTTCTCTTTACCGTCAAGGATGGGCTCACTCAGTCTCTTTCTCAGTCCATTTGCAGCTGCACTCTACTTTGCCATTCCAACACTGCCGGCTGTGTAGTACCTCAATACGGCAATTCACTTTCACTAATCCATTTACTTTGCAATTGAATCTTTACACTGTACCCGCATAGTCTCCTGCATGATTAATAGGGAACTGGTTTTGTCATCTCAGGAGAATGCTGGAAATTGTTTCTGAAAAGAGTGGGCCGCAGTCCAAACGCTCACCTCACAGGCAAATGGAAAGAGAGGGAAGAGACAGTCAGTAAAGAGGTTGGTAAGTGTTGAGATTGAAAAAAGGCCTCGGCCAGAAAAAAAAAAACGGAATCCTTGCTTGACTCAATATCCACAAATAAACAAATGAGAAAAAAGAAAGAAAGAACTAATGACTCATTTCCTCCTTGGCATTGTCATACCTTATGAAAGCTATGACCACGCGCCTGTGCTTCGTCGCTGTTTCCACGGCCACCAAATGGGAAGGCAGACTGTGCTTAAAGAGCGGATGCTAAACGGCATGAATATTTAAGCGTGCATTAAGGTGGTATTTGCAAATGTGCCAAAAAGATTAAAGAAAGAAAACAAGCTAACAATCACAACAACCTCAAACATGAGCAAGGAGAAGCATGCATTGAGCGTGTATTGCTGTTATCAAATTAAACTTTATTTTCATGGACACACAATGTATCCTCCAGTAAGACTTTTTCTATTTCCTGGTGAGTCATCAACAGCCCTCTTTCCTCCCCACCTACAACCCATATGCACAAGAACACAACACTGACAGGTAGTGGGCAGGAGACGAGGCCCAAAAGGAATACCGTCTAACTACACAATGCCCTAAAATAACTGCTGCTCACATTCAACATTCTAAGCCAGAGCCATTATGGTATTTTCAGTCATTGTATTTCTAATTATCTCTATGCAATATCCATGCATTGTGCATCGGTTGAAAGCTGTATAATACTGTCGATGCATCATTAGATTCTCTGGTGCTCCGTGGCCTTGAATGAAAGAAAAAAAAAATCCCTCAAGTCACATGACCACTCCCTCCAGGCTAGGCCCTCCTAATGGCTTCTGGCTTGTCAATTATTCATAGATGGACCTGGAGCTCCTCTACCTTGGGTGGTGCACTGTATCACCGAGGGCTGATAGAGAGAGATCACGGATGATAAAGGGGAGGTTGAGGAGCGGGAGTAGAAAAGTAAGGGGGGGGGGGGTGGGGGGATAGAGAGCACCTTGCCCAAGGATCTAAGTAATGGGGCCAGGTCTCTTTGCCAGTCCTCTAGCCTCGCTCTCCTCTAAATCACGGCAGTGTAATTGATGCTAATGGTCAGAGGAGGTCTCGCGCCGGGGGGGTCTGGCGGTCTGCTGATGGGAGACAACCACACGGATAGGGACCCGCGTGGTTTGTGGGGGGGGGGGGGGGGGTGTTTACATGGGCAGGAGAAGGCACTCTGCCAGGTGTCTTGAGGCTTAAATGTAATGCATTGTGGGTGATGGACTTCTAGATGGGTGGAGTTGCTGTGATGTTGCAATGGTAAGAGGCAGTCATGATGCCCTAAGGGCTGGGATGTCTGCCCAGCCTCCTAGAATCGTATCAGTGGCCATTTTGAGAAAGGTATGCCAGCAATCTGTTGCCTTAACTAGTAAGCCAGTAGACAAGACTGACTGGGAGGGCGGTAGTTTGTAGCAAGAGCATGTACGCTTGTTATCACTCGTTTTAAGTGATCAGGACGGCTTAAAACCAATTTTCTGTTTGCTGAAAGTGAAAGTAGTTCAAAAAGAAATTCTACATTTCCTTTAAATGCAAACGCCCACATTTTGGGGGGGGGAGGTTTGTACTTGCAGCAATCAAAATCACATTGGAGATAAACAGTAACAGAAAGCAAAAACATTGACTGAGACATTGTTAGTTTTCCCATGAAGTGGTTGCATGTGAACAAGGTTTCAAGGTGCAAAATAATATAATGTTGCTTATTAGGTACCATTGTCAAACCCCTTACTTCCTTTCATCTAATCGAATGCCATTGTAAAGGGCTTTAAACTGTTTTATGCCTCCAGAAAATGTCTCAAGTGATTCTGTGTAAGTAACAAGTAATTGTGACTAGCTAGGTACAGACATATGGCAGCCACTCAATTTTAGTTTCTGCCTTGTTCGCACAATCCCCTTCAATGCTTTAATGGAAACCCTGTTTGTCTGTGCAGCAGTAAGACCAATTGACAAGTCCATGTCGCTAGTGCCTGAGTTAAGGTCCCTGTCTATTAATATTTGATGGGAATCAATGTGCTGAGGGGTGAGATGTATGTGGGATGGCTGGGCAGGGGGGAGCGCTGGGTCTGGAGAGGGTGGGTAGGAGGCTGAAGTGCTCTTCTGTCTCCCTTTTTGCTGTTCTCTCTCTCCATCTCCCCTCTTACTGTCTGAATCACTGATTGTGTAGGGCTCTTGTGTTCTACCAGGTGAGAGGTCAAGTCTACTAACACACACAGAGCTGCAAAACAGGAAAACAAGTGTGTGTTTGTGTGATGCCAGCACATCACTCCAGTGCTCAGTGGGCTTCAAGAGGGCAGAGCAATGACATTTTACACCCCCTGAAAACTTAAGGGTCCTTGCCAAAGGACTCCCAGTGGTCAGATACCATGACTTGACCTGGTGTACTAGTGTGCTGGCTTACAGAACAACCCCGTCACTAAATCTTGAGTTAGTCCTTTGAGAACCAAACAAAGTGTACAACTGTCCTTTGGGTTATTTGTAGACTTAATCGGACAATTTCAGTCACCAAGCCGTTTGCATAATATATCTCCATAATACTATATATTAGAGGTTTAAATCATGCCAAAGTCATGGATTACGGATATGCATGAGACAGATGAAAGTAAGATGATCTATTTCTATGCATGAGAAATGGACTAATCCCCCCCCCTTGGACCCATTTTAGATCCCATTTCTGAAAGCATCCACACACCAATAATAGTTTAACATACAGTTTTCAATAGCATGGACTGGATTGCAGTACAACTACAAGGCATTGCCATTAGCAAAAGTAGGTCTCTTCACAATCCATAAAAGGTCATTTGACAAGTCTGAGCCTTATTAGCATGATCACTTCAGTGCTGCCACATATATGCAGTCGATACGAAACGAGCGAGGAAGTCACATAGACAGATGCTGTAAACAATGGGGGGAGATCTGAACGAAAGCTGGGGCTAGAGAGGAAAAAAATCAATGTACCACAGAGCAATTCTCTCTCCTTCTCTCACACAGACTATTCATCCTTCTCTTCCTTTCTCCCCAGTGTGTAAAATAAATCGTTGCTAATTAATGAGGGAGCGAGTTTCCTCATCCCGGTGCAGTTGATTCCTTGGAGGATGCTGACTGGTCACTCTATGGATGGAGGTCCTCCTGTGTTTTCAATTTCAATGTGATGGACCAATTAATAGTAGCTAATGACACAAAATGACATGACAGGGATGATGCTCATCAAGGTGACAATGTTGTGTGTGTAATATGGTAATGATTTTTTACCATGTATTTAATACAGTAACAAGACAACATCAATGTCCCCACCTCTTCATCCCGTCTCAATTAGGCCCAACTTAAAATATGCAAATATCAAAAGGTAGACTTCCTTAAACACGCCAACTACAAGGAAGTCAGTAAGGACATTCAAAACATATCTATGGGGGTGTATGCACTAGTTGTAGTTATACTTCACAACGTGCTTTTACAGCACTCAGGGACAGCAGTTGTTTAAGGCTGACAGCATGTTCTCTCTTTGGTTTGCTGCCATTCCCATGACCTAGTTTGCACTGCAAGTAGAACACACTGTACCAGGCCCTGAAACACCTTCAGCTTCCACCTTGGCTACATTTTGGTTTTGGACACATAACTAGAAAATATGTCTCTCTCTACAACTGGACTTTAGAAAGAGGTCATTTAGTGTTCTTTAGATGTCATCTCCTGTAGTGGATTATGTAAAGGCTTTTCAGAGTTTTATTTCTGAGAGTAGTATGTTAGCTTTGTTGCCCATCAAATATTGACATTACGACTATCTGTCAAGAAAATCTTTTATCAAATAGTGCACAGAGTCGCTGGAGTCAAGGCAGTTTATTACTTACGGCATGCAGCAAGGAGACAAGTCTATGGTGATACAAAGTTGTCTGAGAAACTGTCAGTCTCCTTTTATCCTAAAGTTCTCGCGCACGTGTGTGTGTGTGTGTGTGTGTGTGTGTGTGTGCGCATCAACAATATGGAGTTTGACCCTGGTTCCACCACAATATGGAGTTTGACATCTAACTTCTTTCTAACTAAACTATAACTTAGTAACGTAGGATGTCAAATGTGCTGGGGAAAATTACAAAGAGGAAACTCAAAAGTGCTTCACTAATTAACTTTCAAAAGTGCATAAAAGAGATCTAGTTGAAAGGCTTCCCTGTCCCTCTAAAAACATCGCTCTCTCTCTCCTCGTTTTCTCTTCCCCGCTCCATCATTATCCATCCATCCCTCTCTCCCTCCCTTTTCCATAAGGAACAGTCAGATCTGCTCAGCTTCACTCTAATAGGCCCACATAAAGAGCATTGGAGAGAGCCAAAGGACACATGAGATTAAATTGACATTTAGTCATATAGCATTTGCTTTTATCCCAAGTGTTGTACTAACAAGGTAATCAAGAACAAGAAGTGCACAGTTCCATCAGTATTACAAAAGTAGGTGCCAGGTAATGTTTTGTGTCAAACTTTACCAGTCACAGTATGACACCAATAATCAGGACAAAGAAAGAAAGAAAGAAAGAAAATGTCTCCAATAATGATATAGAAGAAAATAAATCTCCTTTGGCTCAAAGGGGAAAGTGAGAAGAGGAAATGGGGAGGGGTGCAAGTTGAGTGGGAGGGCTGAGGATGTGGAAGAGAGGGGGCTGCAGAGACTAAAGGCAGAAGGGGAATGTGCCCAGTTGACCGTACGCTTTTTATTAAAAACCATGAGTCTTCCCTCATCTGCAGACAATAACAAAAATGTCTGCAGGGGATGTGAAGTGGTGCTACGTGGCAGGATGGGGAGGGGGGTTACATCCAGAGACTAACTCCCCCATATTACTGTATACAGTAATATGGGGGAGTTATAACCATAACAATTCTGACATGAGTCGGGGGCCATTAGGAAAAGCTAACCTACCTTCCTACAGTAGTCAGGCATTTGGAGTGAAATGGCTTGTGGGGTTCTCACCCTGAGCAGGGCCAGGACCATTAATCCCCAGATAATGTGTTAATGTACTGAAAAGTTTAGAGGCTTGATGAACACACAGTGTGGAAATGTTTCACGTTTCTGGCCCCGTAAAGGGCCTGCCTCAGGCCGATCACAATTTAGTTAAGTTTGTTGCTAACTCACTTGCTAACGTCTGACTACATGCTGATAAACAACAGTGCCACAGGGCATTCCTCTCTTACTCCCCTGTGGGAGTTACAGTTCTGAGCCAACCAAGACATGAGCAGGCCCAAACTAGTTTTATTGCAAAACCCTGCTGCAGTGGGAATGTCGTTGAGTCTGCTTGTTCAACATGCGTTCCTTCTAGGTTCAATGTTAATGCAAGCAGCTATCTACCCAATAAAGTCATGTGTTTATTCAACTGACGTTACTTCAGCAATGAAGTAACACGGAACAAATAAGCAACACAGTTGTACAGGCAGCATCTTGTAAACAGAAACCTTCCCCCTGGGATCGCAGCTGCATGTTCTCGTTATAAGGGAGTACAAAAATGTAGTCATCAAAACTGGGGCAAGAGAACTGCCCAAAGTAAAGCAAAAGAGAGAACCTGCAAAGGAGCACTACTGGATCTAAAATGGAAGAAAAGGGACCCTCCCTCAAATTCAGCTGCAAACAAAAGACATGACCCAGAAAGTTGGATGATGTATGGGGTTCTCTGGTTCCTAATTTACACTCCCCCCCCTCCACAAACCTTGTCCCAGATTAGTAATGGAACAGCAAAAAAGCTTATTTCTCACGTCCGAGACATGAGGTCACTGACCGCGTGTCTATGAGTAGTTCGTACTTCTTGACACTACTTACCACTACCAGTTCACTTCCTCAACATAGATTAGATTTATTATTAGAATAAGACTGGTGTGAGCACATGGTTTGTTATCTAATCTATTGAGTTGACAAGGGGCAGTGTGGAGAATGTATGCAGAGAAACAGTAAATACAACAGTTGGGAAGACAGAGATTATATCTTAATCACAATTCCAACCCTCCATCCCTTTAGAATCCTGTGCAAATCTGAGAGGATTGGACAACAAATGTGGCAGAAAAACTCAATCTAACCTATCATAGAGGAAGGAGTTGTAGATCTATTTAACCTATCCAATCCTCTCAGATCGGCCAAAGTCTCCAGAAAAGATTTGGGCTACCGGGGCTATGGGATTTAGAGTGTGACTTACTTGGAAAGGGAGACTCCTCCGGCTTTCCCGATAAGCTCCTCATGGTGGAGCACCGCTTCATTCCAGGGAATGTCGAGGAATTTCAGCAGCATCCTCATCCACTTCTCTGGGTGGAGGACCAGCTGTTCATAGTGCACAGGCAGACACTTGTCTGCCGCCTCCAGGCACTGAGTGTACATGGTCTCAATGGCCCGGTTCCACTTGGTGAGGCAGTCCCTGTAGCTGCCCAGGTCAAAGCCGGCAATGGTCACCTTCCGCGAGATCATGGAGTGGACCGAAGCACGGCCATCCCGGATCATTAATATAAACTTAGCCCGTGGGAAGATCTTGGCCAGGTAGGACAGTGACTTAAGTGCAAAAGGGTCCTTGTTGCACAGGAAGTTGGCTGGTTCACCGTGCTTGACGATGATCTCCAGCAGGAAGGCCTGCATGGCAGCATCCAGCACCTCATCAGTCACGCCCGCCTCGTCCAGACGCATCTTCTCGCGGCCCGAGCGGCTCCACATCTGCTTCATGGCCAGGATGCGGGGGATGACGCGCGTCTCCTCGCCACAGCGCACCTCTGGGTGGGCGTCGAGCATGGCGCGCATCAACGTGGTGCCACTACGGGGCACGCCGCCAATGAAGATAAGTGGCATGTCCTTGTTGTAGACAAAGGGGCTGCTGAGATTCTGGCCCGTCCGCAGGGTGGTCCGCATGCTGCCGCCCTGCGAGGACAGAGCCAGGACCCCGCCAGGACCGGAGCCAGGCTGACTGCGCTCTTCGATGCGGTGGTGGCACTCCATGGCGTGACGTCCCAAGTAGAACACTGTGACGGAGCTGATGACCAGACAGGCCACCAGCAGGTTTTGCTTTAGTTTGCCGATAATCATGATGGAGGCTGAAGAGGGGCTGGGGAAGAGGTCGAGAAGGGTCATTGAGGGAAATTTGGGGGGAGGAATAGTCAGGAGAGGGGAGAGGGGAAAGGGGGAGTGGTAACAGAGGGTGGTCCTCTCTCTTCAAGGCTGGCCGGCAGGGGCCGAGCTTGGACTGTGTTCCTGGGTGTGCAGCGCTCGTTGAGTCCCCAGCTCCATTAGGCCTAAGAAACGATAGAGAAACACTTGAAAGATTAATTTCTAATTTCCCCACAATAATATCAACTCAAGTTAACCTTTTTGGTATTGTGTGAGAAACCCAAGATTTTCTAGACCCTTTTATTATATTCCACGAGAACCATTTCACGTGACAGATGTCAAGCAAATGCTGTGCAGTCACTGCACACATGAAATAAAACTAGAACACTAGAGGGGAGAAACTTGTAGAGAAGCGGGAGACCCAGTAATCACAACATTCCAACCTTTATTTCAAGCCAACACCACTCTACAACTCTTTTTTAGAGAGACACGCCACAACATAAAGCCACAACTGAAGCCCACAGTTGACACTGAACCAGGAAATGAATAGCTGAAGCCAAAGAGCATGAGAGCAGCAATTTCAAGTACAAGATGAGCATGACTACACAAAGTCAAACAGCTCAAACAGAGTTCCTAAAGGTACAAGTTAGTAGCTTCACTCGCACCAGGAAGTGTCCTGATCAGAATGTTCTGTTTGTTTTACATTGTACATTTCCGTGGAAACGTACTGCAGGAACAAGACATTCAACCTTCCGTTTCTCATTTAGCTGTGAGCAAGAACACCAGAGACTTTTCCTCCTTGAAAGAGTGGGTAGTGTTTTCTATTGAGGAACACACATCGCACATAAAGCCTGCACACCGCATTGCTCTGGCAAGCGGCTTTCCTGCTGCGGCAGTAACTCACTGGCAACAAGGATGGTTGTAGAAAGGTTGTCTGAAGGTTCGCTCTACAGTTTTCCTTCCCAGGCATAATTATGCCACTTGTAAAGGAGTGTGTAGAGGAGGTGAAAAACTGTGTGTGTGTGGGGGGGGGGGGCACAGCAGGTCACCTCACAGTTGGTTGGAGCCCTCTGCAAGCAACCTTACAGTCAGACAACAGCTAAGCACAGGGGGGAAAAAAAAAGACTTGGCGAAGCTGTGGGTTCCCAGAGAAGACATATGGGTTCTCACTGACTAGTGTGGAGGGCTGGATAAGACCGGCAACCCAGACATATGACAGCACAGCTCTGGTTCTGTTTACTTAGGATACACTAGGTAACGATTTGTTCTTAATAAATCTAAGGTTTTTGAGTATGGGTCAATGTTATTCCTGGAAACGCAAGCCTTTAGGTAAAAATGGAGGATTAGATTCCCTTCCCTGTATCATGAGGAGGCGAGAGATGAAACTGATCTTAGATTAGCGGATGAGGCCGCAGGAGACAATTCACCAGGCCTTGTCACAATTCCACAAGAGAAACAGCTAGTTGGCGATGGTGGTGGGGGGTGTCTTACATAAACTAGATTCAATGCCGTGTGAATTTGACATCAGCAAGACAACACCTTCACACATCTATGTTGATGAGACCTTCAGGACTGCTCCCACACCTCCTCGCTTTCAATCCTCTCTAGTTACTTGAGCCGTCACTTTATTGCACGTCCGTCAGAAGAACTGAGACCTGCTCCATGGCTGCAGCTACAGACATTCACAGTACCAAGCTAACAAATTTAACAGCATTTCATAGCCCATACACTTAACAACGAACATGCATGTGACAGGTGAGGGCATGACAAGATAAGACTACATCATCCAAAAGCGCTCAGACACACACACACATGGTACAGGGACAAGACAGGCAAGAAACATTATGAGAGGATACATGTCCGTAACAATTAGCATTGTGAACTGCTTAAAAGCTACAATTACATGCCCTGCTTCCTAAAAAACTTGAAACATTTCCCAGCACTACTGTGTTAAAGACAAATGTAGTCACAGACTCAGTCACATTTTCGCTGTACCAGTGGTGCTCATCTCTCCACCTTTCTCACATTGGGCTCTGTCTTTTCTTTCAGCCCACCCACACAAAATCATACCTCTGTGTCTCTTCTCGTTGGTGACTCAAGGCTGAAGGGAAAGGAAAGTGAGAAAAAATGCCTGCCAACACCTTTAGACTATTATAAAGAGTGTAAATGAGGCCTCCTGCTTCTCAAGGTTATTTCAGTTCTGAGCTTGCATAGCAGCAGACGTTTGCCATCTAAAAGGCATCAGCACACTGTTTTTCTAAAACCACCCTACCAAATCCAGATCTGGAACGTCTCGGGGCCCTGTCTTAAAAGTAAGTGAAGAATATGGAAAAGTAAACAATGGTTCTGCTTTCCAGAGTCTGAAGGAGACATTTCAGGAGGTAAAACATTCCACACTCAAAAGCTACCGGCCTGAATTACAACTGCGGTTAAAGCTTCAGTGCCGTCTCATGTTTCACCTTTGTGCAGTTGAAAATAAAGAAGGTGTTTGCGTTCAATTAAATGCCGCTCTTTGCTCCTGTTACAGATATTAAATCCACGTCTGATTTTCCTCATTGATCTGTTAGGGAAGCTAGAGAGAGAGGAGGACTCTCCGTGGAGCTATGTTGAAACCAGACCACGCTGTCACTTAACAGAGGAGGTTGTCTACACTGGCCCTGATGGGCAAGACATCCGCAGAGTCTTTTCTGGCCTTGGGAATGGGGGAAGGGTTCAGAAAGAGGAGAAAACAGACATTTCATCTCAAATGAAAAGAAGGATTGTTTTAGGGCAGAGGCGTTGTTAGACATCAAACTCTACTGGGGCACCGGCCCCTAATTCATATCCCTTTTTTTCTTTCAAGCTTGCTGCGCACAATGCACTACTAGGCTATAAAAACTCCTCCTTGCTTAACCCACTATACAACAGTTCAGGGACGCAAGTTTGATATCAGCTTTGGCAGGGACATAAATAGTTAATGCGAGCGCGCACAATTATTTCGCATTCATTTGAACGCAAATATTTTTTGGAGCTTCATGTAATATTGTTTTTATGTTTTAGTCAAAATAAGATGATCGGTAGGCCTATCATTTAGAAACCATCTTTAGTTTTGTAATGTTTTCTTAGCCTACCTTAATTCTGACTTGTGTGCCGAGTCCGACACCTGGGGGGTATTCCTGAAAGCAGGTTATAAGCAGTATACCCAGGTAAGTTAACTGACACCCAGCGTTGTAGCAACATTGCTGGTGGGCTAACTTACCCGGTTATGTTGCATTACCCGCTTTCTGGAATTACCCCCCTGGACTTCTGTGTCTGTGCTGTACAAATGTATTCTTGTTATGACATTTCTCCGGGTAAACAGGCTCCAGGTAAGCAGGCTCTAGCACTTCTACTGGACTAGGCACATTCTTAACAGTATAGTTAACCAATTTAGCATCCCAGTATAATGTTGGAAGCTGCATATGATCCACAGTTCTGAGAATAAAGAAATAAATGTCACATTAGACATTTTCCTCACGAGACCCTAGCCTACAGTGCATTCTGGGCTCAAGTTACAATAATTTCCATTTGAAATGGAGGCAATAGCATTGGGGGATGCCAGCTCAAGTGAAAGGTCAGCACTCCAGAAAACCATTAGTCCCCCTTGACTTCAGAAGGGCTGCAGGAAGGAACTTCTCTCTCCGTAGTGACTGAGCTATGCATAACAACGTCTACTGAACCCAGAACTCTCAATAGAGGAGCTAGACTGTGCCATACATTCTGTGGTACTTGTCCCTACTAAAGACAAAATGCAAGATCACATTTACAAAGTCATATTCTCAGACTATTCTCTATGTGCATATACTGAACGCGTACCAAACCGTATATTATTAGTGGACACACTAGTTATCTAGCATTTAGCATAAAATGATGAACCAGTATGGGCAGCAAGCAGACAAAACAGAATCGAGTGATATTAATCATAGCAGGCATTTCAATCAGCCACTCCAGAGCTCCAGAGCCACCGGGCACACTGGCAACAACCCCGGCGCCTCTTCATTAGCATCTCCTGATAAATGGTTGGTCTGCTCCTTGCCTTCTCTTCACAGCAACCATGCCGCTCACGCACAACAAACAATATTAATCATCATTGCATCGTTTAATTTTAAGGATGAGATAAGGGTAATGTTCTTGTGGGCACAATGACATCAAGCAGTAGTCTGAACTAAGAGTGCATGAGCCGATTCAAGATCAATCCAAATAGAGATCTGTTTACAGACAGATTCCTGATTTGGTCTCAAGAAACTTGATGCAGATTCTACTTAAAACTTCCAGTACTCAAAAGAAAAAAGGGTTAGGTCCCAGAGAAAATTTAACATTTAACTTGCTTAGTCAAACAGTGAGAGCACCAGAATGAGAAGAATCAATACTGTATTGTCACTTCCACACCAAGCGAGATCCATTTAGCACAGCAACGGGGCCATCCATTTCCACTGAAAAATACCCTTATTTCCAAGGTAATCATTCATCCATTAAGACAGTGCACAGGAAAGTCGGCCATATCTGAACACTGGGGCCTGAACCAGCACAGCATCCATAATGATACAATGTTACAAACGTTACCGTCTCAGCAAGAAGGAAAGACATGCACAGACCACATCCTCCATCTAGAAAAGCAGAACAAATCCTGAGTCTCACCATAGATGTTCATCACCTGAGACTCTAGTGGTGCTAGAAGCAATGAAGGATTATTAGAGCTCACAGCAATGTTGTGGTCGGATCTGAGAGGTGTAACCTAACTGTAAAAAAAAAAACATATGCCCCCTTTGTACATACCTGATGAATGTTTCGTGCTGACTCTGCAAGCTACAAGCAGCACATGTTTCCTCTTGGTTAGTGTAAGGCAAACAACTGACCACACCACTGCAGCATCACTTACCCCAATGAAGGAACAGAAGATAAATAAGGAATCACTAATCAGTAAAGCGACTCAGGATTGGCAAAAGATACAGCCGAATGGGATAAATCTGCCAATGAATCAAGACATTGTCAGCTTGGGATAATTACTTAGTAGGCACCGTGAAATACACTGTGGGCAAATTAATGGTCTTCAAAGTGTCAACGCGTATTCGTGGGCAGGTAGGAAGGATTTGTTGTCTATTGTATAAAATGCTGGCTTGAGTCGTAATTGCAAGGCAGCATGAGTATTATTTTCAAACCAGGAAATGAGGGGGAACATGCCAAAGACAAAACTGCAGACAAATCCTGCCACTGAGGGGGCCAGAAGTTCAGGAAAAGACTTGAATCTAACAAATCTGACATTGTCTTCATTCAGACCACCTGCAAGAGCAGATGTGGGAGCAACAACTACCAAGAATATAAAACGGTACCAAGTTACCATGGAATGGGGTATTATAAAGCTTGGTTACAAAATAATAAAACCTGACCAAATCTATGGGTAACAAAAAAGATTTGTTAAACTAAAATCATGCGAGATCACGTCTCTTAGCACCTGCTTACTGTGAGCTTTATTGAATATTTTCTGTCAAAATTGCTGATGGGAGGATGGCAAACATGACAGGATTTAGTTCACATTTGTGGTAATCCCTTTAATGTAGTCACAGGGATTAATTTTATTCAGCAAAAACTGATGAAAAAACACTGCATGTAATTGTTTTAAGGTGTTGCCTAAATGAAGATAAAGTACGCCAGTTCAGACTACAGCCTACATATTCCTAAAATGGCACCCCGTTAACAGATTTACATAATAATTTTGTAAATTACATACAGGGCTTATTTGTGTGGACATATCTAAGAATTACTTCGGATACCATAGGCTATAGGTCCGTTAAGTATGGTTACAAAAACGGTCTCTATTCTTTTTTGCTACACATAAAACAGGTAGGCTAGTCATGTGTGGTTTTCACATCCAAAGCCAGGAAACAGTAGCAAATCCAGAAAATCCGTCTAAAACCTTGTGCATGACAAGACCAAAACAAAACTGACACTCGGACAAAATGTTATTGGCATAGCCTTACCAGATGATTTATGTCACGAGATAAATGTTAAGATGTATAGCGCACGTGCAATAACATCATTAAAGTATTGAACCACATTCGCATATTTGAAACTGAAAGCTGAGTAAGAATGAGAATAATAAACACACAGAAAACTATCGGTATGCCTAAAAGACTAGTGCTACATTGTCGTGGTAACTGATGGAAGAGGCAGCAAAAGAGGCATTGACTATTACATTTTCTCTTGGTACCCACCAAATAATGTTACGGATCCGTTGCAGGAGAGAGTTGACGAGTTGATTAGCTAACTGTTCCAAAGTGTTAACAATCGTTGACAATACATTCCGTTCGTATTGTCTGCTCAAATCGGCATTCTCTTATATTACACACAAGAATACTTATTACTGCTCCTCTACATTTGTAGCTATATGTGCAAAAGCGTCACCACTACTTACTAGACTGGTGCCACGGCCTTGAAAGACACTTTGTTATTGGGCCACCTGCGGGTTGTTACTGAAAGTCGTGCCTGTCTCAGAGCTGAGGATTGGTCAAATGCATGAGGGGCGGGAATACAATGTGGCAAGCTTTTTAAAGAGACAGTAAACTAAGGTGAGGCCTGATGCAGTGTTGTTCAATAGGCTTTGCGAGGCTACAATGTATCAATTAAGGTCATATCCATTTTTTTTTTTGGCCATCATACCTGGTCCTGAGAATCGTGTTGTTCTGCTCGTGATAATATCACAAGCTGGCATACTCAACAATCCGCCATCACAATTTAGTTTTTAATCTGTGAACCATTGTGGGAAACAATTTAAAGCTGTTGATCTCTCCCTTAATGTCCTTGAGTGGTTTAGTGTGTTTACACCGACTCACCCACTCAGTGCTACTTGCCTGAGTCTGGCCTTGCAAAGATGGGGTTGGCATGGTGTTCACAGGCTTATTGAATCAGTGCACTGCCTGCTACCTACAAAACCACTCTTTCAAAACCCTTTGAGGAAGAAATGTGCTGGCTGAGAGGTAAAACAGGGGTGGTTTGTGGTGTTATTATTGTCAACATTGAATACATTCAAGCAAAAAGCTAACATGGTGTCTTATTTCCAATAAGAATAATCACACATCAGAAAATACAAATACTTGGTAGGTCAGACACTACTAACGTTTGTATCAAAAATTCTAATTGGATTCTAATTGTTTCAGATTTTATGGGGTAGCTTCTAAATACATGACTATGTCTTAACTTGATGTCTCATAACACCCCTTCATAAGTCCTGCCCATACAGAAAAACGATTTGTAGAATACCATTCAAGTTGCAAGTTATTAGATATATTCCATTATGTCTTTGTAATTGCAAAACATTTTCATTATATGTCTGCATGCCTGAAGGTCCTAGCATGATTTCTTTTAGACAAAATTGAAGAGAACTCAATAAAAAAGTTAGAATGGATCAGGTGAAGCACATAGCTCAATTGCCTCCAGTCGATTCATTGCCTTGTAGCAGACATCCTTCCAGCAATCATCATAAATGTCCTTATCTGAAGGACAGGAATAGCAAGAGACCAAGAGAGAGAGGCCTTGGTGCATCTGCCTCCTCCTGACTAAGTTGACAGATCAAGTCTCTCACAGAAAATATCACTTTCTGTCCCAAGGACCTTTCTCATGGTGAAAATCCTTTGAACCTAGAGGCAGAGGGGTGAAATAGAGATGCCAGGTGATCAATGATGCTATTATGGCAGAATCTCCTGTTTCAGTGAGACTGAATGGTCAGCACAGACCAGCACTCATCTCTGGCAGAGTTCAAAGTGCACGTTAACTGATCCGATTGGTACTGAGAACTTGAGAGAGAATGTACACAGCCGTACAGTGAATTGCTCTGTGCGAAGGTACATTGATATGCTGTATAGTCCAGACTGTTAATTAGACAAGGTCCACTTGTCACATATCGTTACTTTCTCTTTTTTTGTTCACAGCTCAACAGCAATTTTCTGAAACTCGTTAACACTAGAGCTGTGACAATACAGCCTGGAAATCACATTTCCAAGTCCCTTAAGGCCTTGAGACCACAGAGCTCTCAATGTACACCACAGCATACCGATTCCTCTGCAAACCATAGATCATTCATCTGCGAAGGCACATAACGCGAAAATGAATTCAGCAGTTCTGAAAAGGAAGATGGAGGTCAAAAATGCTGCAAACTCAATGGATCCCCCTGAGAACCGTGTGAGAGACAAATTCAGAGCTCTACTGGAGTGTGAGAACGGATGAGAATCACAGGAGAATTGAAGGAAATTACAAGTCTGCACCATATCTCACAATGCCCCACACTTCAGGGGTTTTGAAAATAACTGTGATATAGGTTAGATATAGGGTTGGGGGCCTGAGGATGCCAAGTGAAAAGAAACAACGCAATTAAATAAGTGTGAAGGTTATCATCAGGGGCGTCGTTAGACCCTTTTTACTGGGGCACGTGTCCCAATGTAAATCTGCTGTGCCCCAGTAAAATCTAAAGTTTGAGTTTTAACAATTTACTTCATTAGTCAGTGCATTAATTTAGATTGATAATACCAGAAAAAATTAACACAGTATCCCAATCAATGCTTGTAAAAGTGTTTAACCGAAAACACAAACACCTATACCTATATGCATGCAGAATTCCATGTCAGCACGCTCTTCTGAGCTTGCCAAATAGCCACTGCAGCACGTACAGCAACCTTTTTTGAGTAACTACCGCAACAGTGATTATAAATGTGCTGTCATTGTGTGGAATGGCTCATCATTGAGCATAAAAAAGCAAGTTTCTCTGCAAGCTTCCCTTAACCTCTTAATGAAACAGATTGCTGTGTTTTCCACCCTAAGAATGTGACCTTGAATGACAGAGCTGTCTATTGTGTCTACCAAAGTGTGTGTGTGTGTGTGTGTGTGTGTGGGGGGGGGGGGGGGGGGTCAGATGGCTGAGCGGTTAGAGAATCGGGATATTAATCAGAAGGTTGCTGGTTTGATTCCATTCCAGGCCGGGTAAATTACGTTGTGTCCTTGGGCAAGGCACTTCACCCTACTTGCCTCGGGGGAATGTCCCTGTACTTAATGTAAATCGTTCTGGATAAGAGCGTCTGCTAAATGACTAAATGTAAAGTGCATTTGTCAGTGTTTACATTTTGCCTGTCCAGAATCCTCCTCGTGATTTCCCAATAATGAAAAGAAAGGACGTTTTACTTGTCCTGCCAATGAAAGACAATGTGGATTTTGTTTTATTTCTTCAACTAAACTGGTTGTGAATTGGCAAAAGAGTTCCACACTCACATACTGTCATTGTTAACTTTCCTATGTACCACAAATCACTAGGCCTACCATTTCATTTGTGATTTTTAAAAGAACCAGGAAAATGTCTAGAGAGCAATATCGTGCTCCAGGCAAAAGTTCCAGATCGGGACAGGGGTACAGGGGGTTTTCTGAAAAAGATTTATCAGATTACTGTCTTGTGACATACACAATTTCATTTTTTTCACTTGGGTGCTTTCGCACAATGTGATAACACCCCTGCAGATTCTCCTTATGAAATAATTAATTCTTCTCTTGTTTGCTAACTTTGCCTCTCTGTCAATATCTGTATTAGATCCTCCACCCAGGACCATCACTATCAGCATGACATGTATGTGTGTGTTAGAGGGAAATAGGGAAGCAAAAACAACTGGTGGCTTACTAAAGACAGGTCTTCACACACACAGTAAGTCCTTATTCCCACCATTTGACTAGCATCGTCTGTCCCTGTTTGCTTCCCTGGCAACCTCAACATTCTACATTCCCCCTGATCCTGAGTCACAGCCTATGATCAACCATCATTAGTAATATCACTGCTGTTCCAGACTCTACAACATCAACAACAACAAGTACAACAAACACACTTAATGCAAAGATAATTGAATAAAGGCTTGCTCTGCTGCTCTGAGAAGTCAAGTTGGAGCTGGCAGTTCACAATACCATCCATGGTTAAGCAATAAAACCAAAGTAATAAGAGAGTTCCAAGATGTGAGAGCATTTCTGTGTTGTTCATGAATAATAGCTGTAACAATTTCAAAGAGTTAACTCTTCGACAAGATGGGCCTATTACTATTACTAAACCAAAAGGGCATTTTTGATTAATTTCCACCCTAAATGTAAACACAAAATGGCACTTTTTTTCTTATCTTCTTTCATAATTTGGTCAAACTTCACATGTTGAAGACCCCGTTCATTGATTAGAAATAATTCAAGACAACCTTTTTTGTGGATTTGGACAAAGCCAGTATGCATCCATTGCATTCAAGCTCCAGCAAGTCTTCTGTGTCCCAGACTCCCAGGCATCTCTTCCTGCCTTTTCTCTGGTTCCCAATTAGCAGCCGAGCATCTGGTTTGATTAATCAACAGCTTCTCAAAAGAAGCAAAAAATAAGGATCCCTTGGCCCAGATACTTAACTACTCAAAGCCTAAGAGGGTAAGGTAACATGCAAAAGTACACAGGCAGCACAATGGGAACTATATGTCCTAAGTCAGAGTGCCAAGGATAAAGGAAAGAGTTTGAGGAAAGAATTAGTTGAATTTGCATTTTTTAGCATTTTTTTAAGCTGCAAACTAAAAATAGCTGATTAGTTATTAACAGGGTGACAATATACACAAGCTCCGTATTTTTTTAAATTAATGCCAGTCCCAGGCTCCCATGCTATTACAAACTCAACTCACAAAGGTCTGATCTTAATGTCATGTGCCCCCCCTCCACCATCCAAGCAAACTATGACCCACTAAGTTCTCTGTATTCCTCACAAAGAACAAGATAAAAGAAAAGTGTGCTTGTTATGAGTTGTCCCATGCAATCTGTGTCCACATGCACAATTGCTCCATTGTTGTAGCTTTACTAATCTCTTCTATTAAAGATTCCAGTAATGAGCAGGTCTGGTACGCTGCCCTAGGCCCCAGCCATCACTGTGACCTCTGCATGGCACGTGCCATTAGAAGGAAACCTTTGTTCATGAAAAACTCCCTCTGTGACTGGTGACCATAACTTGCATTTACTGCGTGTGTACACTGTATTCACACAGACTTCTGAATTAGCAAGCTGTCCCACCAGTTTAACTGCGGTGAACTGAGCTCGGCAGCAGTCCGGCAGGGTTTCAGACTAAGCTGATTGTCCACTGTCTGGGTTTGGGTCTGAAGCAGATGGTGCCAGGGGGGAGATATGTTACACAGGAGGGGGAGAGTGTAGTAGGGGATATACTGTACTTTGGGCAGGAAACCAAAGGGGTGGTGTTAAAGGTGGGTGGGGTTGCAGACCTCTGGTGGACGTTATTTAAGCATTTGTTCATAAGATGTTGATAAAACTCACACAATGCACACAAAGCACCGAGGGTATATTTGAAGCTCAAGAGGGAGTTTTTGGGATGAAAGCAGCATTGTTGTATTTTACATTTTTTGATGGTTGATACCTCATCCTTATGCAATTATCTTGGTTTCTAGCTGGATGATGGTACGAAGTATGGACCTGAGGAAACATTTAGGAAAATAATTGGTGGAAGCACTCATAAGGATGAAAAGGCTTAGGAGAAATTATGACAGGAATGTCATAATTGTGAGAAATAAGGGTTCCAAGCAGGATGACGAAAGTCCTGATCATGAAGGTAAATAGAATAAGTACAATTTGAATAAGGAGGAGAACAGGGTGGGGGGTGTGGGGTGTGAGTGGGGGTTGGGGACATACAAGATTTTGTATACTGTAGCGTAGGTCTGGGGCACATTCACAGAACAAAGACTGAAGTGGTCTGATTGTATTTATCCTGCCACTAAGGCCACCCTCCAGACATCTCATAACTTACCAGAGGCTCACATCTACAACTGAGACCTCTTCAGAGAGGAAATCCCTTTAAAATTAGAGGGGAGCGGAGTTGCTGTTTGCTTTGGCCTGCTGGATGACTCACAAGTCCACTCAGACAACTGGAATATTTTGTCAGGTTTAGATAGGATGCACGTACACAGACATGTGTAGATCAAACATATCTTTAGATCCATTCACTCATAGCGAGTATGCAGACCTACGCACAGCTATTTGCCTATTTCCTAATAATTGTTTTATGGGTTATAGTGGAAAGCAAGGGAGAGACTCTCAGCACAAGACTTATTATTAGTTCAAGTATTAGGTTTATGCTTTTAGAAATGTTCTTTTATACCTGACTACAATCATTATCATTGTGCTTCTAATCACAGATAAACAATGGTGTACAGAAACTATACCAATTTTGTGTTAATGGTACAACAAATATAAAATAAATTCCTGAACCCTCTCTGAGGGCCATCTGTGACATACAGAAACAGCAGTGTGTTCGTATAATGCATCTTCTGTATATTCCCTTCAACCCCCCAAAAATGAATGTCTAAACCAGGAATCTCAAAAGGATTACAGCTTTTCTGTGTATAATTGTCAGCTACCAGTCATTTTGAAAAGTGAAAGCGGTTTTGCTCTCAAAAACACAGTCACAGAATGTCAAATGTCAGCACACACAAATCTCACACAAACCCAAAACCCTGTAAATCTAGGAATCATAAACACTGGTTAGGAGCCATGGTCATGTTTGTGGGGCTGAAACTGTGACAAAACCCATTCTTATTTTTCCCCACTAACATCATCTCTGCCAGTTATCATAGCTAGATATGTGTGTGCTTAAAACTATCCCAAATCATGTTCCAAGACATTCAAACATAAGGCACAATTTCAAAGCACTTCCATTCCTTAAGTCAGTGTGACTGTATGGTGTTCTGTTAGACCCACTTGATACAGAAGAAGACTAGTGTCAGGCTATTCCCTCCATTGCTGTTTCACATTCAAGAGATAATTGACTTAGCAACCATCAACATTAGCTCAATAACACTAAAGTTGTGGCTCTTGCACTGGTTGCCATGGTAATTGATTACATGAATGATATTATCCTTGTAATGACATTTGGGAAAAGGAAGACATTAAAATTAGCCATTCTGAAGCTATACTTTAAAAAGCATTGAGTGGACTAGAATTAGCCACAGGGCTAAAAAGCATGATAATTAGCATTAGCCATAGCAGTGACATTAATCAATATCAAATTAGGTGCTGCTAGTCCACTTGATGCAGCATTGTTTTGATGTAGCATTGGCTTATGTAAGCAATGCCTTGGAAGACATACCATGTTGACCCATCAGCATGTAGCAAAATAATATCCTGGCTGATTGGTTTGTGGCTTTTACTTCACAGTTCTCATGCATTAGCCTACCTTAAAACCAAAGTCATACAACCAATTAAAGCAATTCAGTAATTGAATCCCCCAAAAGTGTGTGTGTGCATCCTATACATTTTTGCCTGCAAGTGCCTGCAATTACAAAATGCCTGCAATTTGGCCCTGAAGTTTTTGTTGCAAACATGACAGGGGTGAGTCTTCCCTGGTCAGGCTTTCCTACATTTACTGTTTAATTGGGCTCGACACTTTATTGTATTTCCTCCCCACTTTGTTAATTCCCCAGGGAGCTCAGGCTGTAACTGGTGCCTATGTAGCGAAACTTGAGCCTAATCAAGGCAATAGACTAGTCCAATAAGGACACACTAATTGTGCAGTGTCAGGGGTTCTGCCTTCGCACACCCCACTATCTGAGAGAACAGGATAGCTTCTGAGACTCGGGGAGAGGGTTCAGACATGGTTGTTAAATTTGACCGTAATGCTCAGTAATCATGTCCTCCATTAATGTTGGCTGGATGCAAAAAAAAGTGCTGAAAGAGATGTTTGTTAAATCAGCTTTGATAATGTTTTTCTTTAGAGCAGATCTTCTAGTTGAGGTTTACACTTCTTTGTTTCATAATTTTGAACACACGCAAGTATGGAAGTGTCTTTGTAGGTAGGCCCACCCATGTTAAACATCAGGAGTGAAAACAACAGGACATGCAGTAGCATTCGGGTTAGGATAAGTCTGCTCCGCACTACAAAAATACACATAAATGGTGATTGTTTCATCGTTTCTATCTATCTTCAGATTGATAATCCCATTCATTTGGGAAATACGTTACTTCTGGGACTTCCGGTTGGCTAAACCGTCTCTGCTCCAGGGTGTGTAGCTGGTAAGAGGCCTCTCAGCTGGGCTTTCTAGGTAATTAGAAGGCACTGGAGATGGGCAGGTTAAAGTTCTGACACCCACAGCATGTGGTTCCATGCCTCATATCTTCACCCAGATGCCTTTAACCCCCCCAGCCTCCATTCCACCCCCCTTCCATCCATCCATTCATCCACTGTTGGCCTTCTCTGTCGTCCAAATTCCTCGCAACCCAGCATGATACAAGCAGACATAGCTCAAAAGCTTTTACCAATTGGGTATGACAAACCTCATACACTGCTCAGTCGAGCATTCTGACTTGTCTGCCTGTGCTTCATTTGACAGAAGCCCCTGGAAACAAAGTAAAATACAAAAATGTCAGTGAGCTCAACTGAGTACAAGCAGCTAGGGTGATTGCAGGCAGATTTTGATGAGCCAATGTTTCCCTAAAAATTAATGTTTCCATAGTTCCCCTCCAGCCAGGGCAACATGGCTACAGCTACAGTAAGACACAAGCCCAAGCATGCTCTCCTGCTGTATCATGCTGTGACAGACTATAGGCCTACTGTACACATTTACCAGTTATCTTGCCCTACATCCAACTCCAAGAAGGTTGCTGCATCCTCAACATTGGTCTTTATGTTATACAACTGACCAAACATGCCGATCAAAGTTTGTTGACCTTGTGTCAACTATAAAATAATGGTGCATTTTTTTTCACAAACATGCACACAGTTTCATTATACATTTAGTCATTTAGCAGACGCTCTTATCCAGAGCGACTTACAGTAAGTACAGGGAGAGAGTGAAGTGCCTTGCCCAAGGACACAATGTGAAGTGCCTTGCCCAAGGACACAATGTGAAGTGCCTTGCCCAAGGACACAACGTCATTTGACACGGCCGGGAATCGAACTGGCAACCTTCAGATTACTAGCCCGATTCCCTAACCGCTTAGCCACCTGACATTTTAAATATTTCTCCTCTCTTCGCTGGAGTCCAGACAGAAAGCAGTTTTATCCACCAATGTTTGTGTGTGTGAGAGGGAGAGAGTAGAGACAGATTTGGCATGAAGGATTTAAATGTGTGAACTTTGACTGAACCCCTATTGGGACAGATGCGGCTTCACTCATCTGCAATGGAATGTCCAAAAGATTGTCTCAATATCATCACAGAGAGGAAGTAAGGAATCCAGACAGGTTGGGAATATGACACCAATGGGACACAACACCAGGGATGAAGGGAGTGAGACTTGTGAGGGAGGTTAAGGCTTTGGTCTCAGACAAGAATAGGCCAATAGTTGCAGTGAACAACACAACAAAAATACATTTATAAGTGAGTGAATCTATTTTCAGTTTGCCTGCTTAGATGTTGGGCCATGAGTCATTGCCTCTAAGTTTGCAGCGATAGCAGATGACGAACAGCTTGAGGTATAAAAATACCCCACCTCATCGCTGTGCAGATTTTGGAACAGTTTTAATTTAGTGGGTGTTTTTTGTTTTTACTTAAGCTCTGGAGTCTAGCTCTGATTTTCTGCTGAGATTATTTGATCTGCTAACCTGACAGAAAAAAACGCAGAAGCCATCGTGTTCCGACAGACATGTCACTGCGGCATCTTTCTTCACAGAGGCAGAAGTTGTTTGCCTGTAGTCATGGCGATAGAAGCCTTGTTTCTGATAAGACTCCAAATGAGCGGAGGTCTGTCAGGAGAAAACAACCCTGATTTAGACTGAGGTTTAATCTTGTTTAACCCATATGACAAATACACGTACGTAATATCACCTGCAAATAAATGGACAAACAGAGGAAATCCTTGAGCATCAATACATGTTTGTACGACCGGCAAATGTCACAGGAACAATCAATTAATGAGTATTGATGACCTCAAATGACGCAATTAATCGAGATAGGGACGACTTTGCCTGCAGTTTTGACATATGGTAAACAATCTCTAACTGATATGTAAATCAATACTCCAGGGCCCTGATGCACACAGAAAGGAACCAGGGCGCCTGTGTATTGAATCCTGCCCTGTGTCTGTAACTGTGTCTGTCATTTGTAAAGAAAAGCCCTGTGAAAAAGTGAAAAGACAGAGAATAAATACAACATGACCAAGTGAAAATGTGATTGAATATTTTAATAGAAAAACAATCCTTGTGACAAACTAAAAACAAACCTTAGTAGGCGGTCAAAGTTTAAATAGCCATTATGCATTTTCCCAACACGTTATCAGTACTCACACTGGAGCCAGTGAGTGCAGAGAATCACTTGTTATTAAAATGGTTACTATTAAAAACTGTTTCTCTCACTTAATTCTCCTCGTGGCTTCCTGGCAACTTTAAAAAAATATATTGAACAAGGTGCCTGACAGAGAAATGAAAATCTCCCATTACAGAGAGGACAAAGATCATATCAACAAGCGTGGTGGCAAATTTATTCCATGACACAGGCACATACTGTACATAGAGACATGGTATTCAGACTTGTATTGTATGACAAACCCAGCCCTTCCCTTTCTCCTCTCCTATCCTCTGGGGTAATGTTAAAGAGGCCCAGCTGTGAACACTTAGAAACACAAGTAATATATGTACAAAAATGACGTACTTGCTGGGTTTTGGGAATTAGATGCAGCTCTGCAGATGATAAAAGATACTTTCCTACTGGTGGGAATACCAAGGAGAGGGGTAGGAATAAGGATTAATCATTAAAAAGTGAACAATCAATGTGACGCAAAAGTACTTCAAGTAACCCCCCACATTTATCTAAATGTGTTTGATGTTCCTTTCAAGGTAGCGTTCAATACGCAGTGTCACATGCATATGTGGAAAAGAATATCCTAAATATATTAAAACCCTCAAAATGTTACTTCAAAGTCACAACCGTTCAAAAATATATACGGGATACCCCCTGAAACTAATCCCCACATCCCACCAACTGAAAGTACCAATCCCTACTTGGTATTGGTTTAAACCTGTAATCCCTTAAGGACCCTCAGATGTAGGTGCCTTCAACTACCACAACACACAATAATCACAGCTTAACCTGTTTTTAAAACCAACATCAAAGTTGAGGATTGGGATTAAACTTCATAATCAATATACACTGTTTTATGTTCATTCATTTTCTAAACAGATGTAATTTGTTTAAGATTAGTTTGAGGTCTGGAAAATCAATTAGTGGTGCAAAGTGATCAGAAACACCAGTCAGCTCACCAAATTGACCATAAAGCCTCATGAGTCATGAGGCCTTGCAGTGGGTGGTAAAATGTGGTCCCCATCCTCTTGACCAAAAATCAAAAGCATTACAGTGCACTTTTGGTTTCCATACCAAAAGGTTTGACAGTCAAGGGCAGAAGATCCTCAAGTTCTATTATCAAAGCTAACAACTATCTAGTTCTTGCACATAAGGGTCCGTCACGTAACGATCATTATACCATGGAGACCTGAGGACAGACTGAGCCAGGTTCTAAAAACATGTACCTGAGGCAGAAACTTTAGAAAAGGCACCAGCATTGCCTCAATTGCCCTCTGAAGGCTGAGGTTGCTACTGGTGATTGAGCCTTGGCGAACACAGGACATCTTGGGTCGGACATCTGGTTCTTAAATTATATAGCGATCTTCTTCCTCTGTGAGAGTACAGCACAGAACTATTGCAGAGCTAAGTTTTTTTGTAATGTTGTTATTTGTCTAGTTTGTATCTTTAAGATCAGTTGCCATTTCCCCTTTGGTTTTGGTCATTACAATGATAATGCTAAAAGACCATTTAGGACTAGAGAGATGCAATCCTAGACTGTGTCTGAGAGGGAACCGCACCCTAGGTAACCCCAGAAAGTGCTGTTATACAACATGGTGAAATTACAGAGAGAAAAAAAGATTAATCAGCCCCAGGGCTAAATGTCTGGTGTGTTTGAATGAGGGGGAATGTCAAATAAATTCAGAGACCATAAAGATGAAAAGAAAATAATGAATTCCCCATGTATGATCAGACTAATTCTGGCTTTGTGTTAGCATCAATCACAAATGACTCACTGTTTAGGAGAGAAAGAGAGAGACAGAGAGAGAACATATGAAAGAGAGAAAACGGTAGGAACAGATGAGAAAAGGGCTGAAGGGCCAACCACTGACAATAAGGAACAATAAGATGAAAGATTAGATAATAGTTTTGTATGAAGATACTGATCCTTTCTTAGTTTTCAGACAGATTGCGATGCCTGTGTATGCGCATGTCACATCCTGATGATCAACACCTTACATGCCAAGGTCAGCAAGGGTTAACGAGTTGCTATAGCAACAGTCAGAAATAAATAAATCGCTGTCACTCACAAATGGAATAGAAGGTGAAGTGCATCCTGGGAAAATAAATGATTGTTAAACCAGAACCGTCAATAATTATTATTTCTATTGTTTGTGTAATTAATTAAATAATTAAATAATTAATTATGTCTTTACAATTTTTGCACTAGGTTAAATTAATACAATATTTTACATGTTGAATTATTAATTGACAAAGAAATCCTTCAGTTTAACGTCATCATTGGATGCACTATATAGTTTCTCCTGCAACATAAAATTGCTCTAACCTCTGATATTCATGCATTGTCTCTACAGGTGGATGAAGTTCTCAGCAGGAGGTGGCTCCTGATTTTGAGCCCCAGGAGTTTGGCTGATCAAAATACTGCTGTGTGTTACCTTCCAGGGAAAAATCTTGCTTCTAAATGAACACTGTGCTAAATCAAATCAAATCAAATTTATTTGTATAGCCCTTTTTACACGCAAGCATGTCACAGAGGGCTTCACATATGCCCATAGAACTGCCCCTCAACCAACCTAAACCCTCAAGGAAGACAAGGTGCTAGTATAGATGGTTTAAACCATGTCATGTTTGGTGTGTGAATCCCAAAATGGTTATCCTGAATCAATTGTGGTACATTTGGCCATACATTACATGTACCCTGCTTCCTATCTCTTAGTTCAGAAGGGCTGCCCTTCAGTGGTTTTGCGCCCATGATAATTACCTGGCGCCAGTCCAAGGACATCAAGGCTGTGGTGAGGGCTGACAGTAACATAAACATGTAGAGAAAAATACCTAAACTCTTACAAAATATACACACATTGGCATCCACATACTTTAAAAATGCTCACATCAAACATGGGCTAAAGAGACACGGTGAGTGTGAGCGACAGCTTCCTATAAAAAGATGGATTTCTGTTGTTTTTAACATCCTTCAAACATGTTGTGCCCTGAAGCTAACTCAGTGGAATGTTTGAAACTGTTTGCCCCTTCAGCCCTCCACCGGAGCTAGATTGTGGAGTTGTCTGTGTTTAACTTGATGTATATGTAGCAATGCAGCTGGAAGGTTACAAGTTCTTTGGCAGTGGCTGTATTTTGCTGAAAGAACAAACAGTAAACTGTGATGAAACAGGAAACTGCCTATGAACACACACACAACAAAAAGGACACTAAACATTCATCCTCAGAAACCTACTTCAAAGAACCCTGTCCTTGAAATGGAACATGGTCAGGATATGGGGATACATTCTTGGTGGATAAACACAGTTATTCAATACTTCCTTTTGACCAGTGTACCGATAAATCTTAAAAGCTATCTGATCTGCTAACATTTTCTTACGATTGAATTTCAAGCTGCATTTCCATATCATATATTACATATATAGACTGTGTTATGTGATGAGATCATAAAGTCAAGTATTGATTTTTCCACAGGCTGCCCTCTGAATAAAGTACACTGTAATCCCACTGCAGTTTGTGTTCAGTTAAAACAAAACCAAAGACAACATTTAACTGCAATGCAGTTTGATTTACAAAACAACTGACATCTTTATTGACACCACAAAGTGAGTATTTGAAGAAATTAGGACATCCAAAATTGTTTATAAAACACTTTAGCATCATTTGGTCACATTATTATAAATGACAAAGGATACGGTTCTCATCTTTACCCAGGAGTATAAGTAGCTATACACTGCCATCTAGTGCTGCTAGTTGGTCAGATGGCTGAGCGGTTACGGAATCGGGCTTTTAATCAGAAGGTTGCTGGTTCGATTTCCCGGCCGCGTCAAATGACATTGTGTCCTTGGGTAAGGCACTTCACCCTACTTGCCTCGGGGGGAATGTCCCTGTACTTACTGTAAGTCGCTCTGGATAAGAGCGTCTGCTAAATGACTAAATGTACAACAAAATCAATAATAATTGACAAAAAAATCAATACAATGTTTAGTTTGTAGTGTATGTGTATGTGTGATGCCCAACAGCCTGTTGGCTTGTTGAGGAATGAATGGTTGTTGGTCATTGTGTGCCAGTGCATTGTCAGATGTTGAAGTCACCTGGTATTTTAAGGTCAAAGGTTCATTATACTGGATGTTTTATGTAGAGAGAATGTTTATGTTGTCCCTTCATTGTTGTCTGCTTTGGCAATATTGTTTAACCTGAACATTCATGCCAATAAAGCATTTTGAATTTGAATTTGAGTGAGTGAAAGGACAGATGGAGAGAGAAAGAGAGATAGAGAGATAGAGAGCATAAAAGCAATGCTGATAGGCGCATTTTGAACACATGTTTTTTAGCCTCTGGCTAACAAGCCTATTTTACCATACATTTCCATGAAAACAATACCTTTGTTGCACACTTATATTGAAAGTCAATAGCAGACTCTGAAGAGGCATGCTGTATTAGAAAACAAATATGAACGTAGAAAGCAATATATCTAGCTTAAATGTAGAAATTAAATAAAAATGGCATTCTAATATATTGTACAATTTAAAATGACAATGAATTCAGTTATGATAGATTTCAGAGCTTTGTTAAATTCTGACATCTAAGAGTCATATCGTGAATAACATTTCAAGATTGTAAAGGGTCTTGAAAGTAATGTCATTGTTCAAAAACATTAGAGAGATTATGTAAAATGCATGGTCATCTGCACAATAGTTAATTTGTTAGCTGTTTAACATAGAATACATAGAAAAAGAGAATCTGTTCTTGAGTGTGTACTGTCTACTGTGTGATTTGACAGTAGTGAATTTACCAAGGAGATTTCCCCAGAGACCACCCCTGCCAATACCAACAGGTACAGCTGAGACCAGAAGCTATAAACAGGATGACCGCCAGGGCAATTAAGAGGCCGACCGCTATGATGGACACAGTGACAGCCCACACGAAGGTACGCTTGGAGAAGTCGATTAGTGGGCTGCGCAAGGCGAACCGTGCCTTCCGCGCCCTCTCGCGGCTCTGAGGAGGGTACCGGGCCGTGTTGATGCCCTCCATGCCCAGGGACCTGACTAGGCATGCCCGGTGGTGACTGAGCTGATCGAACGTGTGCTTGCCATGGTAACGGCCCATGCCACTGTTACCTGTTAGATTAGAGGTCATATAGGTGAGGTCATACAACTGAAAGTATATTCCTGTGATATTTATTTCTGACTGTCTGACTTTCTGAATGCGTCTGCCAAATCTATAGTTTGCCTCATCCAAAAATTGGAGATCAGTTGAACTGAAAGGCAACACAGCTCAAAAGCACATCAGCACAATGAAATAATACTTCTGTCTATATTGTAAGGTAAGTCCAAAGCCCTGCCAATGTCCACATTTTCCGCCTCTTGTATCTACTTTACAGCATGGCCTTTTTCTACCTACCCAGCCCTGAGATTAAGGTCTTGAATATGTGTATAAGCCTCATCATAAAGTAGACTTCTTACCCACACCCCCAAAGGGCAGAGAGTTGAGAGTATAGTGCATCATTACATCATTGACTGTCACACCTCCACTGGTGGTCTCAGCTAGCATCCTCTTAATTGTCTATTTGACAGAAGGAGAGGAACAGAAAGATACATCACTGTAATTTAGTTTAAACAACACGTGTCACCAGCTCCCCTGGTTAGGCTCAGCTTACGTTTTTGTCGCAAGAGAAGACATAGAGTGCCAGAGGCTTCTCTCGTTCGTTGATGAAGCGAATGGCGTCGTCCAGGTCGCTGACAGGCACGATGGGCAGCAGGGGCCCGAAGATCTCCTCCTGCATGATCCGGGCATGAGGGGGGACGTCTTTCACCACAGTGGGGGCTGGGGAGGATGCACACACAGCTCCAACATCAATGCTGTTGATAAACTAGTGGGGTATTGTCAGAGAAACTTTAAGGTAATATTGATGGATTGAGTCATGGTTACAGCTACGACTTGATTTGCGGGAAAATATTTTTTGTACAGAAAAGGAACACTATAGGGTCCAGCCTTCAGCCTACCACATGTGCCCTGTGCACCATTCTAACTCCATACCCATCGGTCCAATTCAGTTCACAAGTTCCTTCCTGTAACGCTGTGCACACTGCCCTGAGGGTGCAATCCCACACCCACTACAGGTTCCTACTGTACATCTCTTTGAATAAAAATGCTAATTGAATAAATGTACATACCGATGTAGCACTGTGATGAGTCACTCTGCCCACCCACCGCGGCTGTGTATCCCTCCAGCAGACCCATCACTCTGTTAAAGTGGCGCCTGTTGATGATGCGGCCGTAGTCTGGTGAGGATTTGGGGTCCGGACCATAGAATTCCTGGAATTGGTTAAAAATCAAGGATTAGATGCTATTACATGGAACAGCTGATATAAATACTAGCCAATCTCAAGATGCACTTTGAATTGGTTTCACTGTACTTTATATTCTACATTTTGTGCATCTAATGCCGAATGTGATTGATTCAGTTTATGGTTATAATACATTGAGGTTGTGTTGAGATTGCATTGGGGACTGACCAGTAATGTTTGACGTATGCCCTCCACCACTCTGTTCTGTATGCTGGGTTCACACAGGATGTAGTCTGGAGCGATGCACGTCTGACCACAGTTCATGAACTTTCCCCACGTGACACGACTGGGGACAATGTAACAAAAGTCAATTCATGCTGACGAGTCCTTCATCCACATTGCTGCTGGAAACTGACATTGGGAGAAACTGTATACAATCCTGTATAGCCCACAGTACGAACACTTTCATAGCCATAAGCAAACAATTGTTCTGCCAAATGTTTCTGAAACCAACTCTAAATTAACTAGCATATTTGTGCATACCTTATTTTTGCAGTGTGTTAATTGTAAGTATTAATCTATTTGAATCTCACCGGCAGGCAACTCTGAGGTCACAGTCCTTGTCAATGAAACAGGGGCTCTTCCCCCCCATCTCCAGAGTGACAGGTGTGAGGTGGCGTGCGGCGGCTTGCATCACCAGTTTACCCACAGTGCTGTTCCCCGTGTAGAAGATGTGATCAAAACGTTGCTTCAGCAGCTCCTGTGTCTCTGAAACTCCACCTGTCACTACAGGGTAGAGTTCCTTCAAGAAAAAAACATCAGTCCAATGTTAAAATGTCTCCCAAAAAACAGGGCAAAAATATTGATTTAATAAAAATAAAAAGATTATTCAAACCCTATATTAGTATTTATTAGTATTTAGGAATAACATTCAATATTTTGTGAGATCTATCTATATGTGCTTATGTAATAAAAGGGAAAAAATACATTTGTGTTTTGTTAATACCTTTGTTGACATACATTAAATAGTGGATGACAAATCAAAAAAGAAATAATTATCTATAGACATTAGTCATTTCTTTATCAGTGCTTTGCAAGTCACTGGCTCTATGCCCACAGTTTATAGAACAGGCCACATGTCAGACAAGAGAGTCTAAAGTACAGACCTGGTCTAGATACTGGGGGAGCAGGGCTCTGAGAAGAGCTGAGGAATGTTCACTCAGCTCAGACGGTTTCACCACAGCTGCGTTGCCTGCAGGGAGAGAATGAGGCATTTGTGTGAATGGGATGACATCACAGTATGGAGCAAATACAGTTAGCTAAGGGTCTGGGAAAGAAGGGTTCAGGGTTCAGTTTCCCTGTTGGAAACAAGAGCTCAGTCGGGAAAACAGTAGTCTTTGTCATCATTAATTACACACAGTACAGCTCTGTTGAGCTTTACACTTTAAGTTAAGGTATCATCAAAATGCTGTAGTAGAAATGCATACTTGCATACATAAATGCATACTGCATAGAATAAACTAAGAAGGAAGAAAAAGCCATAATACTTAGAAGGGGTTGCCAATGCTATGTACAGGGCCACCTTGCAACATTAAGAAATAATATGTATAAACATAGTCAGAAAATTGGAGATAAGGATTTGTGGGAAGAGAACCCCACAGGAATCCCTACCAGCAGCAATGGCCCCGATTAGGGGCTGCAGAGTGAGAGCCCAGGGGTAGTTCCAGGCCCCAATGATGAGCACCACTCCCAGGGGCTCTGGCTGGATGTACACCTTGTCAGTGAGAGTCAGGATACTCTTCTCCATTGGCCGTGGGGCTGCCCACTCAGAGAGTTTTCCCATTGCCAGGATGATCTCATTCTCTAAGCCTATCAGCTCATAGAGGGGTGTATCGTACTGGCTCTGAGGGGACACAAGACACACAATTTGACAGAGAATTAGAAATTATTAAGGTGTCTATTGCTTACAGAAAAATTGCTGGTTTTAAGTCATTCTTTTTAAGAACATATTTTTATTTATTATTATTGTATTTTTATTACCAGGAATAATGCTACTGTAAATTCCCCAGCCACTTCATTCTTACCCTGTTAATGTCTTGTTTGAGGGCAGTGGCGATCTCCCCTTGTCTGTCTGTAATCATCCTCAGAAGGGATTTCAGCTGCTCAATTCTAAACTTTTGGGGTCGTGACCTCCCAGTGATAAATGCCTCCCTGGCACACTCCACAGCCTGCCTCTCCATGTTCATCTATCAGCAGCAGACAGTACCTGTGTGCACACCATACACTCAATAACAGTCTAGAAGTATTTACAGAATCAACTATGATCACTTTCTAATCACATGAATATGCTCCAATGTGTGAGCTTGCAAACTGATATTGGAGTTTATGTAAATGAGTGATCTCTGCAAAGTAGTTGCTCATGCGTGTAATAATATCCTTTAGAAGTGAGGCTGAACTCCAGTGCAGTTATGTACAATGTTAAGGGTTATAATTTTATCAAATGTAATTAAAGTCGGCCTATTTCCTTCTATTAATTTGATAGAACCCCACAACGTAAAAGCCAAAATAAACGATTTATTTTTTACTCTCGTTATCTATGACAGCAACTTTCTGGAGAATTGTATAATATTGTACTTACGCATGAATGAAATACTGTCCGGTTAAACGTTGTATGGTATTGCGTGACGCCGTCAAATTTTCATTCCACAAACCCCTCTGTCATGTATCACAGCTTTGCATAATTATTCCCTCACCGTCCGCTTAAAAGCATAACCGACTGCTGCGTGCGCTGCATTATTCTAGAGAACTGTCCCGTTTCTGGCTGACTGACGTGGCTGTGGGCGTTTCGGTGGACAATTAATGTTGTGTTGCCGTGATATAGGTTTACAGGACTGCTTGTCAATGCCAGTTTTATCATTAACTTTTGAACGTGTGACAAAACACAAAACCAGAGGTGTATTTCGTTCTGGATAAGAGCGTCTGCTAAATGACTAAAGTGTATTTGTGTGTGTGTGGTAGTAGTAAACAATTTACCACAAAGTCATGATACTAATAAGTACTGTACCATCATAAATGTGTAATACTGCTAAAATGCTTTTTAGATTCTCCTGCAATTGTGAAAAGAGAACTTGAAATTATTAAGGCGTTTCAGTACACTGTGTTAAAATGTTTAATTCCTACTCATGTGGATATAATCAATTTACAAACCTTTCATATAGTAGAGCCACATAACACATTTTGTTTAATTATTTTCCTTCACTAGGCAAAGATTTCTTAATACAAGTGCTGGACACTCCGGCTTTCACAAGTTATGTTTAGGACACATGAAATGTTTAACATACATATCCAATTAGATATAAATGATCAAAAAATGTTTTAAGGATTTTCATAGATTATTTAGAAGATGCAGTTGTGTTAATGTTGAACTACAGTTGCACCAGCAGTGATACCACAGAAGGTCAAATCAAGTTCAGAAAGAAAGGTGGCATCCCTCGTGTCTTCCTCTTCAGCCAGAACGCAGGAACCTCTGCAAAAAACACAAGACACAAAATGGCTTCTAACATCATTCTCATACAATCAGGGTACAAATCATCACAGAGTTGGCATAGCAAAGATGAGAGGGCTGAATGGCAGATACAATGGAAGTTATCATGTGAGGACAAGGGTGTGGATGTCAACAAACAAAGGTACAAGTGGGGGCCAAACAAAAGTTCTTTTAAACTAGGAGAATGAGGCATGACGGGTAATTAAAAGGGGGGTTGATGGCAGAGCGTTATGTGGTAAGATTTCCAGGACAACATGGTGCATTGTTTCGACCACACAAAGCCATTCTTGTTTTAGACCCCAAGTCTTTGGTTCAGTGGGAGTTTGAGGGGGAGCATTCTCATGTCTGGCTTATCTTTGGGAACATGTACAATTCATGATTGCAGAAGAAAAATTGCATTGGTTATTCACACAAATAGGTTTAAGTATGTACTTTATGAAAGTTGAGTGATTATAATGATAAAAAACACCTCAAGGATGTCATTCATATGTCAGTCTATTATTTTGTCTCTCTTCTTTATCTCTCCCTACATCCACCCTGTCTTCCGATAATTAATCCTGCCTAGTTCCTGCTTTAAACCAATCATTAACTGGTGTGTCCATTGTTTTACAGCTACAATGTACAAATTACTTTTTCGTTAGAAGTACTACATGATTATTTTCGAAGGAAGTTTGATTAAATCCAACTAGTTGGAAATGCCATGTGAGCCACGGTATGTCACGTACCTGGCTTGACAGGGTTTTTTGTCAGATGTAGGACATCACATTCACTGCTGTGTCTGAAACACTTTTTCCATGACTGTGTGCTTTGGTTTGTTGGGATAAATGTATGAGATAAAATGGACAAATGTTGAAATGTTGTTGCTCTGTGGACCACAAGTGCATTACACCATGTAGTAAAAAGGGTATTTGGTATGTAACTATTATGAGAATTAGAATCAGAATACGTTTAAACCGCAAAGTAGTTTACTTTGGCGGGTGGGTGCATACAGTAAACATATAATAACATATCTTATGGCTATATCACAGTTTCCAGTAACTAATGAACATGAGCACTAATCCCTCACTTTTCAAAAAATAAAAAGATATCCATGGATTTTAAATACATTCGAATCTCTCAATGGGTGCTAATATAGGTAAGTAGTGTTGTGTACGTTTTCTCCACACCTTTTGATTTCAGGTTCAAGGTACAACCAGGAGAAAAACAGAATGTTCTCTATCACAGTAGAAGTGTGAGGTAGAAGGGTGCACAAAAGTTCTTTAGTTTTGCCAACTCAGCCCTTGAGTAACCCTTTCACATCAGAAAATTGCAAGTTTGAATATCTTACACACCAAACACCAAAACTTTGTTTCAATTGTTCTCACAGACTCTACTCTAAAACCACTAGAAGAAGATTTGACCAAATAGGAGCAATAAAGGAAACAGGAATGATGCGCCGTGAAAATTATTGTTGGGCATTGTAATAAGTACAACTCTTTTTAAAAATAATTTACTTCAGAAAGATAAACATTTGAGGATGAGATTAGCATGACTTGTCCACTGTAGTAAATTGTTAAGAAGGATACATATTAATCCGGTGTTTAGCAAAAGTAAATATCCTCACCATAAAAATTAAATTAATATGGTTACTTATAAATATCTTTGAAATCCGTACTTAACACATCAAGGGTGTCATACCTGTACTATGAATGCTGCCAGAACGGCAAACATGGCCAGCAGTGCCATGCGTCTGAGCCTCCCCAGGTTGACAGGTTTGAGCAGGAAGAAGCGTGCCCAGCTCAGCTTCTTGGCAGTATGTGGTGGGTAGCGCATGTCGTTGGTGCCCTCCATGTTGAGCTTCTTGATGAGGCAGCTGCGCAGGTGGCTGAGCTGGTCAAAGCCGTGCTGGCCGTGGTATCGGCCCATGCCGCTGTTACCTGCGTGGGGGGTGGGGAGGGGATCAGAATAGGGTCACGGAGGTGTAAGGGTGCTATGGTATTAGAATCTTGGTCAACCAACAGATGATGCCAAGACAATTTGATGATGCATGTGTGTGTTTCTGATTGGTGAAATGAGCTGGAGGAGGTCAGAGAGATACAGAGTGACATGAGGGGTTAGAAATTTGTTAAATTAGTTAGTTAGTTAATTGTAACTACATGCTCTTATTGCTCTTATGCTTCATGTTTGGTTACCCACAATGTTTGGGACTATCTCGTTGTTATGATCATTGACCTATGCACTTTGTAAAGCTCTCTCTTGGAAGTCACTTTGGATAAAAGCATCTGCTAAATGCATAAATGTAATTTAATGTAATGTAATGTAATGTAATGTAAAGCGTGTGCCATATCATCTTTTTATCAAACAGTGGTGCCTTCTCACCGACTCCTCCGAAGGGCAGTGCGCTGATGGTGAAGTGCACCAGACAATCGTTGGCTAGAAGGGCCCCACTGGATGTCTCTGCTATCACCCTTCTGATCAGCTATAGGACAGTGGATAGATCAAAAGATCAGATTAGATGTGGGTAAAGGTTTAGGTCAATGCTGCATACGCATTATAAAAAACTTACTGAATGTAGTCATATAAAATTAATCAGACACAAATGGAGACGGACTTAGGGGATTTTCTAGACGCTTAAAGTTGACGTGTGATGCATAATCAGATATCCTAAAATCTGCAAATCAAACATTTGACACTTTTGGGGATTTTTCACCAGGTTATCCTCTGCGAGAAAATGGTTGATGGATTTCACCTTGTTGTCTGGCGAGAAGACATAGAGGGCCAATGGCTTCTCTCTCTCATTGATGAACTGGATGGCCTCGTCCACTCCGCTCACTGTGATGATGGGCAACAGCGGCCCAAAGATCTCCTCCTGCATTACTTTGGACTCCCCAGTTACATCCCTTAACACAGTAGGGGCTGGTTGGAGACAGACGGTGTGACTGAGTGTGTGTATGTACTGCCAGTATGTCTGTGTGTGTGTGTATGAGAGCGTATGAGAGTGATTATGTAGATGTGTGTGCGTGTGCATATTTCAGGAGGCTCTGACCAGACACACACACACACAACACCCCAATAAACACCAACCAATGTAGCATTGTGATTGGTCACTATCTCCTCCGACAGCCACTGTGCTCCCCTCCATCAGACCCATCACCCTCTTAAAGTGGCGCTGGTTGATTATGCGTCCGTAGTCCTCAAACTTCTTGGGGTCTTCCGTATAAAATTCCTACCAAAAGTACAGAAGGGCATGCACAAATGTCTGCTAAATCAACCTCAATTGTAAACAGAGAGGGTTGTAAATCAGATGTTCCAAACGTACAGACTATTGAGCACTGACCTTAATGTTTTTCCTGATTTCCTCCACCACTCTGTTCTGTATGCTGGGTTCACACAGGATGTAGTCTGGAGCGATGCACGTCTGACCACAGTTCACAAACTTTCCCCACGTGACACGTCTGGGGACCAAGAATGAACAATTCATTATTTCGTTTTGAGCACAGAATAAAATTGGCCACCGAGTTTTCAACTGTTTTATAACAAACTGACACAAGAATTCTTAGCAATGCCCATGCTAACAGAATCAGAACCACATCAACAGTTGACAAGTGAGTGTGCAATCCCTTCAGCGAACAGTACATTTAAAATTAGGTTAAAAACGTTATTGTTTAGTCAATTCTACGACTGTTAAAGGTAAGTATGTTACTAGTTGGAGGCAACGGGGGACGGGTTGTTTCCATCCTTATTCTTTAAGTATAACTTATTTTAGAGTTCTCTTCCCCTGGAACAGATTTCATGTTCCAAATGAGGGGGGCTGTCGCTGTCTTGGTGTGTGGGGTTGCATCAAATTCCCCTTTTTTGCTCTGTTAAATTGCTGCACCAGTCCACACTTGACCGGTGGGGATCTCATTCTATTATGACTGTAACTGTTAGCTGCTCCTGGCATTCTCTAATCCCTGCTCTCCTCTCTCTGTCCCCCCCCACACACATCCCTTGTGGTGTGGGGGGTTTGAGTTGTCAGCACCTGCCTGGTCGTCGGTCAGCCAACGCTGGAACTGGTCGCGAGTCTCCCGGTCCTGTCCTACATCTATAAAGTTGAACAATGGATTTTGGTGTTTTAAAAACCCATCGACACTGTATGACTATGTTTAGCCTGTGTTCTGCTCCTCTCTCTCACCAACCGTCTCTGGAGGAGGGGATCCCTCTCTGAATTGCTCCTCCCAAGGTTTCTTCCATTTTTTTCTCCTGTTGAGAGTTTTTTGGGAGTTTTTCCTTGTCTTCCTTGAGGGTTTAGGTTGGTTGAGGGGCAGTTCTATGGGCATATGTGAAGCCCTCTGTGACATGCTTGCGTGTAAAAAGGGCTATACAAATAAATTTGATTTGATTTGATTTGATTTACACATTCGCAATTTTCCCGATTGAGAAAGACTTGACACAAGAGTTTTAGCAATTCCTTTTCTGTTTTCTTATAGTATGGTGGAAACTTAAACAGAATAGGAAACCTCAGGCTACTCACCGGCACGCCACTGTGAGGTCACAGTCCTTGTCAATGAAACAGGGGCTCTTCCCCCCCAGCTCCAGAGTGACGGGTGTGAGGTGGCGTGCGGCGGCTTGCATCACCAGTTTACCCACAGTGCTGTTCCCCGTGTAGAAGATGTGATCAAAACGTTGCTTCAGCAGCTCCTGTGTCTCTGAAACTCCACCTGTCACTACAGGGTAGAGTTCCTAAACAGAAAATTATATTTTATATAGCAAAAGCGTTACACAGCAGTAGCATTCATTCAAATAAAATAATACATTATTTACTGTGCTTTTGTTTTGCAACACCATATACTTATTTTTGTCCTGACAAAAAAATTAGATTCACAGGAATGTCTAATTGTGAAGTCTTCCTTTAAAATGTAAGTAAAAAAAATAAAACAAAGAGAAAAAACAATAAATAAATTATTTGGGCTTTACCTTATCCAGGTAGATCGGGAGAAGTTCCTCCATTACCTTGGCTGAGTGAGAGCTGACTTCTGACGGCTTAATAACAGCCGCATTACCTGTAAAAAGGATGATCTGCTTGTCATTACATTGCTTTAAGATATCACTCAAATTTTTAAGACTGTTATCTTACAAACCAAGTGGAGTGATATGTTATGATATGACAAGCTCTTTCATTTGTTTGTATACACAGCAATTACCATGCTACTACAATACCTGCAGCAATAGCTCCCACCAGAGGCTGAAGGGTGACAGCCCAGGGGTAGTTCCAGGCCCCAATGATGAGCACCACTCCTAGTGGCTCTGGCTGGATGTACACCTCGTCAGAGATGGTGAGGAGGTTCTTCTCCACAGGGCGAGGGGCGGCCCACTGAGCCAGTTTGTCCACGGCTAGGTGGATCTCCCCCTCCAGGCCCAAGGTCTCAAAGAGCTCTGTGGCATTTTTACTCTGTGTCCGATAAGGCAGAATGGATATATATTTATGGGAAGTATTAGGCAGCATGCAGCATTGTGTGTTGACACTCAGCTGTTAAGCAAGCACCTAAAAACAAGTGAACTCAGTTCCACTCCTTTTGGCAGGTGTCCTAGTTTAAAACTTAGAGCACATAGACACATTTATGCACTACTGGTACAGCATAAATACATGTAATTAAGTAGTCAGGGCGTTCCTTTATTTTGAAAATATGTAAACAAATCCTGAAAGCAAACGCAATCCTCTAATAATAAACCAGTGCAGCGTCTCACCTTGTTGAGGTCCTTCTTGACGGCTTGAGCTATGTCTGTACGCCTCTCCGAGATGAAGCGGAGGAGAGACTTCAACTGGTGAAGTCTGTATTCAAGAGGTTTGGACTTCCCAGTCTGGAAAGCTCGCCTTGCACGCTCAACTACCAGCTGCTCTCGAGACATCTAGGTCAAGATTGGGCATGAAAGATCACGGGATTGCAATTTAATGTGATGATGTTATGTGGTCTTGAACAATGTATTATCTAATAGCAACAACAGCTACCACCAATTCAGAATTAGCTCGGAAGCTATCAGTAATCTTTTCAATGGTTGAAGCTTTACTATAGGCTACCGCTATACTAATAATAAGGTTAATTCTTACCGTAAGAGGCAGCTTAGCACCTATACAAATGCCAAAATATTGGTTCTGTATATCAAATGTTTTTGCACACACTTTGACAGCATACGGGTGTAGTCGCAACAGAAACTACGTAATCACGCTGGAAAGTCATAAACCAATCACTGACTAGTACACAGCAAGATGGTTGGTTACCCGAGATGTCAATCCATTGCAACGTAATCATAGCTTTGAAAAGGTTCTTGTCCTAAATGATTCTGAGAACAATGCCAGTCTCTTGATGTATTTTTTGGTCACATTTTCTGCTTATTAAAAATGTTTATGCGCATTTGCAGGAATCCTTGGCTTCTTCAGAGTCTATGTTACCGTTTTTGTCCGGGCAAAAAATCTGTTTAAGATTAGGCAAGTTTTAAACAAAGGTGGGAATAGTTCACAGAGCAATATTTTTAGACTAATTTAAATGATAAATAACAAGAAAGACCCCAATTGTAATTTAAAATGTTCTTTTTAATAAACAAAGGCTGCATTTGTAGAGTTCCATAAAGAACAGAGAGAAATGCCCCTGGTGTAACACAAATATCAAGTAAAACAACAACAACTCTCATTAAAAAATAGGAGCGTGGAAATTAGTTGCATTTTCATGGTCGTTTCAGGGGGTGGCTTGACCATCACAAGGGGTTGATATTAATATACATGTAGCTCGAGCTGGAGAGGCGCAAATAACTGGGGTGCATACATTCATTCTACATCTCTACAGGTATGACATGTGCTTAGTACCAATGTTTTGCTTTAACAGTCCATTTTAAGTACTCTACTCTCCATTAACCATTGATACTCAGGGAGTGTGTTCCTAACTACTGCATGGCTATAGATAGATGCACAGGATTTGGTAAGATCCAGACAGGGCTTACTTACTGTTCTTTTTTTGTTCTGTCTTCACTTTGTATTGGCTTTGTGTGGTGCGGAGTGCTCACGAGCAGGAGAAAAAGGGTACAGGAAAATAAATGCAAAAACAAATCACAGACACTGATATGCTTATTAAAAAAAGAACATCATCAAATAAGCCTAGTGGCCACGGGTTGCCAGTTTATGCATTTATACACACAAGAGTTTATTCACACTTGTACATAGGAAAACTTAAGAGGCTGCCCTCTTCATACCATACTTTAAAACAGGCTTCTGATGCGACTCTTTTTCCATTATTGAATGTGTACCACTGGCCTTAAGCACAGCTAATGTGCACACACGCATACAAACAGCAAAACAGTGCTGCAGGCCCAGTGGAATGACTGAGGGGGGGTGGATGGGACAGGACACTGAGGAGACATGGATGGATGCTAGGCAGTGCCTCTTGACTTCAAATAGATATCAGATTTGATCTCCATGCAGAATACCAGTATGTAAAATAAATGAACATTCCTTATTAAATGTTCCATGGATAGATTAGGAGCTGCCAGTGTCACTGGCACTCTTGTGCCAGACTAGGTCTTTAACCCCTTGGCAGAAGTGGGCAATGTGTATTACATTTCTTGATGTACAAAAAAGTATTGTGCTCTTTGATTGATAGGCAGGGCATCCAATTACGTCCTCACTTCACTCCCCCCCCCCTCCCCGATCTCTCACTGTGCTCATACACGCATTCACTCACTCTCGAGAAAACTAAATAAAATCACATGCACAACATACAAATATGTACATGTTCTGAAACATCAATTTCCTTGAAAATCAGCTACAGTTATTAATGTATGAACATAAAAAAGTTTGTTTCTGTATTATTCAGTAAAATGAAACTCAAGGTAACTACTCAAGTAAATTGACCATCCCATTTATGAACCACCTGCTCATGACCCCATCTATAAGATCGAGGGTTTATGCTGGTCTCCCCCTGAAATGTTTTCCGGGAGGGAAAGAAAGTCATGCCATTTTCACTGATGCCTCAGAGTTTCTGTGTCATTTATGTTTTGACATGGCATAGTTCTCCAAGTGGCCACCAGTGATGTGTTGATGTGTACAGAATGGACGTATCTTCTTTAGGACAAACAACCCTTTTCCACACCAAGCAATGAGAGGGAGAGCTGATTCTGTGCAGGCAGGCATAGAGGGAGGGAGACGGGAAGGAGAGAGACCATCTCCCCCATCCTTTTTCAAGGAGCCCACCTGAGCTACAGCTCGCAGCCTTCACATTTATCTCACCGAAATCATTTCAGAACAAGTGTCCCCCACTTTTGACGATAAAGTGCTTCAGCTAAAACAACAACAACTAAAAGGTCTAATTACAAATCTACAGGTTTCTTTGCTCTTCAGGTTTCTACCATGCTCACGTCTGTCTGTAAGAACTGTACGTGTTTTCGTCCATACAAGTGTTTTTGTGCGTCCTGTGTTTTTTTTGATACAGTGTTTGATAGTTTGCATGTCTTTTACTTTCCAAATCTCTTCTCTTCCATACTTGAGGATGTCCAATAGGCAGGATAACATTGTTCTATTTGAACCAATAAATAATCACAAGAAAGGTCCAGAGTAAAAACAATCCTTATAATAAGAATAGCAAATTGTGTTAAAAGGGTCCATTTCATAGACTGGTTAAGTCACAAGGACCACAAAAAGTCAGACTTTCTGGCCAGTCTTTTTATGAAAAGAAAAAAAAAAGGGACAAAATCCAGAGTAGGACAAATGTGACATTTGTTTGATCTGGTGGTCTTTCCTCCGAATGTTGACGTTGACAGACATCGTGTTTAAGGTCAAGCAACATGAGGATCCATGCGTTTACACCCTGTCCATATCTGGTTTAAGCCTCAATGAGTTTCAGGATCTGTTTTCATCTTTGGTAATGAGTTTTGTGCATCTTTCTCGCTCTTGGCTTTGAGTCCATGATGCAAACACAGGAGTAATACTATATGCTGAGTGGGTTTCCTTGATAATGAACAGGATAAAAAGAAAGTGCTTGGTCTGCTACAAAGAAAGATAATGTGGGTGTGTACTGTATGTGTGTGTCTATGTCTGTGTGTGTGGAGAGGGGGGAGAACTGGGGAAACAGTGGTCCCTCTGGGCTTGTGACAGGTGCCCATCGGTGTGTGTGTGTGTGTGGTCTGCGGTCTGCTATTCATACAGCGTGACGGTGCAGTAGCAGAGGGCTGAAATCCGTCGGTCCACACTGGCCTTGTCTGTGGAGAACACACACACAGACAGAAAGGACAGTAAGACTACAAGGGGCCACATCGTAGCAGAGTAGAAAGTTACCATAGCAGGTTGTTTCCATATACCCATAAACAACGTTTCAACATGTAACACCAACCTCCCAAACCCTCCAATTTCATTGCTTAAACCTTTGCAGCCACTCAGAAAAAAAAAAAAAAATGGGCTGAAGTTGAATCAAGAGCTGACCAATCAGAACACCCATTACCTTATTATCTCAATGACAATGGAAAAAGAGACACATGTACTTCACTGGTTATAAAAATAGGCATCTGTGCTACACTTTAGGCTAACACCCCCAGCCCCCCTCTGAGCAAAATCCATCCCACTGTTATTCCGCGCACACTTGAGCTAAACACGCTCTATGTCAATTTGTCAAAACAACTTGCAATCCAGGCTGTTTTGTGCATTGTGTATGAAACAGAGACTGTTTTCAGTCGATAATTGTAAGACCTTACATAAGATTATGGAGACAAAGAACAACACAACATGTACGAGTTTTTGTGTTTGTTGATACTCACATTTGGCCACATTATCGATGTCTGCTGGGTCCTGGAGGATCTTGGACAGGCCCTCCAGCAACATGGCAGCTTTGTTGTAGCGGTAGGCTATGTCCTCCGTCTGCTGGAACATCTCATCCAGCGCTGCAGACTGCACCTGAGAGAGACAGAGAGAGAGAGAGAGAGAGAGACAGAAAGAGGAAGAGACAGAGGTGGAGAGAGAGAGACAGAGAGATTTGTATATTATGAAAGAGTTTCAAACAAATGTTATATCAAAAACATATGAAGGATGTTAAGGAGATGGTATGCCGCCTGTCTTCCCGCCTTACCATCTCCACGGCATGGTTGTAGATGAGTTTCTCCGCGGTCACGCTGTTGATCTCGTCCACAAAGCGCTGCTTGTCGGAGAAGAAGTGGTTGAGTTTGTCGGTGAGGCGTCGACATAGAGAGATGCAGCTCTTGTAGCGCTCATTCAGACTTTTCACCACTGGGAGAAGGGGAAAAAATGGGTTTCACTTTTCGGAATCTCAGATATGTGCCTAAATGAAATTGCGGTCGTCTTTGGCAGCGATGGTGCATCAGTGTGTCTCTGACCTTGCTTGACAGCGGTGGAGGGGTTGAGCTTGGCAGATTTGATCTGAGCCTTGGCCAGGTGGAGGGATGAGGCCAGGAGCTGAGCAGCCTTCATGTACAGCACCAGCTGCTCCACCTGCCTGGAGCGGGGGAACCACAACAACACGCTGTTATTCATGCTATCATCTTTGTATCGTGTTCCATTGTGGAGGTAGTCTGGCATTGGCAGATTTGCAAATTCGGATTTGTCTGGAACGTCTCAGTTCATTTTGGATTTCCAAGAGGCGTTTATCAGCCAGAATAAATAGACCACAAGCTCGCATGCTGGTCTGCTTCCCACGCTATTAATGAACACTCACCTAACATGAGTAAAGTACATTTAGAGCTGTGCTTTAACAGCCATTTAATTCATATAACAATCTTTGTGGGTTTCATTACATGATATGATTATTATAATATACAAATATGATTTAACCATGATGTCATGTTCGAGTTTCATGTTGGTAAGTAACGACTCCTCCCTTACCCCCACTCCCTGCTGAGCTGGCTGATCTGGTCCACAACCACGCTCTCCTGAGGGGGGTAGAGGGAGGCGGCAGACACCCCGAGGTCGGCCCCGCCGGCTCGGACAGCAGCGATCTCCAGCACACAGTCCGTGAAGGACAGCATCATCCGCAGGTGCATCAGGGTATCTGTGTGCTCCCGCTGTGCATGCACACACATGGTCACGTCACTGAACACAACGACCAGCTTCAATAGACCCAAGTCAGATTTCTGCTGCTCAAAATGATTCTGTTTGAATTAAAGATCTCTGAGTCAACGATTGCCACCATCTTGGCTGCCTGCCTCACCTCCATGAGGGTCTCCTCTGGGAGCTCCGGGGCCTCGAAGGTAATGAAGCCATCCAGGCTGGGCGGGGAGGTGCCGTAGGGGACGTAGCGTAGACTGCTGGGACCGGCCTCGGCCCCTGAACCCCCGGAGACACCTGGCGGGGAGGTGCCGATGGCCATGCCGGGGGGAGAGCCCACATACACACGGCCGCTGGTGGAGCACAGGGAGCCTGCAGAGCTGTTGGAGCCCACTAGAGGGAGAGAGAGAGAGAGAGAGAGAGAGGAGAGAGAGAGAGAGAGAGAGAGAGAGAGAGAGAGAGAGAGAGAGAGAGAGAGAGAGAGAGAGAGAGAGAGAGAGAGAGAGAGAGAGAGAGAGAGAGAGAGAGAGAGAGAGAGAGAGAGAGAGAGATTACAATAAAATGGTAGATATTGATATGTAGATATCTTTGGTACTCATTTTATAAAGGTTGTTGTCAAAAAGAGAGATTAAAATAAAGAGAAAGAAAGATGATGTTTTGAAGATCTGGTCATAGAAACAGGGGAGAAAATGGGCCGGTATCCTTCTGAAGGTACAGCTATACAAGGGGGAGGATCACAACATACAACACAGGACACTTAACAGCCTTTGGATAGCTGAGGGCTGTGGAATGGCTGCCCGTCTTCACGTTCAGAGATGGGAGGAACGGTTAGATTAGTACTACTCTAATATCAGGCTTGCAGTGCAATGCTATGTAGCCACTAGCGGGTTAGCATTCAATGCAGATTAGTTCTGGACGGGGGTGTAGTTAGCGGAGCCTGGCATAAGAGTTAGCCGCTAGCCCTGTGAGCGGTCTCACCTGATGTGGTGCGTGGCCGGGTGCCCAGGTGGCTGCAGGTAGGGGGGGTGCTGCTGTTGGGGGGCGAGCCCACGGTGAAGAGGACGGTCCGGGGACTCGCCGCCCCGCCCTGAGCCAGCCCACAAGGTCCTGCCGGGGCTGGGGGAGGGAGGGAGGGTGTGGTGTCATTCACACTCACAGCCAATCAAGCTCTCTGTTATACAGGAACTGCCTGCCCAGAACGGCAAATCACGTGCGAGTCATGCAGGGTGTGAAGCTAAAAGCATAAAGGCTGGTGGGTGTCATTCCCATCAACGTTGTTTAAAGGTTAAACAACAGATATGTTTACTCCTAACTAGGCTGCTAATCGTTAGTTTATGAGTAATTTTCCACTCATAGCTAGCAACTACTTTTTTATTGAACTTACTTGAAGAAGTATCACATCCATAAGGAACGCCCCTTGTGATTCATGGCAAATATTGGGGATTTCGGAATCACAATGGGGCTAACCAAAAGAATATGGCTGTTTGAGTGTGTGTGTACCTGTATCCATGGGTCGTTCTGTGTTGAGGCTGTCTGTGCTGCCCTGATATGCCTGTCCGCCCAGCGTGATCCTAACTGGCTGCTCAGAAAGCCGCCCAGTGCTGACAGACCTGGAAACGAAAACACCACAATATGAAAAAGAGGAAAATGTTCATGTATAACAGAGAAAGAGAGAGAGAGAAAGCTTCAAGGATGGAGATCCATAGCCAGTGTGTACCCCCCCCTCACCTTCCAAAGGTGGTTCTGCTGGCCTCGGGGGCAGACTGGCGCCCACTGGGGTAGGGGGTGCAATGGTGGGCACAGATGTCCCGGGCGTCTGCCAGGGTCTTGGTGGGCGTGGGGCTGTCTGCCAGGGCCATTAGATTACAGGACGCCTGGGTTTTAGGGATTTTGAATGGAGCCGAGATAGTCTACAATGGGAGACAAGAGAAGAGGGTTAGGATGTAATAATACTATACCTTTGGTCTGAAGGGGAAACTACTACACATGCTCTACTCCTAAGTGTCATACCCAGACCAACCACCCATTGTTTTTAATTTGCAGAGAAGCGGGTAAAGAGTGATAGATTCAGCTGAACAAAGAGAAACAGTAACACCTCATACTCCTGATCTCTTCGTTCAGCTGATTCTATCACTCTGTACCAGCCTCTCTGCAAATTAAAAACCATGGGTGGAAGGACTTTCTCATGGACTGCTCTTAAACTGTGAAACTCACTACCTGTTTCCATCAGAAAGGCTCCTTTGCTTGGCAAATTTAAGGATTTACTTAAAACGTACCTTTTTTAATCAGGTTTTGATATTTTTGTTGCTAATTTTGACTGAGCTGTTTTGCTATGAGTGCATGAAAGGTGCATTACAACCCAAATGCTTTATTATTATTATTATTATCAAACAACCAACCAACAGACATGTGGTATTCTATGTTCTTTTTATAGGTTGGATATGCCAGTTCAACCCAACAGAATACACAACCCCTGCCTCCTATGAACTCAACCCACCTTGGTGGGGGAGCCAATGATGGTGGGCAGTGGGGACTTCTGCAGCCAATCAGAGGAGCGCGGGGAGGAGCCCAGGTGCTTGGTGGGGGAGGTGCCGAGGTTTGCAGGACGTCCGAACTGGGGCGAGTGGCTGGGTGGGTAGTTGGAGGCGGTGGGCTGGATGGGGTCTGACAGCTGCTTGTGGAGCTTCTGCCTGCTTGGGTAGACGTCCGTTAGGGTGGGGGAGCTCTGTAGTCGAGCCCCCAGCAACTGGGAGGACGGCACTGGGGAGCCTGGGATACACAGGCAACAAGGATTAGACATTTTGGGATAGACAAACCTTTACAAACTATTGTATTGTAAACAAATCTTACAAAAATACAAATGACTACTTCCACATTATTGTTTTCTCATGAGTACAAATACAGCCAGAGTGATCAAATTGACAAGGTCAAATTAACACACAAATTACTTTAGTAGTATAAGAGTAAATAGTATAAGAGCAGATATTAAAATGATTTTGTTTGTGTCAGTCACTTTGACATTCCAGCTACCAATGCACCACTAGATGGCACTACAGTCCACAAATGAGTGTACAGTAGTTCCCCCTCCTGTACACAGTCCACAATAGCAGCTGAGTCAGCTGGGTTCATGTTTTTATGAGCTACTTGCTCATCCAGGGATTGCTACTGCTAAAATGCAGGAACATTTAAAAGCCTGGAATAATCTGTCCGTCTTTCTTTCTGGGTCATAAAGTCTGTGGGTTTCCTATCAACAGCAAAGACTAAAGTACAGTAAATACCTAGACTGTAATGTTTTGGCAGTGAGACATTATTACATAGCGGATTCAACCTTTATGGTGCTTATCATGGTGGTAACAATAGCAACAGGGCCCTGGATACAAACAACTGAAATGCTTCTGAGATGTGCAGTGGTGTCTTGGAGGGAGGGGTGGGGGGCTCCAGCTGGTTATTACCCATAATGTTAATAGAACACCAGCTAGGTAATAAAATAAATAAAAGGATCTGACTCAAGGTCTGTTGTCAACAACAGTGTGTAACGCAGGAAAGGTACTACTGGGACTGTAAACACATTTATGTTCCTTTTGGCGTTGAATAGACATAAAACATATTGGTTCTGTATACATGTCAGGGTGACTGTTAGCACTGTATTTTGGCCGTAGTTTTGGCCATGCACAAGTAACACTGGTTACTTTTGGTTAGTTAGTTACAGGCTAAAGGGTAGGGTAGGGGTAGCCTGACAGTTAGCCTAGCATTGCTACTGCCAGTTAGCCTAGCATTGCTACTGCCAGTTAGCTTAGCATTGCTACTGCCAGTTAGCCTAGCATTGCCACTGACTGTTAGCCTAGCATTGCCACTGTTAGCCTAGCATTGCCACTGATTGTTAGCCTAACTAACCTCCAGAGGAGCTGCGACTGCGGGACTCGTGGCCCTGAGGATGTCCACAGCAACAGTGGCCCAGCTGTTCCGGGATGGTGCCCACTGCAAAAGACACAAACACAGACCTTCGAGGGCAAGTCGACATACTCCCACAGGGCTGTGAAAGGCTTTGATAACTGTGAAGGGATTTTGGATGTGGGCATTAGGAGGACAACGAGACATGTCTGGGCATGTTCCTACCTAGAGGAGAGGGCGAGTAAGGGCGTGAGCTGCCTGTGGAGAGACGTCGCCCCACTGTCTGGGCGTTGTCAGCCGAGCTGGGGGACCCAGAGCCCACCTTTGGGAAGCCCATGGGGCTAGTGTTGGAGCGTCTCACTGTGCCAGACCTGGAGAAATCACAACATAGAAACTGGGTCAGGTTTTTAAGCTGACAAGAAAAGTCACAACATGACACAAAGGACAACACAAATGTCATGTGAACATCAAAACCACTGCTATTTCCTTTAGCAGTCACACTTAACATGAAATAACACATTAACATGGACCAGACTGACATTAAAAGCCATTAGACATCTTGACGACAGACTAGATTTAAATGTCTCTAAGCTCAGCCTTCTGAACTCTTTAACCCTCAATCTCTAAGCTCAGCCTTCTGAACTCTTTCACCCTCAATTTTTTTTTGATTGGCTCTAGTTTCATCTCAGAGCTTTTCAACTGCCATCATTCAGCTGCCAAGACAACTTCGTCATACTGCAAGACCTCAGACACAGCCGTTAGCCTGTGAATAACAAGCATGTCTCAACATTTGCGGCACAGATTGCCAGCACGCTTCTCTTTTTTCCACACTCTCTCTCACGCTTTCTTGAAGTCTTTGTGGTTCCCATGTGGAAGCCAGCTTTCCTTCTATGGAGTTAGCTTACCATGCTAGTTCTTGGCACTTTCATTCACATTCATCCATTTGAATTGATGCAGAGTGCTCTCTAAGTGCTAACTCGCTACCTGAGTCCTACCTGGGTCAAACGGACACAGGGTGTCTGCAACAAAGACGTGTAATCCTCCGTGGAAGTCTCAGACAGACAGAAAGGGACAGGCACCCAGTAGTGGGACAGCAGCAGATGGGGCCGGCTGGCTGGAAGTCAGTAGCCGATCCCCAAGCTTTGGGGCCTTGGGGGAATGGGGTGGGGGTACTGTGGAGTTACTCCAGGAACGATGTGCTGATGCTAATCCCCAAAGCTAAGACTGGCCACAGGAGATCAGCACAGCAACTTAAAGACGGAGGAGAAACACACAACACGCTCCCTGTGTGGCACTGTTTATCTTGTGTTGAGACAAGTCAAGGGAGCTTATCCTCCGATGAGAGGATACACACGACCCTTTCTTTCTCTTCCCTCCCCACTTATTTTGTCTTACAAACATCCCCCCACCTCGCAGAAAACAGACATTTGGTATCACACCAAAAGCCAGTAAACTAAAAACTTGTGAAATGCTTTAAGGCTGTTGCAATAAGCAACAACACTTACCAAAACGTTCCAACCCGGTGAGTCAACAAAGACAACAGTGAAAGGACTCTCTAGGTACTAAACATGCATCATTAGCTGAATCATCCATAAAAACACAGAACAAAACATTTACAAGAAGTCTCTGAAGAACCACCCAGGGTAGGGCCACTTTTCAATTCTTTCACCCAGCTGAAGTGTTTTCTCACCTGGGAGAGCCATAGAGTGTGGTGGTCGGGCTGCTGGAGAGGTTCTGTTTGATGCGCTGGTAGTTGCGCACCTGGGTGGGCACAGGGATGGGGGTTGTCTCAGCCCGCGGAGACACCATGGGGGTCTGTCCAGTGGCGGACTGTGGCTGCCTGGGGGATAAAAAGGGAGAGGAGGGCCGTTAGCAAGTGGGGTTGCGGTAGCAGCCAAAGCTGTACTATATCTTCAGGTGTGTCAACAACCTCCATAATAATTCCCACCGTTTAGTCTTCGTATGTTGTTGTTATAGTGCAAAAGTAGAGGGACTAGCTTCATCTGTTTGTCCCTAAGAGTTATTTGTTTCCGTTACTGAGCCAACATTTTCTACTGAAGCCGACTGAGTAACTATAAAGTTCAGCTCTGCAGGAAAAGGGGCTGTCACAGAGCAAAATGGGCCAGGCTTCTATGTCAACACACTGGGCACCAGCAAATCAACTGCGAGCAGGGGAGGGGCAAGGGGCAGGCCTACATGAAATGTGCTCTGTGAGCTCAGCCAATCGAAAGCTCTACATCGGCCCGTTATTATAAAACAGACACAGGGCCCAGAGCAGAAAAAAGCTCATTTGCATTCCCTTTGTTATTCCAACGGGTACAAAATGTTCCCTGACGAGACAACCATGAGTGGGTCACCCATAGGGGAGGACAGCTTACTGTAGAATGACAGGGGGGACAGAAAAAGGGAGAAGTATATGGTGTACGGAACAAGCACAGTGGAATGGGAGCGTGTATTATGTAAGGAGGTGGTGAGCGGGGGAGGGTCTAAGAAAGGCAGAAGGGTGACGGATACACGTGAGGCCTCACGAGTGTGTGCAGATGTGCAGTGCAAACCAGACAAAGGCGTGCACTCTGTGTGGTTCATGATTCTGAGAAACAAATCCTAACACAAATTATATTTCGTTTATCTCCACCTCCAAGTAGTAGCAAAGTCCTAGAAGGAAACCAGTGATTGTTGTGTAAAAGACAGAGATTTTATGCGGTAAACAAACTAAGAGGAGCATGCCCCCTCCACCAGGCAGAGGCATCTGCTTGTGTTAAAAGCAGAAGCCAGTCTAGCAATATACAGCTTCTGAGGGGTAGAGGTGTTAAGTGAGGTGTCACCATACATAACAAAAGACACACTGTAGGTCATGAGACATACTTCTTTGAAAGGAGTGAGGAAGAGTGGAGGAAGAGTGAGTGTGCAAGCCAGCTCGCTTCACTGTTGACCTGGTTTCCTGGCTGCCTAGAGGGGGATGGCAGCACAGCAATCCTGCATATTTGAATCTCCGCCATCTCCCCTCCTCCTCTCAGTCATCTTGGGCAGCAGCTCACCCCCACCCTCACTCTTTCCTCTCTCCTCAGCCATCTCTGCATCATTCTCTTGTCTACAATCAGACATCTATCCTTCTATCCACAGGCTCGCCCTGATTCCCTTTCCTTCATATTCCGCTTCCTCCATCCATCTCTATCCTACATCGTATTCTCCTCTCTCTCATACCTTCTCCTCGTTGGCTCCTTCTCTCCCTCTCGGTAATCGATGAAAGAAAGGGGCGAGAAAAAAAGTAAACAAGCCCCTGGGGTGGACATGGAACAAAACAGTCCTGTGATTCAGAGGAACAGTGTGATGTATGTGTCTGTGTGTGTGTGTGTGTGTCTGTGTGTGTGTGTGTGTGTGTGTGTGTGTGTGTGTGTGTGGTTAAGGGGGATCCTTAAGGGGTGGAAGATAAGGTCCTCTGGCATATAGTTTGCCTACACCACACATATCACCTATATCATAAACCTTTACTATACCATGACATGACGGGGGAGATGGGGGTGAGATGGGGGGAGCAGGTGGAAGGCACAACATGAATGAAGAGGAGAGATCAACAGAGAGAGCAGCTGCTAAAGATACATACAGTATAGAGAAAACATTTCTCACTTTCTATTTTCAGTTAAGAGAAACCGTTATGGGACACTTTCCCGGGGCTAATTTCAACAGTGGACAAACAAGAGCACATTGAAAAACAAGAAAAAAGGAGAGTTAATAGGGGTGGACACCATTGTTTGTCTTGCTTTGGGTGAGTCCAAAACGGAGCTCAAACTATTGTCAGAGCAGGTGGGGGCACAGTGACAGTTGAGGAAGCAGCTCAGTAGATGGGGCAAAAAGCTTTGTCTGTTGTGCGTGTGTCTGTCTGTCTGAGGGGCATACAGACTCTTTCCATAATATTAGCAGTCACGTTTACTGACTGCTTTTTCCTGTTTTCAAAAGCTAAATGGGACCTACACCCAAGCATGCACATGCACATTCTATTCTTGACCTTAGAGGATTGTTCAGTTGTTAGCTTGATATTGCGAAATCTTCAGCCATCTAAACTTCTGATTCAGTACAGATTAAGGAGACAAATACACACAATTTTGACACTAAACAATGTGGCTCACTAAATGGATAAACAGATTTAGCTGATATAAATAGAATCTTCTTCATAATCACGTAGTGTGAAAACAAAGACTGAAAAACCAGCCAGTTTATAAATAGGTGTCCATGTTGAGTAGATCAAATGCACTTACTCATGCAGGGGGCTCATTCACAGTTATGTGAACACACACATCCACACAAACACTCACACACACGTCCACACAAACACTCACGCACACAAACACACAAAAATAGCAGCAGCCACTCCAACACTGGTTCTGTTTACCGTATTTCATCAGTCAGTCATCATCAGTGTCATGATAAAAAAAACACCAACAACCACTCAAGTTCAAGTTCCCAAGTATATCTAGAGATTCAGTACACAAGGCTGTTTTTAAAACTGATTTCATAGAATGTTTCCATGACGTTCTTATGCGGATAAAAAATAGGACACTGAGTGCAGGCCTGTGAGGTTGGACTGCGCAGAGTCAACACAGGGGTGACCAGGTCTGTGACTGCGTGACTGGAGCTGGGTTCATGTGTTCTGCTGTTCTCTGGGCTAGAGTGTAGGTGTGTGTGTGTGTGTGTGTGGGGGGGGGGGGTCTTATCTCATGTGATTTTGATGTGAGAGCAGAGAAACAAGGTCCCTTTAAAGTGATACAGTGTGTGTGTGTGTGTGTGTGTGTTGTGAACCCCGGAACAAACAAGTGCACACACAAACAAACTTAAAAAGAGGTGATTGAAAAGAGGTGAACTCACCCTCCACACATAAGGAACTCGCTGGATGGCCGGCGTCCCACTACTCCCATTGGCTGGTCGTCTGAGGTATAGGAGGAGAGTAGTGAGCCAAACGAAATACATCAGAGGAGACACCATGACGCTACAGTAATAATCATCACCAACTATTTAATCACTGTTTAGCCACTCAAACAGGCAGTTGGGTAGCTTTTGTAAGTTGGTCAACTGTCAAGCAGATGCCATAGGAGAGAAAGAGAGAGAAAGAGAGAGTGAGAAGAAGAGACCAAATTGAAAGTGTGCGAGTGTATATGCTTCAGCAGGTGCTTCGTATGAGTTGAAGCAGATGCATTTTGTGTGTTGTCAGTAATTACTGTGTGAGGGTGAGCAGGTGTTCAGTATGAACCTCTACTTTGTTAGTTGTGCTGCATGTGTGTGTGGGGGAGGTGTGTGTGTAGGGAGTGTCTATTGGCCAGTTGCTGAAAACATAAAAGTGTATGAGTGGGGTTTGCATGTGATCAGCCATATGGGCTGCAGAGTACGTAGCAGTGTGTGTGTGTGTGTGTGTGTGTGTGTGTGTGTGTGTGTGTGTATCAGTTTATGTCTGCATGTGTGACTGTGTTCATGTACCTGAGTGTGTTTGCCTGTGCTGCTCCTACTTACAGTTCTCTGAAGAGAGGTGTGGTACGAGGACAAAGTCATCTGTGTCGCTGGAGGAGTTCTTGCTGCTGGTGCTGCCTCCAGACTCCTTAGACAGCTGCAGGTAACTGGGGGGGCCCAGGGGGGGCGACGACAGGCCGTCCTCAGGCAACGTCTGCATGTCCGGGAGAGACTGGACAAGCGAGAGAGAGTTAGCTTGAGATGGGGGTTCTTAGGTGTGTGTGTGTTTTTGTGTGTGTGTGTGTTGAGTGTGTATATTGGAGTGCAGATTAGAGTTGGAATTGTGTGCACATAAAGGAATGAAGGTTGTAGGGTTGTGATTGTGTGTGAAGTACGTGTGAGAAAGTGTGTGTGAGATTCAGTGTGTGTGTGTGTGTGTGTGTGCCTACATATTTGAGGGGAGGGGAGTGAAGGAAGCGAAGAGGATTAAGTTCTGAGTGAGTGAGAGGTCTCAAGGACCTGGACAATACAATAATGGAGCCAGACTGGGCTGTGCTGGCTGTCAGACTAATGTAATCGGAGCATTATGAGGAAAAATGACATCCTGGGAAATTCCGTTTCAAAACGTTCTCACTTAAACTCGGCGAAAAATCTGTCCACATGGCAACCGCTTTTCACTGGACAGAAAAATGCATAGTTATGCACTATACAAGATGCTACATAAAAAAACTGTGCTTTGAAGTATCAATTCAATTCGGTATTGCTAAATAATGAGGAATAGGAATAGTAGCCATAGCGAGGTAAGAAGTGTTGAGGGCCACTCACGGGTGGAGAGTTGTAACGGACAGAGGGTGAGCTGCCACAGGAGCTGTCCGTCCCAGCACCAGGGTGGCTGGGAACCGTCCCAGCACCAGGGTGGCTGGGGACTGGAACCGGACACGCTGCCACAGGAAGAGAAGAGAACACATGTGAAGGGCAAACCCTGGGAGAATACCACACCTTGTTCTCCTAATCACGTTTTTTTGTTATTGTTGTTGGAATACCATGTTTCTATAGGTATTCTGTATTTCTCCTCCAACTTACATTTTTTTATGGTGGATGAGGGATCTAGGAAAGGATGGCTGAAAAACATGTCTGTGACAAAGGAGGAATACCATGTTACATACTGTAGAAGTGGACAACAATTATAATTGACCCCATAAATCCCTTCCTGCCTATGGAGGAAATGATGTCAGGGACTTACCAAAGTCCATACGGTCCTTCTGGTTCCTCTGCAGCAGGCCTAGCAACAGGTCACCAAGGGGAGGAGATGTCTCCCTTGGGAGGCTGGGAAATGAACACAATGATTGGTCATGTTACTTTATTTAGGCTAATGCAGGCTATTATAGCATCTATGTAACAGTTGCTGACAGCTGTATTTTTGCCTCAAGGTCCCCTTCTTAACCCATATGCTGTGTTACTATAACCTACATGGGCTGCAGAGTCTTGTTCTTCTCATAAAACATCCTTAGATCTTGGGGACTGTTGGCCTACAGGCAGATAACACATGTATTCAACACACATCTGACACAAACCCATGCAACAACACAGCCACCGTTTCCCACCTGGCCAGGCCTACTGTGCCTGGCTGGAAGGGGGGCTTCCCTGCCAGGCCTACTGTGCCTACCTGGAAGGGGGGCTTCCCTACAAGACACTGGTAGATGACCGTCCCGATGCTCCACAGGTCTGCCTTGGCGTCGTAGTTCTGGGACATGATGACCTCTGGGGCCTGAGGAGGGGTCGGGGGTCAAGGGGGGGTGAGGGGTTAGGGAGAGGGGGGGCGAAGGTTAGGATCGGGGAGCATCTGCAGGTTAGAAAATCCTGGAAGTACTAAAAGCAGAGCTGTCCTAGGTATCCAGTGTTGCCTGTACACACACACAGACAAATCTACGCAAAGGAAGACAATGAAACAGTATCGCCCACGGCGTCTTTACGTCCCACTCACCATGTACATGGGGGACCCACACAGTGTGGCAGCCATCATGTTGCTCTGGAGGTATCGTGCAAAGCCAAAGTCAGCTGCAGAGAGACACGAAACGACCCAGTCAGCTTGTCTTTGTATTAATAGTAACATAAACCACTATTGTGGGAGTGTTACGACTGCTGTGGTTATCAGTGCTCGGAGAGAAAGTCTAGGAACAATGGGACTCTCATATATTACCCTAACCCCCCCACCCACCCACCCACCCACCCACCCACCCACCGTATGAGATTATTAACAATAACTCAAAATGTAACCCTTGTGCTTCCCACCAGAAGCCTGTGGTTTTATGAAACTAATGTGTGAGAAGGAAGTAGGCGGTCCAGAAAATATGTCAACATGTGATTTGGTCTAAAATAGAAAACGAGTCCATGCGGTTGAAAGGCGGTCACCTATTTTGATGCGGATGCCGCTGATGCTGGACTTCCTGCGGCCCATGTAGGACAGCAGAATGTTCTGGGGCTTGAGGTCGCGGTGGATGATCCCCTTGCTGTTCAGGATGCGCATGGCGGCTGCAATCTGCTGCAGGAAGACCCGCAGGGTGTCTTCTCGCAGGGTCCCCTTGGCTGGTGGGGGGGGAGAGGAGAAACAACTACATTACCCAAGATGCACTGCCATGTAGCTTTACGATGTCCAAGATGGTCGTATATTTGCAGCAGTAAGTACAATGTGAAACTATTTCAATTCTTCATTAAGTCAGGCCTAATAATACTGGCTTCTTGCAGTACATTTGATGACGGTACGATGAGTTAGCTCTAAAACTGCTTATAACTAGATGCATTTCCTGTTGCTAATAACTATGTTCCTTAACATGCATCATCTTGTGCCAAACGTCGTTACCCAGACACGAACACTCTCGGATTAATTGTCACATCATTGTGCCGGTTGGATGCACTCAAGTCTGCCTAATGGACAGACTCCAATTAAATTGCCTTGATTTACAAATGAATGACTAATGCATTGTAATATGCTGAGAGTGAAATGACAAAAACACATTACCAAATACAACACCAAAATGCTGTGTTTGTGAAACACCTGAACTGAACCATAGGGAAAGGCGACTCATAAGAAAAGTCTGCAAAAGCCTTTTTAATGGGACCACAACTGATTAGAGGACAACTAATAGCATTCAAGCATTTGCAACAGCGAGCTTGGCAGAAAAGTAGATGTGCTGATGTCGTTCCTGTTCACCAGTGGTAGTGAAACAAGCGGTAATCCATTAAGAGGATTGTCATTGAAGTAAAGAGTAGTGTAAACACATTGTGATTACATCGATCTAGTTTAGATCCAACCAGGCTTAAACACATTAATCTGGGATTTGGAGCAAACTATCTCTCTGCAACAATGGTGACTTCTAACACAGAGAAAAACTTTAACGAGAGGAATAATATTGTTGTGTGCCATCATTACATAATGAATTTTGACTGGGAGCATCTGTGTGTGCGTTTTCAAATAGCAGCTCTGACATGTTGTAACATACCCCAAGGTAAAGGTATACCTGTTCTGCTTATCTTTTTTTTCTTTTTCCTTTTTTATTTTAAAGGTTTCTTTAACAACAACTCAATCAGAGCACACCATCAGTGCAAAGTCCACATTCTTTCTCAGTACACCAGGAACACAACACCAGATGCAATTGGACATTCAGTTCCTGGCTCTGACTTACCTTTGACCTTTTGCACGAGACCAGCTTATAGTACAGTACTACCATCCCCCAACCCACCTCCTCTTTTTCTTATCCATGGACATAAGTCATTTACAGTGACACACTTAAATATTTTCTGTGTGTGTGTAAGGGCAGACAACAAGCTGAATAGGTCTGTGCCTTAGAGGAATCTTTGTTTGTCAAACCGAGATGCCATACTAAAACCTACATTTTCATGGATTAATTTTCACAAAGCAGTAAATGATACACTGTAAATGTGGACACTTTGTGGAGATTGGAAACTTCTTGGGAGAAGAATGAACTTTAGAACAGGAGGTCTGTCAAAATGGCATCAGTAGCACAGGGATGGTTACAGACATATCCATCCAGAGGGAGAGAGAAGGGGCTCATTGTGTGAGGCTACTACTCCTACACACAACATTCTCTTCCAGCATAAACGCACAACCACACACACAGGCACACAAGGAAGCACACACACCCCTTCGCTCATTTTCTACCGCACTAGTTGTTTTGTTTTGATGAATAATACTCTATGTGAGTGGGTGAGGGAGTGTGTGGGGAAGGGGGGGGGGGGTGGCAGTGGCTGAGAGATTAGCTTGATGCTTACCTTGCAAATAGTCTGCCAGATCGCCACCGTTGCAATACTGTGGGGAGAGAGGGGAAAATACAAGCATAATCACTTCATCAGGAGGCTTTAGATGAATTAGAGTCAATTCTGGATTAGCAGCAACAAGCGTTTATGTGAGAACAAAGAGCAAACGAGAGAGAGACAGACAGTTTTTATAAGATGATAATGATGGATCTTCCATCCACCTTCAATCCTTGTTGATTCCTTATCATAGATATTGGTAAAAAATTGTGGGTTCAATTTTACTTGAGAGGGGCTCTGCTATCACAGTGACAGATCACAATGAGTGAGGGATCTGAGAGGAGCTCATGCCATTTTCACAGGGGAATCAATTAGCAATAGAATTAGCTTCGCCCTAAACATGACGTCTGTATAGGAAGTGTCGTGACATTACAAAAAGAATGCTCTGTCTGCAGTTGGAACCTAGATTTGCAGCACAGAGTCATATGAACAGAGGGATGGTAGGGCTTTTGGCTTTGGTCCATACAGTGTTAGTCAACTTAGGTTTAGTTAGGGTTTTCTGAGAAGCGAACAAGTCGTCAGGTCAGTGCTCCTCATGTACTGGTAGCTCACCAAACCAAAAGCATCAGCTTCCATAAAATACATTTTACCAAGAAGTTAACTGCATGTTTAAATACATAGTCTGTTTAATTTAAATTAGACAATAAATCTTGCCACCAGGATCTGGGTCAGTGTGGCCCAAAAAAAAGAATGCTGAATTTCAATGTGTTTTCTAGTATGGCAAAATGTGCTTGTCAGCATCAGACAGCATTTACACAAGAGGCTCACTTTACACCACCTCTAACCTTCAGGTAAGACAAGCCTTTTCCTACTTAGCAAAACCTGAGGGGCCACCTTCAAGATTAGCATGCTAGCATTGATGCTATCAAAGCCCATGAGCATGGTAGGATTAAGATGGCTAGCAAGTTCAATGGTTGTAGAAGATTTCCAAAGGCGTACAAAACCCCTAACCACTAACAAGATGAGATACCGCACCCAGCCTCAGCCTCAGCCGACCGCAGAACCATCTAGCATCTGTTCAGTTTCTCTTTATCAGTGGAACTTTCCAAAGGATTACTTCTGGCACAATTACCTTATTGAACTGAGAATCTTTTAGCATAAAATCACGTACTTGCACGCACACACTCACGCACACACATCTATCACCAGGATGCATTTGAGAAGAAGGATGTAACATATTGCACTCTAAATATAGGACAGGAAAACAAGGTTTTGTATTGCTTTTGGAGAACAGAGTTCCTTGGAACAGAGCGTGTGTATTTTTAGTGGGCTACTTGAGTGCTTGTTTTTCTTCCTACAGGCACGTTGTAGTGTTGAGCAACAGCAACAGGAACAGCAACAGCGTGAAGGAGAGAGAGAGGAAGAGAGATAGGCGAGAAAGATGCAATTCGCCACAACACTTATATCAACTGTGTTGGGAAATTTAGGGCATAAAAACCTAACCTAAAAGGCTGTGAGACACTACTGAAAATACGGGAACAGAAGACAACAGAGAGGCAGGACAAAGAAAAACAAATGTCTGCTGACAAGATGACAGAGAACATACCTCCATGACCAAGAAGACAGAGTTGGGTGTTTCCTGAAAGAGAGGAAAGAAAGACAATACATAGGTTAAGGCCATCATTTCTCTTAACACTTGCTCAATTCCCCAAGGCTTAAAAATAAAGCATTACTGTTCTAAACAATGAAACAGAAAGGCAACATTAGATGGTTCAGCATTACAACATTCAAGAATAACACATGGCTATGGCTGACATTGTGGACTGATGCCTATGACATCACTGATTCAATAAGTGGGCTATGATATTTGACAGGATTGTTAAATATCCGGATTGTTGAAAAGTAAGCAAAGAGTACACATAAAGGCCGCCCTTCACCCGTGCATCACCACACACCTACTCACTGACATGGGGTTGACATTTTAGAAGCACTTTACTCCCCCACTACAAAACCATGGCACCCTTGCTGAACCCAAAACAGTTGTGTGGATACATAGCCTGGAATCTGACAGCACTGGGAAGAGGCTAGGTGGATCCTCTTTCAGGGCCAAGCAGAGGTTGGGTGTTTGTGTGCGGGCACATTTGGGGTAATGGGGTTCAAGAGGATCTGGGCAATGTGACAACAATAAGCGTCACCGTTTCAACGTAAGGGAGCTAACACGCTGGACCTGGGACAAGTAATACAAGCACACCTCTGGGTTAAGCTCATGTTCTCCCTAGAAACAACAAAATACACAACTAGCTCCTAGCCCCTCCTCGGGCCTAATATAACCCTCCCCGTTCTACAGACAGTTTCTAAGTATTGCTTTTAGGGGTTAAGGAATATGAGGCTGACTTTAAATGATGAGATCAATCCCAAGAGGTCAACTTCATGACTGGAGACACCCTGAAGCATTTCACCACAAAACGGGACTATCTTTGAATGTTAATTCCAGCTTTCTTTATACTGTACAGTGAAATAGAACAACCACCATCAAGACTAAAAACCATTTATTACCGCTAATTTATTTCCACCTCAGCTCCTTTCTGTTACATGACCAGTCATCCTTGTCTTGGGACTGTCTGATTAGTAGATAGGCTTAAGTAACCTTTTCCTCTCTGTCCAATCCAGCTGACTTGTAGCAGATTGCAGACTAATGGGATCTGGGATTGATGCTGCTGGGTGGTTTGACTGTAGAGTGTGGGGGAATGGGCAAGCTGGGAGAAGTTTTACCATGCCACAATCAGCTGTGTGTGTGTGTGTGTGTGTGTGTGTGTGTGTGTGTGTGTGTGTGTGTGTGTGTGTGTGTGTGTGTGTATATATATATATATATATATATATATATATATATATATATATATGTGTGTGTGTGTGTGTGTGTGTGTGTGTGTGTGTGTGTGTGTGTGTGTGTGTGTGTGTGTCAGCTGAGGGAATTACATAAGGCGGGAGCAGGCCTGGCTGGACCACAGCCTGACGAGGATGGGGGAGGGTGGAGGATACGTCAGTGGGTCTCTGACACACCCCCCCCCCCCCCCGACCCAGAGCACAAGAACGTGATTGGTCTAACAAACTGCGGTCACCAAGGGCTCACCAATGCAAACACGGAACGTTCTTCATTAAAAGAATATGGGTTCTAGTGTTACCCAATACGTCACATTGCAGACTTTGTTCCAAGCTGCCATTTGAAAGTACCACTACTAGGAAAAGGAGAGAATCTTCAAAATGTTGCTGAGGAAAAGGCTCTAGTGTTACAAGATTCAAGTCTGGATTTGGACGGATGTTGTTCCTGGCCGTGCTCATCACTCTGGCTCTGGTTCTGGCTAACTGCTTGTGATTACAAGGAACCTCAAGAGGCTTCTGGTTTTTGAAGAGCACAAGACACAGTTTGATACGTTTATGGGCATAAAGTATAGGCTAGCCATTGCTGCATGGATGCAGGAGAAAAATAATAAACAGTGACTGGATTAGGAATTCACTGGTTTGCATTAAGGATTATGAGAGGGCTAGTAGTTTGCTAGAGCTTGATAGTCGTTGTTATGATCACAAGAAAACATTGCATTGTTTATTTTTATCTTCAATAAAGTAAAAGGCTACTCCCATATAACATGTTGGAATGAACATGGCATGACAATGTTAGTCTCATAGCCTTTGGATGTGGGGACATTGAATCCTCTCTATTCCAAAACAACAAATATCATAAAACACTTCCGTTAACGTCATATTCACTTCTAAAGTAATGTTCATGAAATACCGCGTTGCACAATCACAATCCACTTGCTGACCGGTCCACTTCTTAGTCACCCAGCTCTCTGAGCTGATGCCAAAGATGTGACAATAACAAAGTTTGATCAAGGGTGGAGACAAACGTACTGGAACAGAGAGGCTATAGAACAGAGAAATGCTGTTGCTGAAGAGAAAAGATTTTAAAAAACATAACCACCCTAACACACACACACACACACACTCTCCCAAAGAATGTTTAGAATGCCAAAGTTTTTCTCAGTAGTGTTGGGTGTCTTGTGTTGGTTGCATCATCCATCCACACAGTGAGCAGAGTTACATAAAAACATGGGGGGGGGGTAAAGAAAAGTAAAGAAAAAGGTGGAGGTCTTAGGAAAAGCCCTCTCCATTTGCAGGAGGCCAGCGGGCATTTGTGACGCTAGTTGAGGGTAATCCTGATAGTTCAGAGTGAGAAGCCATCTGAGGAACCACAAGCCTCTCGATACACACAAACACACTCAAAGATGGACGGAAGCTGCAGTGGTTTGTGTGACTCAGGATCTGAATGGTGATATGACATCATAGTTTTTAATGTGGGTGGATGAGCAAGCGGTGCTTTGTTAAGGTGTTTGCTCATTCAGGAGATACACAGGGAATTATTGGGTGAATATACAAGTGGCAAAGCACTGGACAGGCTGTCACACACACACACTCTGGCTGTCAAACACGCTCTGAGGTAATCCCCTCACAAAGACATGGGATTTCCCAATGGAGGAACTGTCTGTCCTGATGAGATGCCCCTCAGGGTGAGGTCAAAGGGCGCATGGCCAGAGTGCCGATTAGAAATTAGACCAACTAACGAGGAACACCTGGCCCCAGTCCCGACCCCAGACTTAAGCCAATGACTACAAAGTGGAGGCATAATCTCCATGAAAAGCCAATGTTGTACAGTAAACAACGACAGCCTACATTTAGTTCCTCGGCTTTGGTTTCATACAAAAAAGCTACAATGAAACAAGGTGTTTTCAGGGCTTGGATGTACACTGGTCTAAGAATACGCAGCGAAGGTCGAATAGTAAGCTGTTGGTTTTATGTTCACTCTTATTCAGTTGAGGCGTTAGTGCGTATGTATACAAACATCAAAGGAAACACAAGACACATCATTCCCAGTTCCCCTCTTCAGGGGTAAACATAGAACAAACATAAGTAGCACCTTTCTGCTCCCTTGTTTCTATGTGTTTGTCTTCGTGTCTAGGAGTGTAACAGTTACATGCAGGGGATTCCTCTTGATTTAATGGGGTGCGAAAAAAAGTCTGACTGAAAACAGGCATAAAGTCATCCAGTTAGTTTTCTAAGAAAACTTTGATTTGTTCCAGAACAAGTACTAAAACTCCAATATTTTTCTTCTCTTTTCACGAGGTCAGTCAATCCCAACTGACTGACTGTATGTCTCATGCACACACACGCACACACACGAGAGGCCCCTCTCTGGATTAGGACATAGTGTTCCACTTCAGGAAGTTCAGGTTTTGTTTTGGACGCTTTCGCTGCGTAACAGCCTCCTGACCATGTGACTTTCCAACTTCATAAACAAACCCACCTCCAAGCTCCCTCCCTCCTGTTGTTGCCTTCTGGCTCGTATCGGTCACGTTTTTCCCCTCTCCTGCTTTGCGTATATTAAATCTTAGTGCCTGTGGGTGTGTGTTTATGTTTGTCTTAAGTCCTTCACATACGCATAAAAAAACGAACTCTTCTTCACAATTCCCAGCCTTTCCCCTGCTCTGCTACGCAACTAAAACAGCGAGAGAGCTTCTGAGCTGGGCTCTGCTGTACGGCCTGGAGAGAGACAGAGACTTTCCAAACCCTGTTATTAGAACTCTGTCTCGCACAGCTGCTTCCTGCTAAACCATAAAGACAGATCAGGTCCGTGAAGAAAGATCAGGACCATGAAGAACTGCAGGGCGTTACGTAGCCTAGCTCAGCGTTTAGCGCCGGCCTGTTATTAAAGAAGTAATGAGCAGAGCACCGTAGGCTCTATAGAAGCCCTCTCATCCTTGCATTGCTGCCAATGCTCCCACACTCAGACTTAACAATGCTTCTACACCTTAGCCCCCCAACAACTACACAATGACATGTAAGGGCCCAGTGAAACAAAAGGTAAGCCAACCTACAGTAACTTGGAATAGTTACTGTAGGTAACTATTCCAAGAATATTTAGCAGACGCTCTTATCCAGAGCGACTTACAGTAAGTACAGGGACATTCCCCAATGTGAATAAGTAGGGTATATTGCCCCGTGAAAAACAGAGTTGTTGATGTCACAATGCGAATCAAAGCAAGAGAAGACTGATTTGGAACAGTCAAAACATATGGTTATTCAAGTAGTCAGGTCACTATGTTTCCAAAGAACAGGATTGAGAGGTGGGCAGCGACATGTTGAAAGTAGGCTTTACACCTCCATGGCAAAGCTCCATTCAAAACCATTGAGCTTCTCTTGGTCCATTCTTGTTTGTCAAGAGGGAGTTTGTTAGGGATACAACATTATGCATAGATGTGATAACTGCTCTCTCACCTCTTTTGTGAGCCTAAATCACCCAGACAAAAGACCATGAGTCAAACCACTCAGTGCCAGCACAGTGACTTTAATCACACCATGTGTTACTGTGAGCAGCCATGCTGTGGCTTTGACAGCCACTGTACAGTGGTATTAGCTCACAGTAGTGTGAGGCAAGAGACAAGCCCAAAAATAGCAATAGTGTGGGCTGTGATTGTGTGTGTGTCAGATGTGAATCATGGGTAATAAATTGCTTACCCCCGTATCTCGTGTATCTGTGTGTGTTAAAACAGAGTGTGAGTGATTTAAGAGTGACCTAGATCTAGATTCTGACCATGTGATGTTGGCGTGTGTGTGGGTGCTAGTTGTGAATGATTGAACCCATATGGTGTGTAATGAGTGTGTGCACCCCTACCTGCAAGTTTACCCCATATGGAGATCTGAGCGTTCTCTCTCGCTCTCTCTTGGAAAGGGCAATCCGGTCCGCGCTAACGAGAGGCCTCACACTCTGACAAAGGCCACTCTTCCACCAACCTCTAATGGCCATCGAGTACAAGTGACATAGCCTTAATGGGCCTCTGATGACGTTAGCATCAATAACTGCCGCCTTCAATTGCACGACAACAAGATAATTGTCAGTGTTTATATAGGCAGGTAAAAACGGTTTCTATAGAAAAATCCACCACAGATACAGTGGTTTTCCATCATATAAAATGAATTAGTTATAGCTATACACTTTGCCAATGGAAGTTTGAGATTAGTATCATGGTAAATTATGATTTTATAACAATAAGGCATCTGAGATTTATGATGACAAAGTGTGCATAAGGGATAAACATGAGCTTTCTTATCCTAGACTCATCCTGGGGAGGAGTGCTAGTGGGGAGAAGTGGGGCAAGGTGGTAAAGGTCAAAGGTCAAATTTCAGCAGTTGAGCTGACAAAACCAACAAGGGTCTGGAACCTAACATAGACCCAATAACACTACACAGGATGGAGGACAAAGGTCCCTGCCCGCCAGCTGTCCTCCTCCTGGCACCGATGCGTGCCATGGTAGGGACAGCAGCCACTGTGTTAGTCGTAGAAACCTAGTTTTTATGCTTTATCTTAGTTCTTTCAATTTATTAATCTAACACAGATTGCTGGGTCTTTGGCTTAATGCCTTTTATAAGTAATCAGCAAAAGAAATCCCAGGTACAGTCCTTAATACTTGGAACAGACACCTAGGGACATTGGGTGGAAAGGGCAGAAAGCACAGTATGCTTTGAGGCTATTGCAAAAGTGAGTTCAATGGTGGCGAGACAGGAGGCAGAGACCAAAGTCTTCCCAAACGGTCTGGGTCACTGAGAATTCATCGATTTTCCCAACGGCAACCTTGTAATGTAGCTTTCAATAAAGCCAATGTTTGTTTGTCCTTCCCTAGGGAGAAGAGTGCAGAGCGTCTGTTAAACACTGCCAGGACACTTCTGGAACCCTCAGCCTTGCGGAATACACAAGGAGGGTTGTGTTTATGGGCGCTCTGGGCAACCTGTGAACCAAGTGAAACCAGCCAGAACAGCGGATAGGACAGGGCAGACACCTGAGAGAAATTATCAAAAAGGGAGACAGAGAGGGGGGAAAAGGAGGGGGAAAATAAATAATTACAGCATGGGACATGGATACAGAGAAAGAGAAATGGAGAGACAGAGAGAGGCAGGATGCCAACAGCCGCCCACTCTTTTCGCCATTAACCAACAGATCACAACACACCACGCACTGTCACTGAGAGGGGAATGAACAACACAACCAAGTTTGTTTCTATGAACAGAGAAGAAAGAGAGGACGAGGGAGAGGATGGAAGGACCGAGTGGGAAACGTACAGCGAGGAAGAAGACTGCCCATCAAAAAAGGGCAAGTCAGCATTTAACTGACAAAGAATTGGCTCAAAGAGGAGAGGAACAGACTGAATGAAACCCTTGAAAGATAGAGAGAAAGAGTGAGAAAGAGAGAGAGAGAGCTCTGAAGGGACTAACTCCCATCATGGGAAATACACACTGCAACACTAGGTCTCAGCCAGAGTCCCCCTCCACGTTGTGTCCTTTCGGAGTCCCTAAGCCTCCTACTACCTCGATGCCAAACGCGACAGCTGCAACGAGGCGAGATGGCCCAGTACAAAGAGGCCCAGGGGGAGCACACTGCTCTGGGAAGAGTGAGAGGCAGCCTCACAGATACGCAAAAAAACATACAAAGATCACATGTCTTCTTCAGCTGGGCTGGTGCAGCAAGAAAAAAAAAAAAAGAGGAAAAAAAACTGTACAAGGATTTCTGTCCGATTTACGTCAGGATAGGTAAAAAGGATTTGCCACAGGTCTATTAATTATTTTAGCAAGGCTATGGTTGGTGCTATTTTTTTAAATGAGGCGCCAAAGAAAAACGGCACAGTAGAGCAAAGTCGGATGTGACTGGTTCCAGCGCAAATGCATGAACTAGTGTTATGTGAGGAGGTTTTGTTACGACAAATACCGCGGTATGGAACATTTAGGAGGTATATTATTAATTCAGCACTACATCTTCGTGACTCAAGGACGCCATCTGCTCTCAAAATGGTGATTACATCAGTTGAGTAAACGGAGGGATGAGTAGATGGATTGATGGATGAAGGATGGATGAGTAGAAGGATGGATGGATGAAGGGCTGGACGGACAAAAAGAGGTTGGAGGGCATGATGGACCAAGCAGCAGTGTTGCAGTGGAAGGTTTACGTAAATACAGGAAGTCCACTGTGTAGGTGGTGCTTGATCATCAGTTCAAGGGCTCTCTTCCTCTCCCTCTCCTCTCTCCACCTCGCTTATCTCTTCCTGTAGGGTGGGAACCCTAGTGTGTGGCTTTTAATAGGCAGGGAGCCGCCCATGGTGCTACCAAAGGAAGAAGCACATGCCCTCGCACACAGTGGACAGAGAGGGGGCCCTGCCTGAGGTCAGCTATTCACAGCCTGGTTGCTTCCTGGACCCCGATGAGTGGAGATAACATCATAGTTGGGTGTTTGTGAGGGAGTGACACAAGTGATGTTCACTAAGAGCCACTGACACCAGGCGAGAACACCCTGCAACGTCCTTTCATCTCACAACACACAAGCCAATGACGCCACAAAAGGATATTAAGATGCACTTTCAAAATAGCTGAGCGGTGGCCATTTTGTTCATCCACCTTGAAGCACTGCAATAATTATGATGAAGGATCATGGACTGAACCATGCGGGTTGGTTGGTGTCTATCACGGGCCATTTATGTGGTGTCATGTGGGTAGTCTTATGTAATGTACTGGGAAGTCCACAAGCTCCACCAGGGCTCCAAGTTAATGGTTTACACAGTGTCCACAGCTCACACACACATCTGGAGCTTGCTATGGGTACATGAGAGGGATTTCTTCCACAAACAAGTACTATGAGTTTCTTGCAAAGAGCTATGGTGGGTCTGGCAAACACATCCACGTTAAGCCGTCAGGTTACACTAAGTATGTAGCAATGTCTCGTCTACAGAACTATATGCTAGGCGGTCCTACCAACTGATTAGCGTACAAGCAGACTAACACAGATATTCAGACTGTGAATATTGATTTTCCTACCATATCATTCATGAAGGGCTTCATTCACAAAGGCCAAAACACATTTTCTAGATGTGCTGATCCACATCCAGTCAGTGTACTAAGGACTCAAAGTAGGTGGAATCTCGCATAACATTTAGATTTGTGCGTAGTGTTAAGCTTGGAAGGCATCAACACAATCAATGATCCTTTTGACCTGCTTTAAGTATTTATGGATGCAGTTTCCAGATACACCAGTTTTTCCTTACTGGAGAAGCTCCATATATTCCAGTTCAAGTCCAAAACAAAGCTGTAACCCTCCTGCCTGTCTGGCACTAAGCTAAGCACACATTGTCCAAGAACAGATTGTTGTGGAAACAGTCAAGTCAACCTTTCAACACACTCAATCTACCTTGTTACAATGGAAAGCAGATAAGAACTCACCTGGACATCATAAAGCGCCACAATATTTTCATGTTGAAGTTCCTGAGGAAAATAGGGAGGAAAACAAAAGTCTAAGTGATGCCATTAACAACATTGACATGACTTTTATCGACTTTAGTCAAGGCCCTTGACGTCAATCACGTTGATGAATGCAAGGTCGATGTCAAATCAGTCTTTAACTACGTTTCCTAGATAAGTATAAAGCAATTAGGCCTAAGCAATATGGGCAACTCACCTTCAAGATTTTTATTTCCTTGCCAAGCAGGATTTGGGACTTCGAGAGGTTCTTCTTATTAATGCTCTTGATGGCAACCTCCCAATCAGTCTTCTGTATAGGAGTGAGTGGGGAGGGAGACAAAAATATTGACCATTTGTTAAACAAGCCCTGTGTGTTTGTGTGTGTGTATGTGTGAGAGAGTGTGTTACCATAAAGCTCAGACAAAATAGCAGGCAATAACAACATCACCAAGAGATGGATCAGGAGATAAAGAGGAAATCTTAGACGTTTGAACAACGTACACCCAAGCTATGACATGACGCTGAATGACAAAACACTCAAATGACATCTAGAATTCTACTTGTCACGAGTTCTGCCCTAATGAAGAAATTGAATTTCCTATGGGGGGGGGGGAGATGCATGAAATACATCAGTCATGCAGCTCCAGCTAGGGCTATACGCCTACATATATCGGTGCTAAATTAATACTTTGCCATTGAGCCGAACACCTCCTTGTGTAGCGTAACGACAACTAAAATCACCCTAAAGATACTGTGTGTATAGCCCCCACTCATCCATAGAGCACTCAGGAAAGTGGCAGAGGGAAATTGTATGTCTACAAAAACAAATGAATCTAGGTTAATAGGAGATGTTCTGTGGATGCACTCCAAATTCACAGCGCCACTGGCCTCGCTGACCTAGCACAGAAGGCTGCACGCGAGCTGTAGGGGAATGTGTGTGAGTGTGTGTGTGGGTCGATCAGTATCCATCCCCAATCCAGTGACAGCATGCTCACCCAAGCATGGACAGAGGCAGTGCAGCAAACGAAATGCCTCATACAAAAGAGCAACTCCGTTGGCCTATCAAGTGATTGCGATGAGCAGATAAGGGGCGGGGTATTGATTGCAACCAACCAAATCAAGCTAATGACCAGGTGGCATGCCAGTGACACATAATGACACAGAGAATGCACTTTTACCAGACAATCATCTAATGATGATTCATTGATCACTTGATGATTTGATTATGGAATAGCGTCACCAACTTTAGCATGAAGATGCTAAAAGAAGTGTTTATCAAAAACACAGATTTGTATAGTATTGCTTTTTTACTATAGTAAAACCAAAGATAGGTTGTTTTCTTGTTGTATTCTTCAACAGTCATTTCAATTCAACAAGTCTAGACTGTTCTATTAGTAGCACACATCGTATTGTTATCTTATGTGGGAGCTGCACAGAGTAGTCAATGACGTTCACTAACCCTACCCACGAACAGAGCATAAAGAGTCTGCACAAAACACAATATTGGGCAAACTCCACTGTACTTTTGTTGTGCCCTTCAAAGTTGGGCCTAGCATGTTCACGGACCTATAATAAGCTGAGGATGTATGTGACCATTTTAATGAGCTCAGAGGTAGTCTCTGACACAGTAGGCCTAAGAGAGTCACCTGCTTAAAGGATGAGGCCATCCATCACTTCCATTGCCGTCGTCTTTGCATCTTAGGTGGAAAGACTCCTATAAATAAGTGGCATGCAGATGCAGGGACATATGCTAAATACGGACGTCACATGCCAAGTCCTTCTAAACCAACTCATGCACCTCCCTACCGGTGGATGGACACACCAACGCACTGCACAGTTAGAAAATGTACAGTTACCTTACATATTTTCTCTATATAACTGTAGTAATTTCAAAAGACTATACAGAAACAAAATTACATTGAAAGACTACAGAACAAAATAAGCATGTAGGTCAGTATAGGCTCAAATAAATCTCTACAAACGGACAAATAGACATGAGATGCATAATTCAAATTCATATCTAACATGGTGTAGCCTATTTGTCAATATGTAGAAATGTATTTTGTCACCATGTTACAATAACCTATCATAAAATCCCTCAAAAAGACAGCTCCACTGTTGCTGCTCCTAAATGATGGATTTCATTGATGGATTGAGTGTGCTACATTTATTGTGGCTATAGGGAGCTATGATGACCTCATCTCCTGCATCACATTGAATGTGGAGCAGTCTCATATGTAACACTCTCCCCTACTGTGTCCTTTAGCTGAGCCTTTAGAGAATGCCCACTTCTCGTTCATGTTAATTTCCCTGTGCATGAATTAACATATTAAGACATCACAGTCATGCCAGTCGATATGGTTATTTATCACTCTAATATAGGGGGGTCAAACAATGTGAGATTACCTTATATTATAAATAGCCCCACGAATGTCAAGTACATCGACTATAAGGGGTGAATATTGTATAAAGTCTAAAATAGGCATATGATGGCTCTCCTTCCTTAAAAGGTTGAGGGAAAAACATCCAGACTTGATCCTCTCCACCCTCGTCAGCGAGTTATTTACTGCCGATTGAGTCATCGGTTTCATGAATGGATGGCTCGCGTTTCTATGCGCCCATTGCACACCTCATCATCGGAGGCTGACGGAACAAAACAGCATGCATTGAAACGCAATCTCTTAGATATCGAGGTAGCATAGAGGTTAGCATTTTTGGTTAACTGATGATTATGACACATTTTTGAATTCAAGTTCACAAACATTGTTGTTGTTTTTTCCTTTTCTTAAGCTTGTAGGGTAAGGGAAGGGGCAACATAGGCAAGATACCTTTAAATAGTAGGTACTGCTATTTACCTTTCTGTGCCTTCCTTTGAAAACCACAGCAAAAGCTCCATGTCCCACCAGGTCTTTCCTGCTGTACTCGAAGTCTCCCACAGACTCCATTGTCAAAGGAGGTACACTTTTCTTTCAAGAAGGATCCTTTTTAGCGATGCGCGTAGGCAAATGATGCTCTTACGAATCCTGGTGCAAGCATCCACCTCTAAACGTTGCCTGTTTTGCTGTCAAACAGCAATACCAGTTATTGTGATGTTCACACAAGACAGGTCAGTTCCATAGTGACTGGCAGTCATCCTTGCATGCCATTTCACCTGCTCTGATATGACTTACTGGTTGAGTAATAAATACAAGCCAGGATATGATGCAACTGATCACGTTCAAGGAGGCAGGAAGCCTCAAATTATTCGGTGGGTTACCAGCGCAGTTGCCAAGGTTTGGAGGTGCTTCACGCTGTAGCATTCACAATCCGAGATAGCGGTCTTTGAAGAAAGTCACAATCCGAAGATACACAATGACAGTTCACCGTTGTCAGCTGTCAGTGTCATTCTAACTCTGTTACCTAGTTTACTTGCACCGCAAAGATAGAAACCTTCAACTTAGTAGCCATCAATGGTTCAGCTCAAAGCGTTCTTGCTTGACAGTCTACATGATGCCAATAATTTTGATAATTAGCTTGCAACCACCAGACACATACAGACACCTAGCTATCTAGTCTGAGAGGGACATGCTGCATCTTTGACAGGCGTCATATTGTCCTTTGTTGCTTGCAAACATGCTAGCGAGCTAGCTACCACTAATGTCTGCAGACAGACTGCTATCTGGGTAGCAAGAAAGCACTATATTACATATCTAAAATTATTAACTAACACGTCAGTTACGAAGAGCATACTACTGTACACATTATTTTTTTCTCTAAACACATACGCAGAGCTTCCGATGTTAATAGAATTCTAAGTCACAATAACAATTATTTCACGTCCTCCGTGTCAAGCAAGAGGTTCTTTCTGTTATCGTTCTCTTCTTCGAGAACAATGACGTTTGAACGATAATCAACTATTTAATCCGTATGGCATCTTTAAAAAGTCGTCCTTGCATCTCCATCTTCGTTAGATAGACAATTAAAGGGAATTGTCCGTAGAAGTGTCTCTAATTCACATTCAGACGTATCTCGCTTTACTTTTTAAATTGTCTATTTACTATCTAGCTAACTATATTGTCCAGATCGCTTTAAATTACATGATAGCTAACTCGATTAGTCACAACGTTCTCGTCTCAATCTGTGTAGCTATCTTGAATGTCCTATGTAGTGCCGTGCTGAGAATTTATATCAAATCCATCCGCGTAGTCTTGATTACCTTCCGCCAGTAAGGTTAGGTCCTTGGTTATTCGGCTCTCGTTCTCAACACAGCCATTGTGTGCACAGTACCTGTTCACACATTTCAAATTATAAACCCCTTTAAACTGCAATTTTAGGTGATATATTTACAACCAAATTGTGTAGGCCTACTCTGAATAAATGAACAATACAATATAGCCTACGTTATTGACATAATTAGACATAGGCTAACACATTTATTTCATGCTACTCCTATAATAAGTGGATTGAACTGTCATACATTGCAATATAAGATTTTTTTTACGTGTTAAAATTGAAATTATTTGCAGGCACTTTGTCTTGGGACACCTGCATGCAAAGTAGTAGTGGCCTGTTTTACGGGTTGTTTGAGGAATTCGTTCTGATTTAGCCCCATCTAGCGTCTATCCAACCGTCACCTTGTTCTACTGTACTCCTGATATTAGTACATTTTATAAATCCATCATTCTAATATGGGAAACATGAGTTAAATATATATTTGAAGTTCAAACTTTCCACATGACAATGACCAATGGATTTATTTCGATGTTGTCGTTTTCCGTGCGTTCTACTCTCATGCCCACAAATCGACACAGTATATAACCAGCCTAAAGCCTCAAAGACAAGGATAACTCCCCCAAAAACTATCAGAGAGAAAAATTGAAGGAGCAATTCAGTGAAGGTCTTCTCTTACAGACAGTTGCTGATGTAGAGATGTGCAGACCATATAGGCGGAGACAATTATGCAATGCATAGGCTATAGCCTACCTGTACAAAGTAACAGATACAAACGATAATACAATAACTATGTAGTATTTATGACTGTACTTTCATTGTGAAAATACATTAGTTTCAGTTTCTTTTAGGCAAAGGTTATACAAAATCAGCGAGATAACATACAAATTGTAAATGAGAAAGGGCATTTGAAAACATCAGTAGGTGTTCAGGTTGATTCAATAGAAATATTTTTATTTATACATCACTGGGTTTTAGTTACAGTATTTTATAATTATATAGAACAGTGAGTGTAGTAAACAGTAAGTTCAATGTTATATAGAATCATCAGTGCTTCAGTAAAATCACTTTTTATACTTTAACCATTTATAACCATCCTTTGAGGTAAGATTGACTGGTCTGATACTGCTAAGGTCCACACTGAGAAGACAGTCCTTTCAGAATATCTCATTTGATCTTCTTGGTTTTAGGGGTGCTCTTTCCTTTCTGTCCATTTGAATTGTAGGTGGAGCTGAAGAGCATTGTCAACAGTATCATTAGAGGAACCAGGAGGTAAGGGGCATAGATAGACACGAGGGTGAAGCGTTCCTGCATGGTCTGGGGTCCAGGGTTAGGTTTGGTGGGGAAAGGAAAGAAAAGAATATGTGCTAGGATGGGGACCAGGGTGGTAGCCACATGAGTGGAGTACACAATGGCTGGTGTCCTGATCCACTTGCAGCCTCCTGAAAAAATATTGATGCATTAACATCTATGGTATTGATCAACAGAAATAGAAATGCCAATCGTCTTTATACCTCTGCAACTAGACTGAAAATGCAATTGAACACCACAACCCTAACTCAACCGATGCAGTGTTTTGTGATTATGTGGTATGAAGAAAAGTAGACAAACAATCTAGGTGTAATAGCTGTGTACTGAAATAACCCTTGTTTTTTATTATAGGCCTAATAAAACTGGTCATTCTCAAATAAAATGGTACTTGTACCTATAAAACACAATTGGGTAAATAGTGTACACATAATGCACCTGAGACTAACATCCACTAGAGGGAAGAGTAGGGCTTTCCTACAAAACATGTTCAAAAGCAAGGGTCTAGTTACAACACAATTTCTTTCCATGTTTCAGGATTTCTTTCTTCTTTCTCTATATGATAAACAATGGGTTTTGTATTTAAGTCATGATCCGACCTTTCAGGAAAGCATAGGCAGCAACGGGAAAGAAAGGTGTTTGCACCAACGCCTCGCAGAAGATGAACGATTTAAACCAGACGGGGGGATCCAACATCATGGGGTCTTTAAAATCATTTGCATACCATGTCAGCAGGTCTTTCAACTGTAAAAGAAAAATATATAATAATACATTCTAAACTTAAAACAATATGATCCAGTGAGATAACTGTTGTGTGTTTGTTTCTTTTTTTATATATATATATGTAGCTTATTCAATGTTCCAGACAGGAGACACAGTTTGAGGCCAGCTGTAGACCCACGTTGCACTACAACTAGCCTAATCACATCGCGAATACAAGAGACGTCAAACACCTACCGCTTGAGGATACACATTGGTCGGCAGCAATGCTTGGAAATCTATGAAGATTGTGATAGGAATGTGAGAAGCGAAATAAAAGAAAAATATAATCTCTAATATGCGAATACCCATATTGTCCTTCGTGATTTACAAACTTGTATTTAGAATGGAAAAGGAAAATCTGACAGGAATGAAATACGAAGCAACGCTATTGGCTGTGTCGTTGTACCACATGTCATATGGTGTGATTGTATTGGTCCTATTCTCGGTTGATCCAGGAAAAGGGCGGTAGGCCTTGTACGCAGAAGGGGTTCCGTCTTGGCAAATATACTTGGAATTTGAACTTGACAGATCTGCAGATACAATTACTAAAGTAGACTCATTTTAATAATTTATTTTACGACCTAAATACTACGCGCTACACAAAACTATTGTTAAGATCGTGAACAATACATTTAAATATTTCAAAATGAATGCATTAAGTACATTTATTTAATTAAATAAACAACCCAACTTTTTTTTACACATTATATATAAGCTTTCGGTCGTGAAATATTTCCTGTATTTATTTTCAGATAGGATGTTTCTCAATAATATTGTTAGAAGGAGTTTACACTGCTGTCATTGTCATTTCGATTTTCTTCCTATAGACCAACCGCAATTCCTCAAATACAGGAGACAATGGCACCATTTCTAGTTGCAGGCAATCAACGTTTACATCCAAATAGCATTTTCTTTAACAGCCTTTGACAGACATCATATCAATTTAGCCTACTGACTGCTCTCTGACAAGGTTTCCTTTAGTTAAACAATTGCTTCATTCAATTCCAGCAACACACATTGGTGGTTGTCAGTCTCTGTCGCCGACGAAAGTATTGGGTTCTCTACATCCACGTAATCCTGCAATGAAGAGGGACATTTAAACGGTGCCTACGCCAGGGTGGGACAGGGTGTCATAAAACGGAGATTATTCCTTGTCAATATTTTGTTATTTGCCTATAGAATACCAGTATTCTCCAAGTAATTGTGCAGTACAGAGAGATGGAAGGATGCTTACTGAATCATTGTCAATAATGTCCTCCAGGATTCTAACAATGTCTGTGAAGGAGGGTCTGGATGTGTAGGGTTCCAACCAACAGTCATGCATTATCTGGAGTCTGGAGTATTTTCATTGGAGGGTTACAATACCAGGATAACCATGTGGGAGAAATTATCAGCCTTAACATCCCCTTATTAGGAAATGTATATACTAGCAAATACATTGTAGTAAGTAGATCACCTGATAATTAGCTGTGTGTCTACTTTATAGCACATTCTATCACTGAACAGAAAACCAACCTTAGCATGGTTTACTGTTTGTTTAGTGGTTGGTGCTTCTCCAGCCTGTTCATGGCACTCACATTTCTGGCCTACAGCCATCAGGCTGTGTGTTCTTGTGTCCTGCACATATGTAATACACCACCGACTCTGAACTCTCCAGATTTGGGTAGGGCAAGGTGCCTAAAGATCACAGGATATGACGAAAATGTAATTATTTCATCTTAGTTTGTAATTTGTTCAAAAATGGTGGTGGCCAATTTGCAGCCAATGTTATAAACTCACCAAATGTCTGCATCTCCCACATCACTATGCCAAAGGCCCACACGTCCCCCTTGAAGCTATAGTAATGGTTTCGAAAGTACTCAGGGGGGTACCAGCGCAAGGGTACACGCACCTACACAGATATGGTAAAGTCAGTCAGAACAATAGATATCATATGGAAACAGTTCTGGAGTCAGAACCATAAATATAGAACACCTGTTAAACTGGATAAAATGTGAACAGATTGAACAAACAGAGATCATCATATAGCATGATGTCATATAGAGTACTATATGGATATGTGACACATTCTCTGACCCGTGAGGTTTTCCCGTGGCTGCTGTGTCGGCTCCTCATACGGGTCAGGTCTCTGGCCAGGCCGAACTCAGCCACCTTCACCTCCCAGGGGAACTTGCCCACCATGATGTTTCTCAGGGCCAGGTCACAGTGCACCACCTGGAACACATACTTAATCTTTCTTTCCTTATATCTGTGGAACTGTATGACTGCATGGACCTCCCTTTGTGAGTGCTTGTCCTAGATGGCAGATAGGTATTGTGAGAAATAAGTCTGTTTGCGTGAGTGTGGAGGGTATAACTGGGGTACCATTTTGGAGCGTAGGTGCTCCATGGCTAACGCAATGTGATAGGAGGTGATGGTGAGTAGGCTCTGCAGCTCGGGGTCAGAGTTCAGTCTCTCTTTGTGGGTCTGCAAGAAGCTACGCAGGGTCCCATAGCTCACATACTCCATGATCAACACATAGGGCTCTGGAATAACATGACAAAACCATGACACACACACATTCTGAAGAGATAAACAATCAAGATTAAGATGGTTTTTGAATAGAAGAAATTCTATGATGTAGTGTCAGCCATCTTCATAAGTGCAGAGAGAACTCTGACATGCAAAGTAAAAGATGTTTCATCTTTCTCACCCTCGGTGGAGTTCCAGTCGAGCAGTTGGAGGACATTCTTGTGGTGCACCAGTTTCCTCATGATCGTCACTTCCATTTCCACGCGCTTAGGGGTTACACCTTGTGAACACAATGGGTATTACATGTGTCAAACCAGACCAACCAACATTAGCCCTAAACCAGACTTGAGGCTTTGACATCAGAATGAGCAATTCTGCAAAAGTTATTTTTAAGCTGTTTCAGTAATCAACAGTTGTACATATTATTATCATTATTATCATGTATTACTGTTTGTGTCTAAGTTCTAAGTTGGTTATATACCCTCTTTGGCGATCTTGCAGGTAAACATGGCGTGCCCTTTGCAGGTTCCACGGTTCATCTTGGCCTTGTAGAACACGCCCTCCTTGCCTGCCTTTAAAAGCTGCAGCAAGCTCAAGTCTGACTTGTTAAACCTCGGACTCTGGAATAGTTAGAACCAGATTTGGGTCAAAGCAGACACTTAAGGTGTATCCAATATAATACTGTAAATACATTTATTTATATAGCACAATTGAACAGAATCACCAAAGTGCTTTGCATTAAATGAAAATCCATCACAAATGCATTTATTTAAAACAGCACAGTATCTCTCTCTATTCTCATTCCAGACATAAAATGGCCAATAAGCCTCCTACCAAGATCTTAGGCTGCTTACTGACCCATAAAGAGTTAAAGGTTCTTTGATACACTTCACCGTAACGTACTACTTTATTTCCCCTTTAAAAGGATGAGCAAAATCTTAAAATCCTGATGACAATAATTATTCTTTGTTCTGTTAACACACAAGCTCTAACATATATTTTTATATTATCTTCACTTTTGTTCTGAGATTCTCTCTGCTTTCTCTTTGTTGATATGATATGTAACAGTAGCCTATAGTGGACTGGAAATACAAATATTTCAGTGTATCCAAGTGAGCACTGAATACACTGTCCCAATAAAGTATTAGTACATTTTCAACCACATAAAGGATTTCCCAGTCCTGACAAGAATAAAGGTGAGGTAAAACCACACATTTTGTTGTTCCAGTGGCATGTTCAAATGTTTAGTGTTGCAGCCATACCTGTTGCACTTGCCTCCATGGCAGTCTTGAGACAGACTTATTCTTGTTTCTCTGCAGTGGTGTCTGCTCTGAGTTTCCCTTTCCCTGGCTCTCCTCGAAGGACGTGGGCGACAGAGTGCTGGGTGAGAGGACAGGATAGTCGTGGTGGGGGATGTTTACCACTGACCTGGCACCCCGTAAATCCCGAATGATCTGAACCAAGGAGCGATACCTGACAATGGAGATATGGACCAAGTAATTTGGCTAACATGTATACTAGGTCTTTCGTGTACCAAATAAAAGTTTGAATAGGACATTTTCCAGAAGGACTGTACCATCTCCAACTTGAATATATGAAAATATTAACCATAAATTACCACAGAAAAGAAACACCTTCAGAGTTGTATTACTCTTTTACAATTTCCCCTTAGGAAGCAAAGGTTCTATCTATGTCTATCTTACTTTCTGAACCACAGACTCCCCAGTACAATGAGAGCAAGGATGGTAATGGTGGAGACACCGATGAGGATGTAGTGTGTGATGCCCAAGGTCTCCATATCTGAAGGAACGGACGCAGCTGTCAGTGTTCCTATGAAATTATCACAAAAACTATTATAACGGTCTTAACCCTTGTGTTATCTTCAGGTCATTCTGACCCATCAGTCATTGTGACCCACCGTCGTAATGCGACAAATTTACCTCATACAAAAACAAAGTGAAGCATTTTCTTTTAACCGTTGGGCTGTCTCAGACCCCCCACATTGCAAAGGTTAAAAGAAAATTATTCTTATTAGTTTTTGTATTGGGTAAAATTGGGTAAACACAACGATGGTTCGTTATGAACCTTTGGGTCATGTGACCCGAAGGCAGCACAAGGGTTAATAAGGTCAAACTCTATCAAGGGTAGGAGCAATGGTCACTGACTCAGCGAAAGTAACTCACTTGAAGTCGGGCTCGTACAGTTGTTAGAATGGCTCATTCAGGCATTGTCCTGACTCATCCAGGTGTGTTAATCATGTGTGATCTGCACTGCAACAAAATTTAGGGTCTGTGGACTCTTGTCTGTCTGTGAAACAAAACAAAGAAAATAAGGAATATAAACAAAATGTATGGTCATCAGTACACATCACAATCAAAATCCATCAAAAATCTTTAAACTCAGTTCATATTTCTGTTCAATTTCTCTATTTGTCTAATGACAAATTGACAACCGCCTGGAAAACTTTGTGAAAATACGGTAAGTCTCACATCATGTAATAAGCTCAAGGGAGTCTAAGACAAGAAAGAACAACATTTAGACAAAACGTCTTACTTTTGTAGGGGCACCACCTGTCCACATGCATAAAACAGCAACAATTCAAATGAAAGTCATCTACAATCCACGATAGTCACAGCCTTTAAACCTAAATATAATGAACCAGTTTGTACTATTGAATATAGGCTCCTGCACTCTAACCCCACGGTAGCATGAGAAGATAGAACTTATTTATGAGAACGCAAATGTGAGAGGAAGAAGAAAAAAAGAAAGATGAACGCTCCTATTGTTGTCGTAGGAGGAGCTTTCAACCACAAAGGGTGGGGGAAAGGAACAGTAGCGTCTAGTGGTTCTCATTGACAGAAATGCTCAAGCAAATAAACACACTACCTGAGTGCTGTGTTGTCTTCCATACTTAACTAGCCAACAAGATTGACTCTATGGTTTAGGTTCTTACATTCACTTTGATTGAATACTTGTGTAGAAGGCTGTAGCTATTATTTCTTATACCTGTGAACACTGTTTAGATGAAAACAACATTGAGTGAGAGTGTGTGGATAAGACAGAAATGTCCATAATCTGACTTGATAGTGAAAATCGGAGCTGGAGTAACTTCTTAGGAAAGCCCCCTCTTGTAACCAGGGTAGTTGTGCAGTAAATGTCATTGTTTCATGGAAGAGGTTGGCGTAACAAGTTGCAGTTCCAGTTCCACTGCAGAAGCAGGCTGGTCTGCAGAGACCCCCGCTGTAGACGAAGCTGTGGTTTCCTCTCACAGTCACAGGCCTGCTCTGGTCTGTGACTCTACTAAAGATGCAAACACACACGCATGCCCGCAACATGCATAGGAATGAAAAACAAAATATACACAACAAACGATTGAATTGCATCTGCAGAATTTAATTTGTTGCTTGAATATTTGTTACAGATCAACATCATCACTCCATATACAACTACAGTAATTTTTTACAGTTCATATTCAAATACATACAGTATTATTGGCTTATTTACAAAACACGTATGTACATTTTCAATGTCAGTGCAATGTCATATTTACTCTCAACAAAATAAAGTTCATTAAATTAACATCTCTCTTGACGATCCACTGAAATTAACTTAACACAACAAATATTAGACAAAGGATGAGGATAAGTACAAGTTCAGTAGTAGATTGCACTACATGCCAAAGCTATACATTGCAATCTGGAGGGAGGGGGTCTCTAAAATAGAGAAAGGGGTCTTTTCAATTTAAATCCCAATCACTTGAATTGGACATTTAATTACTCCAATTCCAACACTGGCAGCTGACTGCAGCCACTTTTATTAAAAAGACTAAGCTTTGTGCAAGATAGAACAAAAAAAAGCAGAATATGCCATCTTGATCTTGTCACACAAAATAAGTGTAAAACCTAATCTACAACACGAGCCAGTCACCAGTTATTGAATGTTAAAAACAAAGTGAAAAGAATATTTTAAAAAGTGTTGATTTAATTGGAGAGTTTTATAGTACTCATCAGTTTGCACAAACAAGCCAGGCCTTGACACTCACTCTATAACATTCATTTGACACCATTGATCAATTGGGGACAAACATTTTACTAGGGTGACCACACACACGGCTCAATATGCTTACATTTGTTTTACGGAGATCATTTTCTGACAAAGAAAAATAAAAATGTACTTCAATGACAGACATTTATCTTATACATCCATGATGACAGCACCCCAAGATTCAGCAGCTAAAAAAACGAAATAGTTCAAAAAGGAGGTTAGAAGGTGTATTTGCTTAAAATTCTCTGAATGATTTTGACAGCTAAAAGCAAGCAAAGCAATGCAATTTGTTGAACAGCAACAATAAATACTGAGAACTGTTAACGGTTCATCATTTTTCAAATAAACAAAATCAGTTCACAGTGGTGATTTAAGATGCAGCTCCAAAGAAGAGCTTTTTGCAAATGCTCCTACAAACCAGACGTACAAATCTGCGACTGACTGAAGAGTTCAGAGTAAAAGAAAAAAAATATATATATATATACGTGCATTTCCAATTCACAGTCTCCACTGAGACCTGTCAAATGAACAAGCAGCGTGAGTTGACAAGTTTTCCACTAACAACATTCATATACAAATACATTATTCAGAATACATATGATTTGCAGTCATGTGAAATAGGGACTCATGTTGCCTCAATGTAAGACATTTCTACCAATTCTTAATGTTTCATCTTACTGTCCCCCCAAGTTTCACATGCCATCTGCTTGTGGGGCCTCTTGTGTTGGCTAGTACAATCTGTGAAGGACTTTGGCTTGACCATGGAAGTCTCTTACAACTCAACATGGAATACAACATGACATCAGAGACGCAGACATATTTTAAATGCATTTAGCTGTTGGCTTGGCTACAGTCATCAACAAGTAGCTATACTTGATATATTTGTCTCGATTGAACTGTCATAGACTCATCATGATGAAACATCTGATGAAAGGTAAGTGACATGACATGCCGTGTCATGATGCACCCAGTGCTTTAGCTTCTCTAGCTGGAAGTGGCAGCAGACTACAGTAGAGATGCAGAAACGTTATTCATGTGACACTGGTTTGAAGGAGACACAGATTTTTTTCAACTAGCAGCAAATACATCATGCAAATGATAGTAACATGACAGCCTTTGGGCACTGTGCTTAGCAATAGCATAAAGACTTAAAAGGCAGCCCTATTAATTACAGTATCAAACTGTATCTGTATCATAGAAACAGTAGTGATTGGAATACCCCTAATAAAGCAAGTGTGCTTAAAACACAAACAATACAAATTCAATTACTATAAAATAAGTATTTGGATACAAATAAAAAAAAATAAAAATATATGCAAATACCATATACTTAAAGCATCTCTTAGAATCATGATCTATGGCACCTGTCCTGAACATAACTCAGATTTACACTCAAGTTTAAGAGTTAAAATAAAGTAATTAAATGGGTGGGGTTTGATTATGTATTCATTCAGAAAGTGATTTTTTTTACTCAACAATAGACTTCAGTGCTTTATCAATTCATGTCATCCTGGAATCACTCCACTGAAACTGAATTGGACCCAAACCCAGAAACAAGCCCCATTAACTACGTTAATCAACATTGCACAAATAACCTTCCAGGTGTGGTGGTTCTTTCTTTCATTTTATTTTGGATTGATGGTTGTTTCTTAATTTTTGGGGAGGAAAAAGCCAAATTGAAAGCCAATGTCCTCAGAAATATTGAGTTGTTCATAAAAGGAAAACTTAAAGTGTGAATGTACCTCAGAGGAACTTTTAATACTGTCACAAATGCAAACAATGGTGAGGTAGCATGAAGGTTTTATCTACTGACACCACTTGAGAGCTGTGGAAAGAGGGGGGTGCTAAATATTTGAATTTAATTTGTCAATGACTGTCAATAGTCCAAAACAGGTGTTCAACACATCCTCAAATACTGAAATAAATGGTCTGAAAGATGGCTATGGAGAGTAGACACTTACAGCTGCAAGAAGAGTTTCAGCTCACCCCACTGGGACTTTGGCTTGCGATAAACGCACAACAGGGGAAGCAGTTTCAGTTCATGTGCAAACCTCCAATACACATTCCAATGTTGTGTGTATTTTTTTGTTTTTGATGATGATACAGTTGTTCAATGGCATGGGCTACACTCTTGAGTGATGCGAAGGGGAGTCATTTCACTGGGCTTGATGTGCACTGCAGTGTGCCAATTTAGTGCTTTTTAATTGGGGCTATTTTGTTCCCTTGGCAACACTGACACTTGCCCGATGTTTTCTTGTTCAATGTCTCTATATGGAGAAAGTGCTGGAACGCACCCCGTCACAAATAGGGTACCGTTATTCAATATGTCGTCATAAGACATCCTTATGGGTCAGTTTGTGATGACTCTGCAAAATGCCGCCATTTTGTGCTTCCTGGCATCCACTAGATGAAAAATAGTCTTTGTCCCTACCCAGCTGCATCTGTTAGTCCCGAAGGACAAGTGTAGGTTGAGTCTAGCGATGGAAGACAATACGATCACTGGAGGACGCAGTATTTCTTGTAGTCAGACTCAAAGTCTTCGTCCATGCTACTGGTGTCGGCCATCTTTTTACCGTCAGTTTTTGGAAGGAACTGTGAGTAGTCCACGCCTTGCTGCTCATAGAAGAGAATGTACGCTGAGTCGGTGTCAATCTCCTCAGAATGCACTTCCTAAAAACGCAGAAAACATAATTAAAAGAATAAAAGCTTCTACATACAAGAATACGTGCTAAGTGCTTAGGGTTAGTTAAGTGAGCCTTTTCTGAAAGGATACAGTGCAGTTGATTGTCTGCTTGAGCTGAAATAACACCCTTTGTTAACATTGACTCTTTCAGCCCACTATATTGATTGTCAATTAAGAATTTGAGCCAAATCTGACTGACCAAACTGCTTGTGTACATTGAAGGTTAAACTGTGCAGGGACAAGGGAAGGGAAAAGGCTTTCTTACCTTACAGCTGCTGTCATTGTAACAGTACCATTTATCATTGGGGTTTTTGGCGTAGGTCACATAGTGGCCTCCTCCCATGATTCCTGAATGACACTGAGAGAAAGAAACATTATTTTATAGAGAGAGAAGGTACATAAATACACTAATAAAAGATACATTTTACATACATTTTCTATACATCAAATGAGCATAGAAAAATTATACAGTATGAGTTCCAGCTCTAGAAATCACAAAATGTTTAATTAAACAAACATCTGCAGAAACCTTCAGGCAGTTGTTGTATAATGAGTAATTCACTTACTGAGATTGCATATAAATTGTACATGGGCTCCAGACAGATGTTCTCTCTTTGGTGCAGCTGGGAGGTGTCGAGGTCCGAGCCAGGGTCTGTGCTGCCCTCTGTACCGTTGCTTTGGACGCTCTCGCCATTCATGAAAATGACATCACAGTGGCTGCTGGACGCCTCGCTTGCCATGGACGACTCCGGGGGGTTAGGGGCAACTTCGCCTGAGCTGATGCCTGTGCCTGAGGCCTCTGCCCCCGTGGCCTCCGTGTTGGCCTGCAGCGGCACTTCCTTGGGCTCGGCGTCGGGGTTGGCGCCCCCGTCCTTTGTGCTTCCCTCCAGGTTCTCCTTGCTGTTAGAGAGGCGAAGGCGGCTTCCCAGCTGGGGAAGGCGGAGACGGGCCTGTCGCCGCCCCCCTCCGCCACTCTTGGGACTGCTGGCGGGGCTGCCGTGTCGGCTGAGTGGGGGGGCAGACTTCCTGCCGGAAGCTGGGGAGGCTGCAGGGATCAACCACAAAAGTAGAGCAACACGCTTAAAAAGGGGGACCATGAGTCAAACACACTTCCTGTTAAAACTGGGCCATGTGGTGTGCTCTGTGTACAAATGGTTAGATGCCTAACCCAAACCCTAGTCTGGGGTGCAATGAGCACTAATGGTACATTACCATTCCACCTTTGGGGGAAGCTACTGTGGTGTACTCTCTCAGAGACAGCTGAACTCAACTTTACTTTGACAACAGGAAACCCACAGCGACATGTTCACACGAGAACTTTATAGTTTAACATCTAAATGTGCTATCATCATTAGTAACTCATATTTAATATGCTGCCAAGCATAAATAATATTAGGACTTCCTTACAAATAAAGATATAGACTTCATGAGATAAAAAAATGTTGAAAAGAAGTAAGGTTGCTTGAACCACTATGTCACTGCGGTGCGGACCTTTGAAAGCGCTGGAGAGTCCAGCCGGGGCAGAGATAGAAGAGATGTTGTCTCCACTCCCCGTCCTCAGAAAGCCCTCCCCCTCGCTGTGGGAGTGCAGACTGTGCTCCACCTCCCTGGGAGCCAGGAAGGCACTGGGGTCGAAATTCTCCCGGGGGAACTTAACGATCTTCTGGGACTTGATCCAACGCCCGTTTACAAACTGGAAGCGCTTCAGGTGGACAATCTGTGAGGCGAAAGCCCAAGATACGGAAGGCTACTTGAATACCTTTTTTCAATGCCAAAATGGACTAATCATCTTCCCCAAAACATAGCGCTGACACGTATTAAAGCGTGCATCTATGAGAAGAAGATTGTCTGAGCATGCCGGCAGTTGATGGTGTTCCGTTCCCCGGGAGTCTTACCAGGACGGGTGGCAGTCTCCACAGGTCCAGCTTCTTGGTGGCCAGGCTGTGGGACTGACACTTGGAGCAGAAGTAGAGCTCGTCCTCGCCCAGCTCCTCCTCGCTGGTGAAGGCCTTCAGACAGCTGTCCAGGCTGATGGGCTCTGCCTGGGCCCTCCGGCTCTGCTCCACGCTGCTGTGCTCCTCCACTATCTAGAGAGGAAGGTGGACACGTCAGACACTGCTGTGCTCCTCCACTATCTAGAGAGGAAGGTGGACACGTCAGACACTGCTGTGCTCCTCCACTATCTAGAGAGGAAGGTGGACACGTCAGACACTGCTGTGCTCCTCCACTATCTAGAGAGGGAGGTGGACACGTCAGACACTGCTGTGCTCCTCCACTATCTAGAGAGGGAGGTGGACACGTCAGACACTGCTGTGCTCCTCCACTATCTAGAGAGGGAGGTGGACACGTCAGACACTGCTGTGCTCCTCCACTATCTAGAGAGGGAGGTGGACACGTCAGACAGGACAACTACACAGAGACAGACCACTATCACACACACGTAGCCACATCAGTAAACAAAGGCTTTTTTAAGGAGTGTTACCCCCCAATTTGAACAGTGCCATCTTGAATCACAGCATTGTCACCACCACCATAACAATAATAGAAATAAAACTTACTGTGGATATAATTTAAATTATTATATGATATCCTTAATTTTGGACAGGACATGGGAATCAGAATGGATGTGGATGTGTGTAATGCTAACTTCATCTGCAGTGACACAGGGTCCAATACTATGCTCTTCTGCCTTTCACACACTGATTATCAGGTGTCTCTTATCACAGCTAAGTTAACATTCAACAGTCATAATGTGCAATGTTAAGATATACAGTAAATTTATAATTAACACTTAAATGTAGTCACAGCAGTTCTAAAAAATGACCTTGACCCATATGCGAGTAAAAAAAAAAATGTTCGAGCGTGGAAAAGTATTTGGGCGCACGGGTGCGAGCGAGTTTTAATCATGGACATACAGTCTACGGTTTTAACCTACTGAAGCTGTCAGTTACCTGAAAAGAGATGGTGGAACCCGAAAATACTAAAACCATTATTTGCAACGGGAAACGTTTATTCCTTTTTTCTGAGATTGCAACTATAATCGCGACCTTGATAAACCTCATAGGCTGCGTCCTGTGATAACCTACTGCATCTATCCTGCGCTGTAACTGCCTGGCTAGCGACCTAGCTAGCTAACCTTCACCCTCAGTGTGAACAATCAAACTAAGATCCAACACTACACATATCAAAATAAACACGAGTTCAACAATAGAAACTTAAACAATGCTTCCGTGAACATAATTAACCCCCCAACTGACATAAAAACGACATTTCCCATTAACAAGTAGTTTAAACCATTGACTGTAAAAACAAGGTTTGAACCTATCCACCACCAAGGACCTCATTTGGATCAGTACAGTGGGGCCCTCCCTGGAAAAGTTTGATGCCTCTAAATGTGATCATGTGATCAAAAGATCATGACACCCACGCTACAAAGCTTGGCCAAGCCAGTCGGTTTGAAATAATTTTACAAAAAATACAAAAAAGTAATATGTAATGAATAAATAAGTAACCAATCCTGTTTCCGGTCATTTTTAGTAATTCATTCAATAGTCTAATAAAGATGCAATGTTAAAAACAGAAACTGACTGTGCCCCTAAACCTTTTCACTTGGGGGCACATGTGCTCCTTCAAAATTTTTTTTTGCATAGAGCCCTGCTTGTCAACTCCAATGCAAACTCAAAATGACTGCTCATCCATGGTTTACTGTTCAAACCCTTTTTCCTCTGTTGGAGGTCAACAGAGCAGCGGTTTGATCATTAACACAGCTGTCGGCGTCTTGTTCTTTGGGGATGACATAACACCCAGGGTCAGGGAAACACTCTTATCTGACATGAATATCGCAGGGACCCTGATAAAAAGCCACTGGCCATGTTCCAGTCCAGAAACCCACTGCCTTTTCTCTGTCCTTGAGGCTTTATAGGTTATAAGCCCTGACGCTGGCACTCAGGCCCAATAACAATTAGCTGCATGTTCAAGTGTAGGTACCAGGTGGTGTTGGGTGGAGATCAAATTGCCAAGGAGGCACAAACTTGAACACAGTTCCATTTGGATCATCAAGAGCCAACTGCGGTCCTAATTCACAGAGGTGACAGAGGCAGTAGATGAACAGAAACGGTATGTAAAACGATTCGCTTTCAGCAACACGGGCAATGAGGGACGAGGTGGCTCACCCTCTCCTGGGAGGTCTGGTAGCGGAGGTGCAGCGCTGTCGGGTCCCAGTCGACTGCGATGTAGGCGTTCCCCACAGACGCCCTGTCCTCTGTGCACTCCACTGCGCAGCCCCTGCAGAACCTGGACACACAAACACACAGGCAGATATGGCATCAGTCCCTAAGCTTATAAACCCGTGTGTGAAGTGACATTCATACACACACGCTCACCTGATCATGTCCTCCCAACCCCCGCCCTCTCAGGGATTCCTGGACCTGGGCCCAGCTGTGTGTGCGTGTGTGTGTGTGTGTGATAAAGGGCGTAGTTAACAGTGTGTGAGACAAGATAATGGATGTTTTACCTGTACCAGGGGCACCAGGCACATGAGTTTCCATCCTTGCCCACCACCCGCAGCGTGAAGGGGTACTGGTAGCCCATACTGTCATCACTGTAAGGTCAGGCAGAACACCACTCAGCATTTAGCATTCCAACAATGTGACCTTCAGATCGGCAAGGCTAATTGTAATTTCTTTGCTGAAATGTCAACAGTTATGATACACCAAGCAAAAGAATGTAGCAGTTTTGTAGACAATATTCAGGTTAAGAGCTCAGGGTTTACGGTTTCCTGTAAGTGAGTGAGTGAATGAGAGCGGGACAAAGAAGAGGTGACACAGACAGAGAGAGAAAGATCGACGGAGAAAGAGAGAGGATGTGTCTTCCTCCATGTGTGAATGCCTGTACTGACCAGTCCTGTGCGTGGTTGCTGGCCTCCTGTGGGGGCAGGGGGCTGGCCAGACGGGAAACCTGGATCCAGACAGCATCGTACAGGTCCTTCTTACTGGTGTGGACCGTGCAGGGCACGATCAGAGGCATGCCGAACAGGCTGGGACGATTCTTCTGGGATGAGATGAAGTACAGCTCCGAGCGCATCTAAACAAGAGAATAACACACACACGCACACGCGCACACCGACACAAACACGTGCACAAAAAAGCTTGTAAAGAAATTGCTCTCTCATACTTTGCCATTTGACGTCACAATGTTCGGCAGATCAGTATATTTGTCCCCAGGTCATCTTGCTTTGTAAAGACTACCAATCTCAATTGTCCAACACAGTGTCTGCTTATCAAGCACTTTTAACACTACCCACCATCTTCCTGTGCATGGCGATGATGTAGCCGATGAAGGGGCTGTCCTGGACTGGTGTGATGTGGCCGTTGGGCACCCCGTTGGCCAGGGGCTTCTCATTGGTGCTGGGCACCACCGTGCTGGGCATGCCGTTGGGGATGAGTCCTGGCCTGCCAGGGTGCCCGTTCACTGCAGACCCATTCGCCATGGGGGTGATGTCTGTAAATGCGAATAAATAAATACAAAAATAGTCAAATTTGGTAAATGTTAGGTTTTTTCTTCAATTTTCAGAACGCCCTAGGTGAGGCGCTGTTCTCTTATGCAGCTGCTTGCTCTGCGTGTGCAGTGTTTGGAGCAAGCACTGCTTCCATGAATTCATCTTTAATGTTGGATGAAAGGGGGAGCGTCTGACAGATCTCCTACCTGTCTGCGTGGGTGAGGTGAGGGAGGTGGGTGAGCCAGGCACAGGGATTTCAAACGCGCACAGGAAGCCGTTCACTGACAGACGCACCTTCTGGTTGTCCTGAGGGAAATTCTGCGCGCACACACGGAAATGGAAAACAGAGTACATATTTTGCATTGGCAGATAAGACACACCTATACATAGCAGCTTTGGTTGTTTGCCCAAAAGTGACCAAGTAGAGGCGGATAGGATGATGTGGATTTCCACAGTGTGCTGCCAGTCCCTGTGCTGTACCTTGATGTTGGAGGTGTGCACCTCTGCCAGAAGGATCTGCTCAGGCTTCAGGCTGCACAGCTCACTCAACTGCTTCTTCAAACCCGTGTACTTCTCATCCATGTTGAGCCTCAGGCCGAACCGCACCGGAGTGGAACCATCCAGCTTGATGACTATCAACACACACACACACACACACACACACACACAATAAGAATCCATACATTTGTGTGTACAACACTGACACAACCCTTGTTTCAGAATGAATCCTGATATCTGAGAATGGACTGAGTCATATTCTGAGGAGTGAAAGCACACTGGTACACAGAGGTGCAGTCGGAGGTGATGGAATGCGTGCGGCCCTCACCTGTGATCTCCAGGTGCATGGAGCTGTCCATGGGCAGCGGCAGGGACAGGAAGTTGAAGGGGTCGAAGCGGGCGCTGATGTGGCCGCACGTCTTGCACTTGACCTGCGACTTCAGCTGGCCGTGGAAGAGGTCGACGACGATGGATCTGTTCCTGCGCAAGTGGTTCTCCCACGCCTGTAGCAGGCACAGACGCGCACACACACACACAGATGTGTTGATCAATAAACACGACCAGCGCTCATCTCTCTGACTCCCTCGGATACACTCACCTACAGAGCACACATGCACAACTGTGTCCACCTGGCCATTAAGGGCTTTTAATGCACATTCCCAATCAATAGTGTCTTATGAAGTGCCTCGCTGATTAGAGCTTCATCGACTCGTTCACCTCCCTACTTGTCCTTTGACTTTTGAAAAGGCCACGAGAGGATGGGAGCTTCTAAGCCATTACAGCAAACACTGTCAATGGGTAGAGGAGAACGGAGTTGAATACTACAACTGGCTGTAGTGTTGCTAATATAACTAGCCCTGATTCAGAAAAGGAAAACCTTAAAAAAAATCTATATTTTGAAGCCCTGATTAAATACTGGACAAATGCATATTTTCTCGACATTCACTGTTACTTTACAATAAAGAGACAGCAGTTTCCAATGATGTCATGTAAATGCAGAGATTTCTTTTTTTTTTTTGGGGGGGGGGGGGTTCCTATCATTTCTGTGTGTTTAGAGTTCATATCTGATCTGTTTATGGGGGGGGGGCCAGACTCTGTCTTGAACCTATCTGCGGTCCAGCTTAAACATTAACATGGCAGTGGAGTGAACTCTGACCTCGGAGGCCACCTCCCAGTCAGGCCGCAGGTCGCTGTCCTTCAGCTCCACGTAGGGCTTCTCGTGGACGCGGTTCAGGTCCTCGTGAAGGCCGTCCAGCAGGAAGGCCAGCAGCTCCTGGGAGTCCTGCTGCTGGAAGCCGTTGAACCTGGGGGCGTACTTCGCTATCGTCCACTAATGGGAGGGGAACGAAGAGGCAAAAACACGTTCATGAACCGGACACAGACCCCAGTCGTCATTATTAGGGTTCGATTTCAATTAGGTTAATGTGGCGGTCGAACATTTTAATATCCATCTACTGTATCGACTAAAATGTCAGAGAGAAGTTAAAGTAGAAATAGAAAGCCTCTGTACCCACCCTGAGTTTGAGAGGAGCAACATTCTTCTGCGTCCCACTCCACAGCTCCATCACCAGGTCGCCATAGCACTTGGCCATGTGACCGCGCATCCCAATGGGATTGGTTCTAAAAAGATATGAGGAACTTGAAGTTTCGAGATACATTGTCTCCAAACCCTGCCCAGCTAAGATAGAAACACATCAGGAAGCAGACACGCACGCACGCGCGCGCGCGCACGCACGCACGCACACACACACACACACACACACACCTGTTGAGCTCGTAGAGGTGTCTTCCTGATATGAAATACTCTGTGAGAGGCTGGGTGTTGCTCACACACTGGATACTGGAGTTCATGAAGCATGTGTTGCCTAGGTTACTGAGGCCTGTGGCCCCTTTCTCTGTTGGGACTGGAAAGGTGGAGGGGGATGGCGGCAAAATACATTATATAATTAGTATTATGTAAATATTGGATCCCATCTACAGTCATAATTAGGGACAGGAGTTTTTCCTTATAATATTGCAGAAAAACACTAGCATGTGGTCAGGTGACATGAATGGAATTTGTCTGGACCTGGGCCCCAGTCTGCTGTCTGTGCCATAATCATGCTAAATCAATAGAGGAACAAGGATGCAGTTAACAAAATGAGACGTCGTAATGGCATCTTCAAACAATACTTTAGTGCCTGTGGGAATTACCATGGAAGCTATAAATGGCAGATATACACCCTGAAGGTGTATCTGACACAAACACACTATAATAATTGCGGTGCTTGTTATACAGTGCTAGGTCAGATTGTGTTATTGTAGTAACTCGCAATCCTTGTTTTATACTTCAGTGGCCTAACACTCACCAACAACTGACTCAACCACTTAGAATGGAGAAAACAGGGGCTTTAAGGGTGCAACATTTCTGTGAGCTAATCCAAGACAACGTTTGTAAAGGTACATTTTATTGAGACAATACCATACCTTTGTGTCTATCCATTTTACTGCTGTTTGCAATAAAGGACATCTCCTCCGGCCAACTCATGTCTTTGTTTCGGACTGCACAAAGAGAAGAAAAACTAAAGTTTGAGATTTTCGTGATTAATTGCAATTATATATTTTTTTGTTCTTTTTCTTTGTACAAGCCTGCTGATTTTCATAATATTTCCACCGACTCAACAAAGATGAAGTGGGATAACGTTGTAATTAATTCTGGCCAACCTACAGTCCTTTCTAGTGACGTACCCTCGATAACCAAGTGCTGCTCGTCGTTTATCTTCAGACTCTCCAGGGTGTGGTCTTCGTCGTCCAAAAGGGTGAGGTAGTTCTAGGGGGGAGGATTTGTGGTTTACCATGTTGCAGGCAAGTTAGGCTACAAGCATGCGGTTTATGTCGCTAGTCAGAAGCAGGTCTCGAGTTGTGCTCCACCTGATCAGGTGTGGTAGAGAGGTGTGGTAGAGAGGTGTGGTAGAGAGGTGGGGTAGAGAGGTGGGGTAGAGAGGTGTGGTAGAGAGGTGTGGTAGAGAGGTGGGGTAGAGAGGTGTGGTAGAGAGGTGTGGTAGAGAGGTGGGGTAGAGAGGTGGGGTAGAGAGGTGTGGTAGAGAGGTGTGGTAGAGAGGTGGGGTAGAGAGGTGGGGTAGAGAGGTGGGGTAGAGAGGTGTGGTAGAGAGGTGGGGGCAGACCTACCTCACTGTTGTAGAGCCAGAGCCTCATGTCCTCCTCCTTGATGCGGAGCCTCTGGGACAGGTACAGGTGGATGTCCTTGATGGTGCCCATGCGGCTGAAGCATCCCGTGTAGGCCAGCACCCGCTTCAGGGGAGCGCTGGGGGATGGGACGTTGCCTGATGTGGGCAGGGAGAGGGGTTCTGGTCTTGAGTGGACGGTCAATTCTCAAAAGGCCTTCAAACTCATTTAGACAGTTCTGGATTGTACACAACACCGTCATGCCATAGGCCTTGTATCAGACACACACAGAAACACATCACTAATGAAATCCAACAGTCAGTAACAGCACAGTTAATCTAACACCTAATCTACCAACCAAGAAAGATTATATCCATCATATAGATTCACTTTGGAAAGCAATCTTAAGTGTGGCTTTTTTTTGTTGTTGTTGACAGATTGCAACTACACTTAAAAAGGGTCTGTTAGTGTCTGAGAGAGACTGGTGTCTGATTCCAGATCTACTGTACGGTTCTCTCACAGGGCACAATGGATGTGGCTTATGGAGCAGTTTCTGGTTGGTGGGAGAAAGACCTGTGAGGTCACTGTATACAGCATTGCTAGCACGTGGTGGGGATCAGTGCTTTGTGAAACTGTACGACTAATGCCATTTATCCTGACCAGTTCATTACATTAGCAAAACAGGTGTGCACAACATTCTGTCATACAAAAGTGTAAGACAATACCTTTACATTACAGCACGATGCACACCCAAAACCAAGCACTGAACCGAGAGACTGACAGACAGACAGACAGGCAGACCGAAACACACCCATACTGTGCCAAATACAAGCACCTATCACACATGGAGTTAACAGAATCAAACAGAATTGATAGCGACACAACACAATTTGCTCGTTGAGGATTAGTTGTAAGGAAGCAGCAAGAAAGGCCATTCAAAGTGATTCAACATGATTGATCAATCAACTCATTAGTGGACAGAATTGAAATCAGATACTGATTCAATACAATCCTAAATCAATTCATATTAGTCTAGTTAAAGAGAGCAATTAAGGAAACATTTCTTTATTAGGGTTATTGATTATTAACGTGATTTTACTGTGACTGCTAGGTGCCATACAAATCAATCCCTAAACATCCAATACTTCTTTTCCGTCAACACAGCTTTCTAATACCGTTGCAGTGTTTGTTTTGGGGGGTTTCCATTTGTGTCGAAACAATAAGTACAGGTCACAGTGTTTCCCCTAGGTTTACAGCTTTGGGGGGGGGCGACCATGTAGACAGAAATGACACGCCATCGTGTAAATAAGATAAATAACATAAGGCCATTTAGTTTGTTTAATAAAAGAGCAAGCTATAGACCTGTTTTATAGGAAAGGTAACCTTAAATGACTTATTTTGTGATTGGGCGCTATATATATATATATATATATTTAAAAAAATCTAATTTTTTATTTTATTTTTTATTATTAACTTGACCTTCCATGGGGGGCGGGGGGTGCCGTTGGGGGGGGGGGGGGGGGAGGGGGCAGGGCGCCCCCTTAATATAATGGTAGGGGAAACACTAGGTCACCTTTGGTTGAGGACCATATTTACCCTCAAATATTCTTAAATGCACCTTGACTACCAAATCTTGTTTACCAAACAAGATTTGCCAAATGTTAGCACTGAGCCCTAGGATTATATAGGTGCAGATCCAATGTTGCTTAATTACATCTTCAGCCTATCCAGTTGTATAGCATCTTTCATTTCAAGAAGGGATGATGGTGCATTGTGAGGGTATTGAAACTGGGCACAGGACCATACGTCTACTGTGTGTAGAGGATCTGATACTGCCAGACTAATAGCTGCCTCAGATTAGATCAGCACTAAGAGCCACACTGTGCTTTCAGCTCGTTACCAGTCGGATCATCATACAGCAACATAGTCCTGCATTGCTCTTTTGTCACGTACAGCTGCCTGCTTGTCCCAAATCATAGAAGTGACAAAATAGAAATAGATCTGTTTACGCCATGCTAAATCAGGTGCCACCTTACTTGGCACCTGCAGCTAAAGGCCTACATAAGCTTTACATGCCAATCACTGGCATATGCCCAAACCAGACACAACAGAGCCACTGTTTAGGTGAGGTGCTGTACTATTCTTGGCCAATGACTGAGTTAGCTCAGTTGTCAACAATCACAATCTTAAGTCATTACGACATCATTCCAGTAGGTTGTGTGACGTATGCACACAACTTGTTATACAGAACTCGGTTATAGCGGTTGTGACGAATCAGGACTGTGAAAACAGAAAAGGAGTGTTGGAATGTTTTTTGGTATAGTTCCACTGACAATCCCCCACATTATTAAGGGTGAATCAGTCCATTATTGTGGTAGAATGAGATGGGAGGGGTTGAGCTGGGCCTTTGAGCTTTCCATTAGCTTAGTTTTGGCTGTGCTAGCCTCTCTCTCTTGCTGCAGGCTTACGTTACCTCGGGGCAAGTGCTGGGGGAACATTCGCAGGCTGGTCATACCCATATTGACCCAGATGTTGGATTGGGGGGTGCGCGAGGCCGGCTGCTGCCGGAGGAAGAGGAGGTATCGGGGGAAGAGCTCCAGCTCAGCCCGGCCTGTCTTGGTCTGCTGGATCACCTGGGGGAGGAGGGACTCGATTCTTCATTTATTGATTTTATTAATTTTTACAATGTTTTCCATGTGTTAAGACCAGCTGGTGGCAGTCCGTACCGGTCGTGGCAGGCTGAGGTTGGCACCGTACCAGTGGTACAGCGCCCTCCACACAGGCTCTGGTACCGTCTCGAAATCCCTGCCCGCCATCAGGTGTAGTGTCCGCTTCAGTCTGCCACCCTCCATGGTCAATGTGGGGGCCTGGAAGGGAGGGAGAGAGAGGGGCAAGAGGGGTGGTGAGAGGGGCACACACATGGCCCCTGGACGTTCATGGAACCAACCAAACACAAGCTTGGTGGACTGCAAATCCACACACACAAAAATCTATTTGTGCGCACACACACACTCACAAACACTCCCTCTTGACAGCTGTCTCACATTACTGATGACAGAGATAGAGAGCGTGTCCCAATGCTGTGCTCTGCCAAGCCCACTCATGCCAGTGTTGGAGATATTAGACAATGGACACACCGGTGGGGGAGTGGCAGCCACCATCTGTGCACTGAGAGCTTTGCCAGAGCAGTGGGTGGAAGTGCTCAGATAGAATTTGAGCTTTTCAATATAAATGTCATGTGGACTACTTGAACAAACTGTTTCTAAGTTACAGTTGAGTGTTTCTGTACACAGTCGGTTTCCAAGCTAAATAATATACAGAGAATAGTTTAATTAGATAAATAATTTGTATAAAATCAGCCTGGCTGGAATAAATAGGTAGTCTCAAAGTTCTACCATTTCCACACTCCCATTTCTAAACGAAACACACCTGCAAAAGGTGGCACATACTACATTATATGGTATTTGCACACAGAAGTAGCAAACTCACATAGCAACAAATGCTGGTTGTCTCATACATCTCACACATGCACGCAAACTACCTTCATGGGGTCTGTTGAGACCAGAGACTGGTTGTCGATAGCCCCGGGTCTCTGAGCTGCCAGGAGACAGGGGATGTGGCCATTGGCGCCAGAGAAGCACTGGTTGTTGTTGTCTGACACGTGGTGTTGCCGGGCAAAACAGCCCTCTGTGGCCGAGGAAGTAGCGTGAGGAGTTAAAACTAGGAAGAGACACCATTGAGAAAGACGAAATGAATTTCCTCATCTGTTATCTCCAAGATAAAGATGAAGCCTTATAAAACACGTTTTACAGTGTTAGCCACTGAGCGACTTTGGTTCCGCAAACACTAACCAACATTTTGGTGCACAGGAAATGTCTGCTGGCATTCAGTGAAGTTTCCGAACCCTCTTATCACTGCGGTCCCTTACTCACCAGTGCTGGGGTTCTCCGTCGCCTCCGAAGCACTGGAGATTGCATCAGGGGACCTCTCCTCTGGGGGGCTGATGGGGCTGTAGACCCGAGGAGCCCCCCCGACCCCTTCGCCTGGCTCCTGGGGGGCTGGCTCCACGGTGGCAGTGGCCTGGGGGCTCCTCAGAGAGCTGAAGATGGAGGGCTGCTCCACTACTATGGCCTTCTGCTCCTGCATGGAACAGAGAGTAGAACCTCAGTCCCATGTTCTAGAAAGATGAGAACTGAGGTGGATTTTGAACTACGAATGCAGTAAGTCACGCACGCACGCACACACGCACACACGCACACACACACACACACAGCGTGACCAAGCACAAACCTCTCCACCTCCCACAACCACAGACATCACTTCCTACTCTTGAAGTTTGTATATTACCCCAGAAGCTTTGTATCTATTCATTCTGTTGAGACCATTGAATACATTCAAAGCTTTTCGTATAGTCAAAGCTGCAGTCTTGCCAACAACATGCACCAAGGACTTTTGAATTGCAACCAAAGCCGAAAACGTCTACACTGTGTAGTACAAGCGTGTCATGCACTTCACAGAGAAAGACTATTCAGAGAGCACAAGGCTCCACTCACATATTTGACGTAGTCCTTCCACAGCTGCCACCATTGCATGGAGATGAGGAACCAATTCTGGCCATGCTGGAGCCCATGTCTGCTCTCCCTCTCCAGCCACCCCCTGGAGACACACACGCGTGCTTGGCTTAGTATGCTGATCATAAACCTGACATTATACGGTGGTGGTCACATTCTTAATCTCCACAGACAAGCATGCATACCTAATGATTTGGCCCTCCTCTTCCGGGGTGGCGGGTCTCAGTCCCAAGACTATGTGGCATACCTGCAGAGAAGAAAGAGCAGCGAAGGGAAACATTGTGACCACCTTTTAACACCGCAACTAACACACACACACTAGGGTACTAACACACAAACATGCAGTCATCCCTCAGAAAAAGTTAGAAGAGTATGTATGTGGGTGTGTGTGTGTCCTCTGACCTGGAAGAGCAGGTTAAGGAACTCATTGGCGAGAGCGCTCTTCACACTCCATATCTGGTAGTCCTCCAGGGTCAAATGACCCATCTGTGGGAGTCAGATACAAATAAAGTATTTTTGTTGTCACTCACATTCAGTTCTCTTCATATATTGTGGTTTGGGACTAAAACAACACATTCAACCGTCTGTCACAAATTGATACTCCCCCCCCCCCCCCCCCCCTTAGTTCATTAACACTATCATCATTGGTATATTGATTCCAGATGTGCCTTTATGATTACTATACGTGTTAACCAAACATGAAAATACACAGTAGATCTACGAGAAGATTCCCATCACCTTGGTTGTATCATGCGTCTTCAGAATGCCCTCCACAATATCCCACACGTTCATATGCAACTCCTGAAATGATGAGAACATAATATACAGCTGCAATGGAGACTCAGCAAAGCCATAGCTTAAACCACTTGTTACTTTGCATCTTTGTTACAGTGTGCACAGCAGAAATACTATGAATTTGTCATTCTGATCAGTTTAAACCAACTCTATAAAAATGTAGGGAGTATCTATTAAGGGGCCATCATTCTATTCCTTAGACTTATTATGTGACTAATGCTAAATTAGGTTGAGAGGTAATTCAGGAAGGTCAGGAAATCTGAAACAACAATCCAACAATGACCGTCATGCAGGTAAAGGTCATTACTCCCACTGGAGTTAGGATCCCTACAAAGGATCAAATACGAATATGTGGGAATATCAAACTTGAAAGACAACTGACTGATTGTTGACAAAAGACTGAAGACAAATCAATGTGGAAAATGATTTGTAATAGATTATACAGGTATTACATATTTAAGTAATAATACAAAATAAGTAATAAAAAAGTAATCCTAGCATCTAACTCAAGAGCTTACAGTTAGTGTGTCTGTGCGATTGTCCTTCCACACTTCCAGGAGTGCCACAACCATTTCATGGAGTTCATCTTGAGAAAGAACTCCATCCCGGTCCACATCAAATACTTTAAAACAAACTGTGAGGGCAAAAAATACAAGATTTGCTACAAAAAATACAAATGTCCCAAGCTACATGGAATCATCCCACAATGAGGTGTGTGCTTCCCAAAATACATTCTGCTTCTAATGTGCATTTATCTGCAGGTTCCTGCAGTACATGGTTTAGACAATCAAGTCTATAAAGTCTTAAGTTGCAATGTTTCATCAATTCTGAGTGTGAAATTGTATTTCCAAGGTAGGGGTGTTAGTTGGCCCACTCAAAAGACAAGAGCAGAAGGGAAATAAAACAGCGTTGTTTTGATGGTTAAAGAGAAACTTTGACAATCAGTAGAACCCTTCGGATACAATTTATTTCTATTAATTAGAATGGATGACACTGCTTACACTTTTGTCTTTCTGCCTCAGGGCCCCGGCAACATGCAGACAGACCACAGGAGATCTCCTTGAAGTCGATGTGATTGTCCCGATTCTCATCAAAGGCATGGAACAAGCCTGCAGAATGAGATCAATACACCTTTACAAGCTGCGTGGGTCTTTGAGACAGACTGTCTGTGTGTGTGTCTGCTAAATGACTAAATGTAAATGACTAAATGTGTGTGTGTAAGAGATTAGTAAAGAGAAATGATCTGAGAAAAGTTGTCGATTCTTAATAAGATGGCCTTCATTAATTTGTACTCAAGCTAGTATCTAATATAATTCTAAAAGGTTGTGCTTACATAAGTCACCATCTAAGTAATGCAAGTAGAAGAAATGCACGATTGCTTACTCTATATGTTCCTGTAAGGATGTGTACATCACTGTTTTGAACGTTTTATGGGTGGCTATCTGATAACGGGAATTAGATAAAATGTCCCAATGTCTATTGTCATAATATTGTATTACCTTCACTAAGCGATGTGTGGATAGGAGGTGAGACCAGAGGGACGAAGGTTTCCAAGTCAAAGCGGCCTGTTCTGGATTGAGCTTTCAACAGCCAGTAGCGCTTCTCCAAGTCAATGATATCTGATTCTTCTACTGCAGGATGGAGGACAAGAAACAGGAAAGATATATAAGAATACTTTAAATGGAGGAGGGTGTTAATCAAATGACAACCTGATCTCTAAAATTAGGTCATGAGTCATGACTGTGAGACATTTTCTTATGGAAAAGAAAAAAAAAGAATTTAATTTCGTTTTATGTAGCCTAAAATTGCTCCATATGCTGATTCTTAACAACAACGAACTACGTTCACAACATGTTTTCTATTCTGGATTCCATGACCTACCCTTTAGACAGTTATGTAATTGGCCTGAAAGCTCCATTTAACAGGAGACCATGACTCAACCTAAAAAGTGTTTCCGAGGTGCTCCCTAATATAGCTCCCAGGGCCCTGCCAGGCCCAAAGATCCTGGGTCAACAGAGCACACACCCGCTCATCACGCTAATTCGCAGCTTAGGCTAATAGGATTTAGACGCCGGCAAACTCTGCTATCCCAAACAGTCATTCTGTATGACATGTGTCTAAACACGTATATTTTCTGCAGACAAATAAAAAAACTGTCCTCTTAGGGCAAAGAACAGGAGCTGGTTTTCCGGCTGCTTTAAAGTTTCTGTCTTGTTTAGATAGTTTGCCATCTAATCAACGGTACCAGTAAAAAGACCCAAAGACAACTGCGGGGCTATGTAGCGGGTAAGCTAGCAGTGATAGAAGATTGGGTCTGTGGACCGAGAGAGGCTTTCCCTTATTCCAGGTCCTGGATCTTTTCCCCCTCAAACTCTTGAGCAAGCTTGACCTCTGAGATCAATTTAAAAACAGACAGAGGATACAAGTCATTCCTGACCTCCGGAATTCTCCCATGGCAGAGATGCTCTGAAATGTTAGGATGATAGCTATAACAAATAGAATTAGCTAAGAGGATGAAATAAGAGTCTGAAGAAGAACTTGCAGACCACTGCAGGTAATCAATGATATAAAATGTTAGTTCTAGAAGGATGCAGGAAGATGGAATGGCGGAAATGATAAAAGGCAGATCCATTACTTAAGAGCATGGAAAACGTGTACGTGTGTTTATGTGGGATAGGACGGTTGACTACATTCCCGCTTAAAAGTGAACATGAAAAAGCAGAATCCAACAAAACAAAATACAGGCACTTTTGGCTCAGCAATATCCATATAACAACCTAAATCGATAGTCCCCTTGGTCTTAAACCAACTCTACGGCAATACAAATGGGAGTGTGTATCAAACCCAAATGCCAAACGTGAATGATAGTTATGCTTATTGAGTGCAGGATGGGCTAACGGTGATTAGCGCTTGTAGCTAGCTGACTATTTCGGAGGGAGGGGGGGTGAATACTTGCTCATTTGGTTGGCTATTACTCATGGCTGCAGCGCTAGCCTCTGACCGCTAATCTATAAAACTCATTACCTGCAGTATGGATCGTCTCAGCCATCTTTCATCTAGCCAAGAGTTGTGATTCACTATTTAACACCTTAGCTTAGCACGCTAGGCTAAACAGCTACCTGTCTATTTCATCTGGATCTTGGTGTCTAGGTTGTTTTTCAATGCCCAGCATGACATTTGTGCTTGGAAGAGACAAGGGCTAAAACATAATTTTAAATAAATGTAATCCAAAATAAAGACAATGAAAATTGGTTCCACTGCCTTGTCAAACAGCTTTTTAGAACACAAGCCAAAGAGCCCTAGATAGGTGATATCTGGTCTGGTAGCAACAAGCATTGCTTTGAACTGCGCACTGCAGAATAAACTTTAAACAACTACAGATGATAAAGACGGGGTATAGCAGTGAATAATAATCAAGAAATGTAACAAATAGATGATGGGCAATGGAAGGCCAAACGAGTTCATGAAAGACCTCAAAACTAGAAGACATTATTTTATTTGAACTACCACTCAACACTTTCACTTGGAACTGCAACTACTAACACTAGAGCTGGAGAGGATACGATAACTAACACACAGCATTCTGTTAATTGAAAAGATTTCACACTGTGGAATGCAAGACAGAAACGGTCCACAGGTGTGTGTGTGTCCGCTGCCTGGTACCCACCTAGAGGAGCGACTCTGTCAGAGTGGCAGCAGAGGTACCATACCATATTCTACCGCATGTGCCAGGGGATGCGACGCCAAAACTGGTGTGCACCAGACACACTCCACACACACGCAGGAAAATCGCTTATGTTAACTGTTAAACATCAACTAACTCATGCCGTCCCCCTTGCCAGTGGTAATTCTCATTTCTTCCTTTGGTAATTCAGTTTTTTCCCCAGTTGCACTCAGATTATACTCCAATGTTATCCCGAAGGTTTGCTGGTTAGTTAGCCATGTTTGTAGTGTTAAAATAATTCATGCGTGTCTTAAACAGGAGTCAAGACTATGTCCTAGGAAGAGATGAACAGAGCTCACATCTCTCTCTCTCACACACACTGCTTGCAGAGCTGAGAGGATAATCCAGGAGCAAGCAGCAGATTACACGCAGTCTCCAGGTCCTCTCCCTGATTGGTCTTGGGACAGGCAACAGCTAAGATCTTTCCAGCTCTCTGTCCTCAACTGACAAAACAAAGCTTGGCTAAATTTACTGTGGTTATTTTCCTAACCAAGGAACACTTTTTGACATATCCTGTCATGTCACTGAGTGTGTGTGTGTGTGTGTGTGTGGGGGGGGGTGACTCATGGTGATATGGTGACTTTTAATCAAGGGCAAGGTAGGTGCTAAACACAGCTAAAACCACATGTAGCTGTGACAAGTAGCTTTGTTTCCATTGAGAGCATCTCCTCCCATTATGTATAAATCCTCTATAGAAGAGTTGATGGAAAGTAACCATCCCAATGACTCCTTCATCATCCACTCCTCTGTAATTTATAGTCAAAACAATTATTCACAACAGTGTAACACCAGTATTTTTTACTTTGAACTGATAGCCTGCCCCTTGAGTCTGGAACTGGACTGTAACAAGTGAATCAGTACGAGACAGAGAGAGAGTGTCACATTAAGATCATTCTCACAATCAGCCAGCAACTAAACAACCTCAAGGTAAACCAAAGTGAGGGATGAGAGTGATCGGCTGTGCTCCTCACTCTGTCGTGTTAAAGGATTGGTGGCTAGGACGACAGCTACGGAGCTGTGGCAACCCCTCTACCCTTCAAGGGGTAAGGAGAGGAAAACTCTGGAGGGCTGGGGAGGTCAGACTGAGTGACGTAAAATATCCTATGACAAGGGAGGGCAGTGTAAAGAAGTGGGAAAGAAAAAGAAAGGGGGAGAGAGATTAAAATGCAAGAGAAAGAGTGAGGCCTCACCAGAGTAAAAAAAAGAAAGAGTGTGCCAAAGCGATAAGTGAAGCCAGTTACTCGTAATTATCTCAGTGTCTGCCCTGACACTCAGAGGGGAAAAAAATAGATTTTTGCCAGACTTTAACACAGGTTGTGATGATGATGGTGATGTCTCACTTTTGCAGACATCTGCACTACTGTGCAGTAAGGAGGAGAGGAGGGCAAACGAAGAGAATAAGGGAGGAGAGGAGAGATGGAAGAGCAGGATGCAATTAACTGCTTCATGTCACAAAGACAAGAGATGTGGCTTTATTGATGGACAGAAGGGGAAGGAGGAAACAGATTTCCCTAAAACCCGAAAGGGTAGAGGAGTATTTATTTAGGTTTGTTAATTATTAAAACCCATTTTCTATTTTTATAATAATGTATTTTTTCTTAGATATATTTTGAATGGCATTTATGCCTTTATTATTTTTTATGATAGGCATAGTGTGTGAATTCAAACCCAGATTACCGTGAGCCTCCCATTTAGTATTTAGTGAGAAAATCTAAGGCTAAAGTCTCATGCACACAAATAACTATTACTCTACTGTGTATTACTGTCCCTCTGTTTGACTCATTCTGTAACTGTGCATACTGAGTTGCCTGAAATGTCCTTTGGAATTGGTGACTGAACTGAATAACTATACCTCTTCGTTTAGACACAAATGGTTAACATGTACAAATCCACAGTCAAATCAGTCAGATAGACCAGGTGGTCAAACACACTTTTTAACCTGCACACTTCAATCTGCATTGATATCAAAAGTACATTTCATACAAGCATGTATAGTGATAGACTTGGTACGTAGGCACAGCCACTCACAGTGTGTGACCCCGGCAAGGGTCTGGTAGAAGGTGGGCGTGTCGCTGTCATCCGTGAGGGTGACACACACGCCCCCGGAGAGCAGCCAACGGGAGAAGGTGAAGGCCTCTTTGTTCTGTAGAAGCCAATTCCTGAAACGCTCATAGTTCACCTTCTCTCCCTGTCAAAACAACCACAACAAGCCATTTAATATGAGCACATCAATAAGCGGGAAAGGGTAAAAAGGAGATCATAACGCTGGGTAGTCAGGGATGGTAACTGGGTGTTAATAGTGTGTTGTGCATTCAATGTGAGAGGGCCTGGTAGTTAAGATGGGAATATATTGAAAAATGCATTTGTCTACATTCCCATTGCTTGTACTTGACAATCAGTGCATTGGCAAAGGCACATGAAATAATAGATTGACAAGATATCAAACAAAATTTCACAGCGTAGTCTTAATTACCCCAGGACTAACTGTTTTCAACCCACTTTAAAATGCACACTATTTTTGTTTAAAAAGAAACTGATGTTGTATTTACATAATCATCCACTCCCCTTATGCAAATTATGACTTACCTATTCATTTCGTTACTATCTGATTTACTTTCAAAAAGAAAAAAAACAAGGGAAAGGCCCCAAAAGATTAGTGCCAAATGTGACACAAAGGGGATGACTTCAAGTGTGTCAGAGCAACATTAAGCTGAGCAGGGTGTGTTTCTCTGTGTGTGTGTGTGTGTGTGTTCCACTGAAGGCAGATATCTTATTTAAAAGCTGAAAAGCTCCAGCTAATCCAGTTAAGGGACAACCCAGGACCCAGCAGCTCTCCACACACGTATGTTTTTGTTATTCTGTACAGGGAGGAAAAACTAGTTTTCTTTCTCCCTTTGTAGATCAGTGTGTGTCTGTGTGTGTCTGTGTGTGTGTGTGTGGGGGGGGGGGGCATGGGGTGTTTCAGGGTAAATAGATTATTGTCTCCACATTGTTAATAACTATTAAACACTCAATTGTGTGTTTGTGTGTGTAGGTATGGTTGTGGCTTTGAGTGTGTGTTTTTAGGGTTTGTGTGTATGTGAGTGTGTGTGAATGTATGTAAGTATATCCAAATAAAGGTTGTTGAAAGCCAATCATCAGACCCAGTGCAGCTAAGGTCTAGACTGAGTAGATCAGAGGATCTAATAGGACAGCAAATGTCCATCAGAGCGTCTGATGGGTGACTGACTGGCTGCTCTGTGAGGGGCAGGGCTGACCTCGCTGAAGCACTTCCTGAGGGAGGGAGGGACTTCCCCGTCCACGGCCCGTAGCATGGTCTCCATGTCATCACGTGCCGCATAGCCGCCAGACTCGCTGGCGAATAGGCTGAAGAGGTCTGAGGGGATCAATACACACACACACACACAGTTAATTCTGGCAGGGCCTGTCTTATCAGAGGCAGGCAGACTGAGTGGCAGTAACAGAGGCAGGTCTGTTCTCGTCATGGCCTTGTCTCTCCACTGCAGCACCACAAACCATCACTCAGACGAGGAGATGGAGGGAGGACAGGAAGGAGTGGAAGAGATTGTCACTAGAGATCAGTCAGTGTTTGTGCGGTTGTGTAAAACCAATAAGGGTAGACTGAGGGCCGTTCAGCTCCGGAATAAGTGGTTCACTGGAGCTGAGAGCAGTGAGTTCACGTCAATCATTCAATTCAAACACTTAATCAAGTTGATCGACACGTTAAAGCAAATATGTGTAAATCAAGGGGGGGGGGGAATAGCAGGCAAAGAAATTGGGAGGGTATAGACTTACACTTGGCCTTCTCTTCATCTCGTCCTCGTGTAAGCAGAACCAGCCCCACAATGAGGTTGTTAAAGTGCAAACCCTTGGAGGTGCCTCCAAAAGAGTTGTAGATTACCTGGAGGGACAGGACAGAGACGGACAACAGACAAGGTTCAATTCTTGATTCCATGTATGTATATTATGGTTATGGTTTGGTCGGCACTTCACTTGATCAACCAATCGAAATGACAACAAATGGGATTTCATGGGATTTAATAACCGTAGAACCGATGGAACTATATATATATCTGGTTCACATTACTGCATATTTTTACGGACTGCGTAACTTTTGAATGCATTCCCTTTGTAAGACTGTTTGCAGTTCTACAGTCAAAAGCATTTAACCCAGAAAATGAACGAACGCTCTCTTAGCATAGCATGTTCTAAATGGAGGTTACAACCATGGTGGTGCAGTGTGCTAGCAAGCTACATTTCCACCATTGAGGCTACATCCATTGGATCACAATTGCTAGGGGAAGTCGTGCGGAGTGGTGCTTCGTCGACATGCTATACTCCACTGCTACCAGACAAGGCCCACCTCTCCGCTCTTTGAGCAGAAAAGCCAGGCAAAAGAGGGAGCAAAGAGGAGAGTACAGAAGAGACGTGCGAAAAAGGATGGAAGTTGTCTGAGATATGACAGCTTGAGTGAGGAGCAGTGTGACAACATTTGCCAAGCTCCAGTTAGGACCTTCCTCCTGGCCTTCCAACAACGCATGCTCCTTTCCAGTAACTAAGAATACTGGAAAATCTGGTATTTGCTAAATCCACAAGATATCCGTCTACCCACTGCAGGGCTAGACAGTGTGCTTCACTCTAGGCTAGCGTGTGAAGTTGAGAAACTGATGTGATGAGCATGTGTTCGCTCTTAGAGTGTGTTGAGCATGTACACAAACACAATGTTTATTTTGGGATCAGTTAAAGCTGTAAATCATATATAAATACATTCTTCCACCTTCACGCCTCAATCAAGGTGAGGACATACAATGTCAATATGGTCCATAAAGTATGTGCATGTTGAGATATTGACAGACAAACAAACTCGGGGGGGGCGGGGGGGAGCACAAGACGAAGGGAGAGAGCAGATGATCAGGATGAATAGAAGCAAATGTGAGAGGAAGTCAGAGGAGCCGGGCAGACACAGGAATGTAAAAAGAGCGAGCGGCAGAAGGAGAAGTGGAGGATGTCAGAGTGTTATGCTAGCCGCTTAATCGTTTCGCTGCGGGACACATTTCCCCTGAACTTGACAGCCAGAGCTTTCAAAATACATTAGTTCTGGAAATGGCTCAGCAAAAAAATACAAAAAAACAACAAACAAAAAAATAATACAGACTGCTGAAATGTGTCATTTTTAATATAGCTTGTCCCACTTATTTAGGGGACACTGCTACTTTACAAAGAGCAAACTGGTAATAAATTGATTGCTATTTGGATGAGGTCACTCCCGCGCTTGACATGAGGCAAATTCATGCAATATGTATGGAACCATTCACTGTTTAGAGACAAACTGCTTTTGCAGTAGACATGCAGGACAGCCAAGCCTAGTTTAAATAATCAATGGACTAAACAACAGGCTGTCATTTTGATCAAAAGGTTGACCATCAGTTCCCATGAGCTTGAACCTTAAGGACTCCAACAGTCCATAACAGGTCTGTGGGAGGTTGTATAGATGTCCCGTGAGGTTGCTTTGCACTTGCCTACCTGCACTGATGAATAGTTAAGCAACACTCCCTCTATGTCCATCCTGCATGTGTGCACCTGTTCACCAGCCTGGCCCATAGGTCCCACTAATCACTAATCATTATTATGGTGCGGTATGGTGTGGTCCCAGGGGTGGAGAGGGCTCCTCATAGCTGTCAAAGTCTTATGATGGACAGTCTAGGTCCGGTATCATACCCTCTGTGGTTATGTATGTGAGTGTGTGTGTGCTCTGGATCTTCTATAATGATTGGTAGGCATGGAGTTCTGATGCAAGGTAAATGCAATACAGGTTGACACTGTAAAATGCTTTGCATGTCTATGCTTTGGTAAGTTACCCCAGTGAATCGCAGCGTAGACATGTCAAAGTGTGTGTTTGGGTGTTCAATAAGATCTCTGTCAAATGTATTCAATGGAAAGCTTTCTACTGAAGTCGATACCCTTTAGTTTAAATGCTGTAAAGCAAATTCCATGATTTGCTTCTCAGTACATTTTATGATTGTGAAATGAGTTCCTGAAAGCATGTGCAAAGCGCGAAAACTTGAGTGAGTTAGTTGTTGCTGTTGTTGCTAAATTCAATCAATTTGAGGGGGCGGAGCTTCAGCTCCTTCAGGCGACATGCTCCCGCAGTCTCAAGCAGAGAAGACTGCTGATTTTCTCACGATTTCAAAATCTAATTTAACATACTTGGTTTAAAAAAAAAAAAAGTTCTGCTTTACAGCATCTTTAAGAATTATTCACTATGCACAACCCTATGCCTAGTACCTCAAGATAAACCAACACACTCAATGCACCCACACATTGCACATAGAAGCAGAGCTCAAACACACACACACACACACACTTCCCACCACGTACAAACCTACTTCTAGAAATTCTGACTATTCTTCTGATCTGACAAGCACAGCACATGGAGCTCCTTCTCTCTCACACATCCAAATCAACATCAAAAGGAATATATCTCTCTCAGTTCCACCACAATGAAACATACAAATATACATTAGCTTAGGCTACACACAGTCTGTGTGCATGTATGTTTCTCTCCAAAATCCCATTCTTTATTGAAGAAAGGAGCATCTAAAAATAAACCTGCCAGAGCTGAGAGGAATGGCTGATGGCCCATAGAATTTAACAGCATTATATGTGTTTGAGTGGCACTTTCAATTTCACTGAGTGAATTTGACTCGCTGCCATGCTGCTAAAAGTAAAAAATAATACCTGAACGTCTTAACGCTCTCTAGACTCCTGGGAAACTGCTGTTTGCAATTAAGTTGCCCACAGTCTTGTTATAAAAATATGAAGAACTAGTAATGTTGTTTGCCTATAAAATCTAGTTCAGTCAGGGCCCATTAATTAAATTTGATTGATGTAAATGGAAAGTTTGCCACTTCCACCCTGTGCAGTTCCCCTTCATTTCATAAACCTCGCTTGAACTTGAGTTAGCATCACCCCACAGACAACTGCAGCCTTTATAATTTAAATATTTTTTTAATAGTTCTGGATTGCATTATAGTGCCCAAGTTTTCTTTAGCTATCCTAGGGTTGAGTTTGTATATTTCTTGTGTGAGTATTGCAGAGTTAACTTATAGTTATGAGGAACTGAACTAGTAATGTTGCCTGATCAACAACACACGACTGATCACGACTCTGATAGTAGAACAAATATTCAAACACAAACCTATGGTCAACGATTTTATGATAGGTCTAGCCACTGATAACTTACTTCACTGACGACTAACAAGAAAACACAATAGGACACCACTAATAATGTGACAAATGATTTAGAGCAGCCCATTAAACACAATTGTTGGCCACAGAAAAAATGTCTGTTTGAATAACTGGGCAGAACCAAGACCAGGAAGCAAGGGCAGGGGAATGTGGAACTAGAAATGCTGAACATCAAACCACTAAATATAGCTTCGACAAACACAAGGAACAATCGTGTTACATGACCCCCATCATGACTCCTCTTGCAAGTCATGGGAATTCTATGCTAATAGCTGTACTTTTCAATGACTTCTCACTTTCACTTTTAACTCACTTATATTGTAAAAAAGGGGGATTCTTTGGTTTGGAGAGAGAACGAACAGAGAGAATACTCATCTCTTCCTCATTTCATTAAAGAAGGATCGTCAAGACAGGCATTTTTAGTGCAGCTCAAAAGATTTTGAGGCTGTTTACAAAGCCAGTCCCATTTTAAAACAGAAGGCCCCATATCGGATGTTCTAATGAGGGAAATCATTATCTCAAAGCCACCATTCCACCCCCCCTACAGACAGAGAAGGGCATTAAGGGACAGAAAGAGACAAGATGAAGAAAGGAAGAATGAGACTGCAGGGATTAGTAAAAGGTTTTAACAGTGTTTATGCAGTTGAGCAGATGGAGGTTGTGTATTTTGTGGAAATTGGTATTGGTATTGTGGGCCTTTAAATGATCGCTGAGATCAATCAAGTACACTTTTAAGCGTTGTTCTTTATTAAGGCATATATTGTCTGTAGCTTGTGAGCAAAACCTCTAGTCAGAAAAAAACAAAACAAAAAACAAAAATAGATTCAAAGACAAACTTTGTGCTATAACTAGTTATACCGGCCATGCCTTGACTATGATCACGGAAATACTGTTAGAACTTGTGCACTTCTGAATAGTGATCTTCTGCTATACTTTCCATATTTGTATGTTGCTTCGGATAAAAGCAAAATAAAACATCAATGTAATGTACAAACTTTGGTGAAGAAGAGAAACCATGCAACACAGATATCCGAGGCCGGGATTAGAAGCTCTATTTCTTAACATTGTCTGGCTGGATGTGGATCAAGAATCCAGCCTCTAGCCGATACTGTTTAACTCATCCCACAGCTTGCACAGTGCTATTGTAGTGCTTAAGTCTTCTGTGTACTCTGGCTGTTGGAAAAATTGAAGATGTAACACATTTATCCTGTATAAGAATGATTCTGTGTTCAGTATTCCTTGGGTGCAAAGAGAGGCCTAACCCCAAATCTGAACTCTGGGTAAACATACAGGACCCTTATCTTGGAGCTGAGGACTTAGAAGAAGGGGGTTGGTTTGGTTGTTTTAAGGAGATACTTTGTGACAAGGACTATAGGTGGAGACACAAGGTCTGGTGACCATTTGTTGACACCTATGTGAAGGAGTTTACGACCCCAGGACCGGAGATCCTGTTGTTGTGTTTAAATCAGGGTTGATGTCATAAACACGCACACACGTAAACACGCACGCACACACGCGTGCCAGGTCTATGCAAGGAGCCAATGAAGAAGAGCCATGGGACATTTGCATGCCTTTGTCTTACCCAATGACTGTAAAGAGCGGGGCTGCTTAAATAGGTAGCTAGCGCAACATGCTAGCAGACAAACTTTGTAGCACAATGGCGTGTGATGTTTTTGTCTCCTTGTGGGCCGGCCGCAAGCAATAAAGCTTTCTTAAACTTGTTCACCGACTGACTGTGCAATGCTTGATAGATTAATATTCGTGACACTGGCGTATCAGGTTTTGGAGTTCTGATTGATGGAAACTCATAATCCGACTTTTGATCTGAATGACTGCCTGTTGTTTGACCCTAGGTTCTAACAACATGCACAAACAAAAACGGAAAGACAGACAAGCAGACAAAGTCAGACAGACTCAAAGTGCAATGGGGTTCCTAGCTGTAGAACAAGGGTGCATATGAGAGTCAGATGGCTGAGCGGTGAGGGAGTTGGGCTAGTAATCTGAAGGTTGCCAGTTCGATTCCCAGCCGTGCCAAATGACGTTGTGTCCTTGGGCAAGTCACTTCACCCTACTTGCCTCGGGGGAATGTCCCTGTACTTACTGTAAGTCGCTCTGGATAAGAGCGTCTGCTAAATGACTAAAATGTAAATGTAAATATGAGAGAGAGAGAGAGCGCTAATAAAGGGGAGACTGGTATGAGCCTTCAAAGTGTTGGTGAGGGTGTGTGAATGTGGGTACACCTTACCTCTGTAACCTTAGGTGGGACCCCATCTCCAAGAACTTCTCGGTAGAAGCATTGCTGGGTCATGTAGCAGGACAGGCCACTGGTCCTCTTGAAGGCATCCTTCAATCGTTTGAGTTCCACATCAGTAACTTGAGAGAGACGGAAGGGAAAGAGGGAACAAGAGAGAGGAAGAGAGAGAGAGAGAGAGAGAGAGAGAGAGAGAGAGAATAATAAAAAGATGAAAGAAGAAAATAGAAGGGTATGAAAAAAGAAGAGGAAGACAGAGAGGGACAAATTAGAGGCTGAACATAAAGAGATGTCGATGAGAGGCCAGTGTAGGCAGTAACATCCACCACTATCGGGCCTGTGTTGAGGGAGGTACCATTGCAGGGCTGCTAGAAAGGTCATCCACACCTCCAAACTTGTCCCTGCTCCAGTTTATGCAGGTGACTTACGACTGCAGGCAGGACGCTGGACTCAGTGTGCGCACACACAGTGCTTAGTACTCTTGCCAGCTTACACACACACAAGAAGTCATTGAACTGTGATTCCCCCCCCCCCCTTACACACACATAGTGCTTTTTGCTTCAATCTGTCCCTACCCTATGGCACAGAGTCTCCTTCAGCAGACATTTGCCAAGTCCCCCCCTTACAGGATAGCGGCCGCAGTAGTCTACATCAAACACTTTCGTTCTCATACTAATTCAACTTGGGTTAAACCCAAGTTATTACTCTGGGTCAAGGCTGTGTCATATATCAGGATGTAATAGTGTGTGTGTGTGACTGGAGTTCCAACAGCTAAGAAGTCCAGAATTATACACCTACAACCTCACTTATAAATATGCTATACACAGGCACCAAGAGTCCTAGCAACATACCTCCACCTAACCTAGGAAGAAAAATCATAACTACTTATTTGCCCCACTCAAGAGCACGGATCAATGGTACTCGTGCACACACTACCCACCTCTCCTTCCAATCATTTACCATAGTGCTCCGACATGGTAGGATAGACCGATAGTCAATCTCTCTCTCCCATAAACATTTACCACTCAGAACTAGACCATACAATCCTGGGGAAAGGAGGTATTAAAAAAAATGCCTAAATGTAGATAAGCTTGCTTGCTTTCACATTTCTCTTTCGAAAGTCTTTAGGTCCATTACAAAGGAAAGGGCAGTGCTGGTCAACTAGAAACTGAACCCAGCCTTTTCTAAGTGGTGAAAGTATCCTTGGTTTCAAATTCTGTATCATCGTCAAATAGTGTAAACGCTTGTGAAGTGGTGAAATCGATCGATTAATGATATAGTGCCTAACAATGCAAAAACATTTCAAGATTGGATACTACAAGGTTTCTAATGTAATTGTAAGCAATATAAATAATGCAGGGCTCTAGAGTGCGACCCATGATTTGTACGGGTGCGACAAAAAATTTTACTAGGTCGCACCGGTGCACCTAACCTCCTCGCATCCGCTGCCTCTCCAAGAACGAAGCGTTTGTTTCTTCTTTGACGGAACTCGCACTCATGGTTGGATCATATCGTGGTCTAAACTAATCAGACAGAGATGGGGCGGGTCTTTGCATGTGATTGGCTGTGGTCCAGATATTCCTGTAGGCCTACACTGCTCCGTGCTGTGTGATTGAAATTACGACCTGAGCACCAGAGAATCAGTTATGGCAGACCTGGGCATTGTACGGCCCGCGGGCCACAACCGGCCCACAGGCTGTTCCAATCCGGCCCGCGTGAGGTAAATCAAAAATTAAAAATAAATAAATGTGTTGAGCGGTTGTAAATATGTACTCCTGAAACACTAGTGATCAGGCAATTTACATATGTGCGCTTGCGCAACCTCACCGACAGGAGAGTTAGGTGGTTAGCCCTCAAATGAAAAACGAAAGGTTGATACAGAATGTAGAGTTTTTAACAAGACATGGACTTCTAAGTATCTGTTTACTGAGGTCAAAGTCAAAGCTGTGTTCTTAGTTTTGGAGAACAGGTCGCTGTGTTGAAGGATTACAATTTGAATCGGCACTAAGGGACTCAACAAAAAAACTAACGCGGACATAATAAGAACTTGACTTATTCAGTGGGCGCGGGCTTGATGGTTTGCTAGTTAAATTGCACACTCGGATCATCACCTGTCAGCTGTCCTTCGCATATCCACCTCAGACATTCAGCCAGATTTCGATGCACTTGTTCAAACCCACTGGATTCCTCTCACATAACAAAATGAACTGCAAAAAAATATTGCTTTTTGTATAAAGTTGATCAATTGCGTATCTTTAACATACTGCAAAACAACTTTTCAGTGTTGGTGAAGATTAACTAGTTACAAATAAAATGAAACACTGATGTAATGATTATTTTCGTTTTTACTGTTACTTCGATAGTCTTTTCCTAGTTGACCAACATGTAAAATATTTATATAAATATTTACAGAATATCATTATTCTTCTGATAACCAGTAGCAGCTAATAAAAATATATACTTTACTGCTTTTTACAATGGGGGAAAATGAATAGTGAGCAGAATTAAGTTCAAGTTATCGTTGATGCGGCCCTCCAACACATTTCAGGTTTCTCATGTGGCACCTTGTCAAAATTAATTGCCCACCCCTGAGTTACGGAGCTGGGCCATGGAGCTAACCCATGGAGCTAGGATGTTGATGCTAGGGAGAGTGTGGCAAGCTGGTTTAGCCAAGGCCAAAGGGCAAGAAAGCCAAATTACAGGTGTTGGCCATCTGAAGGGCATGCGACAGCAAGGGGGGACCCGCTATAAGACTTTGAGCCATGAAATGTTAGGTCTCAGTTCAGGGAAGCACTTTTAAACAGTAGCACTTTTTATTTTAAAATGTTTTATTTTGCTTGCAATGTTTTAGTTTGGCAGCTCAGTGAAGCACTTAAAATATTTGTATATACAGTTTAATTGTGCGTCAAATAAAACCAATATTTACCTACACCTTATTCTTGTTTAAGGTCATTTACATAATATATATGAATGTATATGGAGCGTGATAAAAAGGTGACCTTGAAATTGTGGCGACGCAAGGAAAAATTTGGGTGCACTTAAATTTTGTGCTGGTGCACCTAAATAAAAAAGTTATGTGCACCAGTGCAACCAAGGGAAAAAGTTAGTCGGGAGCCCTGTAATGTCAATTGATCTTGCTGTAGCATTTGAGAGCTCATCATCTCACTCAATCTCAACAGTCACACTGCACTTAATAAATAGCTTCCACTGGTGCCTCTATCAGCACTGCAACTGACAGCTGATCCATAACACAACCTTCAATCATTGGACCATAGTCCACATGCTAGTGTTGGGGGAAGGGCATGGTGTGTCATATGTAGGTTAAGTTTAATGTCAGTTTGCTTTGTTCTCAGTTTCTGATGCACTGAACTTGTCAAGTACAAAGTTCAACAGGACGTTATGGTGTTGCTTTGGCTTGTACACCTTATTGTATCTACTAGGCTATACTGAGCAGAATAACTGCAAACTGTAAAGTCCTACTAAGAATAAGGTTGCTACTTAGAAAGGAGGCTGGATTTCATAGGTCAAAGCTTCTGTCCTCTGGCTCACATTTCTTGAACTGAGCTGACATTTTGGATTGAGCTACAATCATGATTTTATCAAGGCTTTTGCTATTCTATATCTGGCAAATAAGATTTAATTCCTTCTCCTTTATATAGACCTAGGAATGAGTGACAGTTTAAGAACAGACCTATGATTTATGACTTCACAAGATAATAGAAACATGTTTGCAATTAAGTGAAAGAACCAACAAAAACAAAGCCAATTCACAATATAGGACACTGATTGTATTGTGATGATGTGACGTAATGGTTGTAATTCTGAGACATTGGGCTAGTTTTTTGCAATAGCTACCATTCAGCACTGGATAAACAATGGATCTGATTCTTCACAATTGACCAAAGGACTTCTTTCCATGGGCACATGCACACACACACACAAACACAAAGTCACTCAGCTGCAACACAGTGTTTACCACATACACGCACTCACACAAGAAGTGTGTGTAAGCACACCCGTCTACACAACAGTCCACACGCTCCATAATGAAAGAGACAAAGAGGCAGACACCAGGCACGCTCTCCCACGGCAACTCTATCAATGCAGCTTGCCATGTTACCCTGAAATAACACAGGCCTGGTAGACTGACATGGCCAGCGAGGCTAGGCTGAAATAAAACACTGGAGAGCAGTGTCTATGCCTGCATGTAGTCTAGCTTTGATAGGTCACATAAGTTCAAGTGCCATACCCTGTCATTATGCTTCCTTTCCAGCCTGTCCAGGCAAGTGAACTCTGTCCAGGCAAGTGAACCATGATCTGTGTGTCAGACCGTATCTTTTCAGACCAGATAAAAGAGCCTGTGCATTGCCAATGACTCATTGCAAGGACACAACAAGGACTGAACCTTAACATTACTTGAAGGCTACATGACTCCTGCTGCAGGACAATGATATCAGTCCACCTACTGTGAATAACCCTCTTACCAAATAGCCTATGCAAAGTTCACTTAACATTGTGTTCATTTAGCTGTCACTTGGGGGTGAGATTCAATCCTGAAATCTCTTGATCTCTTGTCAAATGCTCTACCACCAAGCTGAACTGTACCTGCCCCCCCAACCCCACCACCACCAGACACACAATCTAAACAAAATCCAAATGCCAGTATTTTATGAAAGCCTTGGCGACAGCAGTGGGCAAATATTTCCTAAGCCACCACAGACTTAAAGGGCAGGTACAGGGAGGTGTTGCTGCACGCAAAGCATGGGGCGAGTGTGCTTATTTATCAAGGAACAGGGAAAGAGATAAGCCCTGGTCATGGTCAGTGCCCAAACATGACTGAAGGTGGTTGGTTAATGGAGTGACACTGACATTGATGGATCTCCATGTGGGACCACACAAGAAAAAGACTCAAGGTCTAAATGTTCTCAGTTCAAAACGTCAAACCACTCAAGTGCTCTGACACATAATTATAGTCTAACCCTACCGAGTAACTTAAATAGGACAATAGAGCACCACCACAGAGAAAAGATAAATAAAGTCAACAACAATCACCAGAGCTAACAAACAATTCTAATCTGTGTCCGTAAATCTTTAATATGCCAGTCATAACTGATTTAAAGGACTGATCTGCACTAGCCTAGCCTAGCCACATGGCTGAGGCAGGGGGCACTGGAGTGTTCTTCTTTGCCATGTTTCAAACCTACTGAGAGATTACCACAATGACAGTGTTACTCATGTGGGAAGACAAGGTGGAACTCCCCTCAGCACCTTCCTAGCAACAAGAAATAGGTTACAGCCTACACCAACAACCTAACATTTTTAATGTTTTACTCTACATCATTACTGGCCAGCTACCATGGACTACAGGTTTTTTTAGATGGCTGATTAATTTAGGTCTAAAGCTATGGAGACATCCTAAAGCAGAGAATGAAAATGACTCCTGGGCTACAATATTAAGGATGTGCTGTTTGTTGACATACACCGTGTGCCACACGGTCCTAATCTTTCTAAGAACTGCCATGTAATCTCTGTTGACATCTCTCTGCTCATTTCAGCTGTGACATGGAACACAGTCATGTGATCAGCAAGATATTTGGTTTGTTAATTCTGTGGGCCCGATGTGCTCGGTCACATGTGGCCATGAGAACGAGAGAGGGAACTGTATTCAGAGGTAGAATGCTTACAGTCAGTCAATGTGATAGAAGACAACAAAATTATAAACAAAATGCTCACTAACAATATAGATAGAAAGCCAGATTTTCTGAAATCAGGATGGTTCAGTCTAAGATCTAGGCTATTTAAGTCCAGGTTTTCTTAAGCTAACTTGTGGGGGGGGGGGGGAAGAAAAGAAAAAAACATGGAATAGATTTCACTATTCATTTTCAAATGGAGATGTCCAAAGCATTACAAAATACCTCTTTGATCGCCTTAATTGATTGCATAATTCACTTTCTGCAATATAAACCCAGTGATCTAAGTCCAATCATTGCATTCGGTCTGAATACTGTCTAATCATTAAGTGCTGGTCTTACCTTAATGATTGGTTGTGTATATTACAGACGTTATGCCCACAGATATCTGAATTTATTAATTTTACTATCAAACTTTAGATTTATTGGTTGCTATCAGGATGTGAAGTTCATTTCAGCAAATATGACAAAAGGACGTCTCAACATTACTAACCCTGCCTTTATATGTTCACACTGCCAGGTTAAAAAACTGCCTGCAAAACGGCACAAATATTTTAGCCTTCAAAGTCTTGTGTCACTGACAGAGCGGATTCAGACTAAAGCACCAGAAACAAATAAATGTCACCAGCTGGTATTACACTCTGCGTTCATACCTTCCAAGCTAGGAGACGGAGAAAAAAACAAAGCCAAATGGACTTTGACAGACAGGTGGTGGTGTTGATGTCTTAGCTAAATAGGTTGACAGTCACTTAACTGGTTAGCTAACAACTAGCTAGTAGCAGTCTATATTATCCAGTACCCAGTTTTAGATCAAGTAGCGGATTCGGCGAACTCAGTTAAAGGGATAGTCATGGGTAACTAAAAAACTAGACAGTTTTGTGTTGTTTCAACCACAAGATGGAATGTTAACAATGTAACTAGTCTAGCAAATATATTTTAATGCAATCCGTTTACTGTACGTAGCACTAGGGTCAGTCAGCTATTAAGTAGATAGCCAATCGTCAGATAGGTTATTAATTCAAAATGATATATATTTCAGACTGACTAGTTGCTAGATGTTCTGGGTTCAACAGGATGTGCTTTCTGTTGTACATTTCCCTATTTACAATCAAATAACAATTTGCCGAATAACCTTGTCAGTTAGCCACTACTATAGTGTGGCTGGCTATACAACCTGCGTTAGTCATGTGGGTAGGCAAGCTAGCTACCGTTAGATGCAGCTGTGCTGAAAGCCAGACTAGACTGTTCATCTAGGTACAGTACTGTAGCTAACGTGATGGATTAAAGCTAACCCATGCTTTTACCTCTCTTGACGGCCTCTTCATACGACAGGAAACCTATCCGTGACTCTTTGGCCCCCATGTTGCCCTCATTTCATGGCGATGAGAGAAATAAAATGTTCAGTGACGAAGGGAAGCCTGTTGCCCGGTTCGTTTCTTGTGAAATCCGTTCCGTATACAGCAGCTAGTTTCTATGAGTCTTGTTGCTGTTTTCAACGAATGACGCTTCTTGTCGCCGACGCCTCCATGCTAGTCACGTGACTAGAGTACCACAAATCACCTGATCAGCTTGTTTGTGAATCCTGAAACACAGTTCGTTCCACTACAGAAAAATACAAACACGTTGGATCAGTGACATAATGGTTAGACACATTTAGACCAACGGTTAGCTTTCCACATTTAATAGATTGTGAATTGCAACTCCGCATTGTAGAAACACAATTTAAACTGAGAGATAGGGATTTGGCGCCTTATTACGTTTTCTGTGGGCGTAGCTCCCTCTGCTGTATGGAGAGACATTCATAACAAGAAACACGTCTCAATTTTTAAATGTGACTTCAGAAAATATACATACGATTTGGATTTCGGATTTACTACCATTCCATTGTGTAGTGTAGTGCACCACATAGACATATATACATGTCTATGTAGTGCACAGCTATTTTCACCATTGTTGCCTAGAGGTCGCTGTCACGTTGCATCATCTTAGTTCCTGTGTGAGAAAACGTCTTGATTTCGCGCACGCGCAAGGAAGGGGGAACAGGGGAACTGAATTCTCCAGAACACCGGGAACGTGAGTGAAGTGGGACTAGCGTTGGAGCTGTTGGGACAGTGTTGCGTCTTTGCTGAATTTGTAACATTTTAGTTAGGTCATTTACAACAGCAAGGAAAAGTTATAAATAACTGGAATGGGACTAGAGGTGTTGCTATATTGGCCTAACATTATCGGTGAGAGAAATTAATTTGTTTGCGCAAAGCATTCTCTTAAAATAGCACAGATCCTCTGTCGCTCACTTTTTGCTTCATCACCGGTAACATGGTTGTCACAAATTGATTATCAGCGCATATGGAGGAGGTGAGGGTCAGAGGGTATCTAGCCTAGAACTACGTCAATGTTACCGGTAGCTTATAATCGAGATGAACACAAATGTATTACAAAAACTATAGATCTCTAATAATTGACACATAAGGAAGACATTTTGGAATATATATAATTATAAAATATTTTAACTCTTTACTAATATATTTTGATCCTTCAGGTTATGTTCGAATTGCCCTTATATTTGCTGCCGCAACCGTCCCCGACCAACCATCTGTTTTCCTCTTCCTCTTCTCAACCTCAGTCATTCTAGATGGTAAGCAACGCATATTTCCGTAGTTATTTTAAATGGTCGTTTTCATCAAATAAAACAACAAATGTTAACATTCACTATTTGCTTGAACATAAGTCATTTGTATTTTTTTTTATGTCATTTTTATTTATTATGTTGCAGGTTTTGATGGTTGGGTTGCTAGGAGGTTTGGACAGATCTCCAGGTTTGGAGCCTGGTTGGACGTAGTTGTAGATAATCTTGGCAGGGGGATGTTGTGGACTATGGTTTTTAAGGTACTAACAATGGTGGTGAACATGCTTTCAATGCCTGCACAATATTTAGTATATCTTTCCTGTTATATTCTATTAGTATATCTCTTTTCATTGTTGTAGTGTGGTTGGCTGGTGTCTACAGTCGAGTGGTGTGTGCTTGTATGTAACCACAACTCCAGAGGTGCCCATTGGAAGAGCAGCTTCACAGACAGCCCAAGTTGGATACAGAACATCATGGCAAACGGTTTTTTTTCCCTTAACATTGTTATTAAAAGCACCAGTAAATTGCATTGCTAGTAGTTCAAAAGAAAGATATTGTGACGTACACTGAGAAACTAAATACTTTGTTCCTAGGCTTTAGGACACCCCTTGGAATGTGGGTGATTGGAAGTGTTCATGGCCTACCCCTGTGGCTCTATGGTCTTCAGTGGGGGGTACTTTCCTACTCCCTCTGTTTTCTTCCCTGGCTCCAGGCTTTTGGGACAGTGTTCCTGACTCTGGGGAGGTTCTTAGGTCTGTCAGTGGAGGTAATAGACTCTTGCATGCTGAGATTAGAAAGATGCTTGTCTGAAAAAAACACTCACATACTGATGCATTCTGTGATCCCTGTAGGCACTAAGGATCATCTTGCTGGTTGTGTTTGAACTTATGGCAACTTTGTAATCTTTCTATCTTTCTTAGATGTGGTGTATATGGTCTCACATAATGTACCTTACCAAAGATGAGGCGGAGGAGAAAAAGGAGTGAAAGGGATTGAGGCTCTCAACCCTAAGACTGACCATACAGGTCAACTACACGGACACTACTCTACCTTCAGGGTCCTAGTGGACATTAAGCTACTGTATATTCACTTATAAGTTAAATTAGCCAGGCCTTTCTTGTGAATGCAAAGGGTTAGTCGATATTTAACTACTAGACACATGGTGTGTGGCTCCTATGGATTTCTACTTCGGGAATACTTATGATATAATGTACTCATGCTGGTATCCAGTATTATAAATTATTATTTATGTATAGGAAAGCAAAGCACTAAGAGAAAACACAATGTTTATAGTATATAACTACTGCTGTTGGTTTGATATACAAAAAGAAAGCCTAAGAAGGTGATGTGAGTCTAATACCTTACAATGACCTAAGTGGACTACAGTGTAGGGACCTCAAAGCAAGAGTTACTTCAATGTAACTGCAAATTATTTCTTCTAGGGGAAGGATTTTGGTTAAGCAATGTCTGTTTTCGATGTGCTGACCATTTAAATTTATTTAATACATTTTATTGGACCAATAAAGTTATGAAGTACTGAGTGTCTTCGTTTGTGTCGAGGACCAGTCCTTTCTGCCCTTAAGTTTTTCACTATGGGATTAAGAATATGCTTTATATATGTATTTATTAATAACAGTAAATTAAATATTTATGAATATATTATAATTAATACATAAATATCAATGCTTAACATGTGTGTGCATAAATAATAGACCAGGATGAAAGACGCATGTGGGTGGATACATTTGTGCCTTAATGATGCAGAAATTAATCACCATACCACCGTATCTGATTCCATATTAAATATCTGCTGTCATCTCTCCTTATAAAAAGAAAATATAATTATGAGCAGTATGACATGTGAAAATCTACCTGTTGAATGACACATTAGAGGAATGTCATAGCACTTTCCATATGACTGCTACCTGTAATGAGATCACTCCAAAATATTTTGAAAGCATTACTGTCAAAACAATATTCCCTTCCTCCACACCCTGATCTTTACAGTGACACCCACTGCTACTCTACTAAGTCCTTGTGAAACCTTGCTGAATAGGTTTGCCGTGCTCTTTCCACATTGTTTCATCAGTTCTTTTCATCAGAAATACCACAATACATAACATTTCTCACAAAGAGGAATCCAGTGTTTGGAGAGATCACAGCTTTATTTAGCATCATCCGCGTATCCATATTTGTTTGTAAGGTGGTCCCCCGTGACATAGTAGTCCCTATTTCCTTTCTCACATCGGTCTCAAAGCTGACCGCCATTTTATTGTCACATTCAAACGTCCCCATTGAGTTGCCTTGCTACATTCGAAAGGTAACATTCGTATCTGCAAGCCATTTGGAAGCCAGTTCCAACACAGTTCTAGACAGATGGTGGGGTCAGTCTGTCGCTTTTAGGGAGAATGGCCTAGAAGTAGTATTTTCAGCTAACTACAGTAAAACATCCTTGGCAGTTGTGTTTTTCCGAATCTATGTTATGTTCTCTAACAGTCAGCCATTGGTTGCAGTTAGAGCTGGGGCATATCAGGAGTATGCAAGGGTGCCAGGGAGAAGAGCGTTATGGTGGAGCTGAGCGTCCTTTAAGGGCTAAGGCTTGGACATCAGCTGGGACTAGGTGGAGGAGTCAGCACTCTAGCGCTGCAGAGACAAACACACCGCAGAGGGATGTCCAACAGCTGTTGAGCGACAAAGCACAGAGCAGTCCATTGTAGCACTGAGGCGAGAGCAAGGCAGAGCTTTTTTCCCTCTGGTTAACACAAAAAAGCACAACGCTAACTTCACAGTTTGAAGAAAGTTGTGACATAACGTAACGTAAATGTAAGAGCACTGTGACAAAAACTCCATGCTTGCACAAAACCACTTTCTAAAGAACCTTTTTTTGCGACATTTGATTGAGGCAGAACTTAATATAAAGTTGCACAAATACAGAGATTCTGAGAAAAGGATACAGAAAAGAAAAAAACTAATTTCAGTAACAGATTGTAAAAATTGAAAAATATTGATTAAGGGTCAAGTGCACACAGAAGTCACATGCATCAGTCAGAGACACATACATCCTGGGTCCCCAATTTCAGTGCTTTTTTCTGAATAATGTAATACAGCACTTTCGCATGGGTCCGCTGAGTGAATATCTGACACACACAGACAGACTTGTGTAAGGCTGGTATCCATCAACATAGCCCTGGATCACACAAAGCTCAATGTATACTGATGGCCTGCACAAATGCACACACCAGCGTGCAAGAACAGCACAACATAGACAAGTGGTGAATTAAAAACTGCTGGCTCTTCAGGACACTACACCCGCTCTCTCCTCCCCCCCATGGTTCCATCCATGCCCTAACGGCCAGTTTTAGTCCCAAATCATTTGGCGCATACCTCTTCAAAGTTTAAACAGGGCTACATTACACCGACTTTGCATATAAATTAAACTGTCAGTACTAAGCTTAAAGGCATTATCAAATGGAAGAAAAAAAAAGTTCAAAGCCGGTATGTAATTGTCACAATAATTCCACTGGTCCAAAACAATTCACTGATTACAATTACTGTGCCGAATTGTGTAAAAAGTAATTCTTTATTTTCCAGGACGTCATAAGAGGGCATATTCAAGGACCACAAATACTTTCTGAAGGACTGGAACGTTTTTTTTAACGCTATGAACCGCTCAGATGAAACCAACATAGTTTTACTGTACAAGTAACCAAAAGCATGTGGAACTTCTGTCGTCATCCCTTGTCTGCCACAGTGGTTAAAATATAGCTAGTAGTGTTGTGTGCGTGGTCCAGAGATCACAGAGTGTATATGACAGGCCATGGCAAAAAAGCACATTGGGTATTTCATGGCATGTCTTGTCTCAGAGGGTGTAGGACCTGACAGTCTGGTCAGCTGCACTTGATTCAGAAACCAAAAACGTCCTAACCAAGAAGAAAAAAAAAAAAAAAGAGGCATGTGAAGAATGCCATGGTCTTTTTGTCTTCCCAAGAGCTCTCTTACTCCTTTGGTTGAAAATAGTCTAATAAATAGCCGGCTCTCCGGACTGGTAAAAGCAGGCGGATTGAAGGTCCCATCAACGTTGCACGCTGCCACATGTATGCATGTATGTGACTGTGTGTGTATTTAAATTTGTTTTGTATGATTGTATTTTCTCCAAATCAGACTTTCCTGTGTGGGTTTGTCCAAAACAAGGTGCCAAAATAGAATTGGTAGAGCCAGAAGAGGTGGCATGTGAGGCTGTAGATTCTGTGTATGTGTGTTTAGTGTATGTGCATGTCCAAGTCCTTCAGCTAAGACATGGGCGAGTTGGTCCAAGGCTCTGGGCCAATAAGAAAGCTTGCACCACTTCCTGGGTCTGCTGAGGGGAGGTGTTGACGTCCTCGAGGGCATCGGCCACAGCAAACTGCCTGTCCCTCAGTCGGTTCCAATTGGACAGCACATTGTGGTACTCAAACACTTTCTCATAGTTCGCCACTGAGTTGTAAAGCTTGATCAGTCCACGGTAGTCGTACTCCAGGCCACTATAGCCCTCCCCAAACAGCTTCTTGCCTGAGCGAGACCAAAAAGTTTATGTAAGCAAAACATAAAAACACACTATATATGCTCAGTCTAAAGTGCAAAACGAATGAAAACTATTAAGAGAAAACATATCCGTAATAAAAATACACTAACGTCCTGACGCTAGTGATGTAAAGATCAAGAGGTCTGATCGAGAGGACTTAAAAAAGGCTCAATTGAACCAGACTGCATTTCTTGGTCAAGACAATACCACGTTAGGCCTTAGCCCACCCGTATGGCCTGGTTGACACAAACACCTAACACGCTCATGGTCTGTGTTTTCATGCACATCTCTTACCAATAGCGATGGAGCGCAAGTAGAGCCTCTCTGCATCCTCGTACTGGTTCATGTCGTAGTTGTAGAGGGAGGCCAGATGTCCCACAGACAGGGCCACCTCGTAGTCCTCCTGCCCCAGCAGCTGCTCCTTGATCTGGATCGCCTTTATGTGCATTTCCTCAGCCTCCTGGATGTCCAACACAAATGGAAGAGATACGCATTTACAGATGACGTAGACAACTCTATATGAGTGTAAATAAAAAAAGAAAATATATACATACATAAGTCTTTAAACACAGTTCTTTAAACAAGCTTAGTACATGGCTTTATTTCAACATGTATTCTTAAAATGCAGATAGGCTACCGTATATTGGTGCATGCATTCTGCTTTATGGTATGACTCAACTTTATTTCTTAATTTAGATTTTTATCAAACCATTTTTTATGTGTCTAATCTCATCAATAAACATTTATATCTTTGGAAAGATTTAAACATAGCTGCGGTTCTCTCCACACAGTGGTAACTAATCTACACGTGTCTGGTCGGATCAACGATCAAGCAGCAAGGAAACTATGGCCTTGTCTATGACCTAAAAAGGGGAATCTGGCTGTAGTCTGACCTTGAACTTCCTCATTGACTGGTAGAGACGCCCCAGGTTGCCGTAGTGCTTGGCCGTCTGGACGTTGAACTCTCCGAAGGCCTTCTTGGCCAGCTGCAGGGAGGAGAGGTGAAGGTCGTGGGCTTCCTGCAGCAGGCGCTCCTCTGTCTCCTTGTTGTGGCAGTCGATGGCTATCTCCTCCAGGATCAGAGCTGGGGGATGAAGAAGAATGACAATACAAGTTACAAATCTCTCTCTTATACACGCCCACACATCAGTATGCGCTTGTCAGCATATTAAAACTGAGATACAGACGTAACACAGCTTGTATTGTTATTGCATATAACACACCCACTGGATGTGTATTCCAAGTCATTTGTTTAGAGTGTTATTTAATAGTGACATTCGTAGTACTGTGAGGTAAAGAGGAATGTCTCCCTCTCCATTAACTGTGTAGGCTACTCCATGTGGAACACTCGTCAACAATGAGTAGAGAATGAGTAGAGAAAATAGAATACAGAGATTCCGGATGTGACTGTGACATAAGGATAGTTGTCATGATAACATCCTCAAACATGTATATAACACACTGCATTGCAGTCACTTCTACATTTTATCTGAAGATTTCACACAATGGCTTTTCAATGTTTTACTCTGGTGACGGTCGCCCTTTTACTGGGTGTGATAAAAACGGAGCCCCCAGACCTGATGGCCCTCACAGACAACCAAACACCGTCTGTGGGGACCAAACACTGGGCTGCCACACCATCAACAGCAAATCACCTGACCTTCGACTTTGACCACTTTCACTCTCCGACATGCCTTCTTACTGAAACAAAGATTAATCTGAGGACCAGATCAGCCCTGGTCTCAACCTTCAATCGTTCATTGACCCAAAACACTGCTGATATCTACATCCTAACAAACGACCTGAAGCCTTCCATGGTGGACAGGGCTGCCAAGGTCCCCATCAAAATGGAGACTATCGATATGGACCCTGACCTATATGACTTCCTATGCTTCCTGAACATGACTTTGATACGCCCCACGACCACAGACAAATCCCACCAAAAGACAGGAGAAAGTCTTGTCACCAACAACGAGCGACATCAACAGACCCTGGAGAAGGCTGAAAACACCATGACTGAATCCTCTTCAGTGCCAGAAGAAAAGCCCCTGCAAGCATTCTCCTGCCTTGCAGCAGGAACAGGTCTACTCTTTGTACTGACTGCCAGAGCGGTCTGCCAGGTAGGATGGGCCACCGCCGGGTCACAAGACAGAGGGACGAGGTGGAACAATAATCATGGCTGTAGCTTGATAACTTAAGTACTGATATATTACGTGTCCTTTAACCAGGTCAAAAATTGTGCAGAAAGCCGAATGGAAAATCGCAGGAAACTGGGGACACGTCGAAAGCGTTCCACACGGTCTGAGAAGAGGGGAAAAGCTCTCTGAACTAACATCTCTCTGCCAGACAGATCTACCACTGTGCTCATTCTCTTAGCAAATAATAAAAAAAAAATGTATTTTCGTAAAATGGATTAAGTGGAATTTATTTGTTCCTTTTGATCAAGTTCAAGTCTTTTATTGTCAGATGCACAGAACAATACAGGGTCAGACTGGGCACTGAAATTCTTTGGACAAGACAACGCAAAGCAACCTGGCATAACATGACATACATGATACACCTTATTCCCTCATACACCTTATTCCCTCATTACAAACACACAGCTGCACCAAAAATATCGCTTCTTGCTTCATTTATCCCTGTGCCAGACAGACAAACAAAGTTGTGACCGTGTGTAACATTGCACCAGTAGCAGGTTACCTTTGACCCTCTTGGAGGACGCAAGCAGCAGATGGTCCTCTGGGAGAATGTGAGTTATGATGTCTATGGCACGTTCAGCATGGAAGCTATAGACACACCCACAGAGAAGAGAAGACACATGCTTGAGTAAGGCACTATTACCTCTGAATACCACAAAGCAAGAACCCCAAATTCCAAGAATATTTATGAAGATTCCAAGAATTATTTATTTAGGTAGATGGTGTGACTAGTCTAGAACTTTGACATTTGAAAGGTTTGCCAACTAGAAATAAATAGATTTCACAGACTGGTAGAGGACAGTTGTACAGTACACTATTGCCTCAATGATATTGTTTATCTCCTTTCACCTCTATTTACTCAAGTACTGATGATGTTTTTGACCAATACTCCCCTCAGTATTCCATGCACTTCACTGCTATCCTTCAAAATAAAATGGCACCCACCCAAAGCATACCCCTACATGCCAAGTGCTATTAGAGTAAAAGCTAAAGTATGGACATAGCAAAGACCATGATTCATTATCTTCTGCGATGTCTGACAGGGAACCCATCTCAGTAATGTAATTAGCGGGTCAGGCCAGGAATAGCAGCAGCGAGGTACTCACAGCGCATTGTCGAATTTCCCAGAGCTGTACTGGTGCACGTAGGAGGAGTAGGCTAGGTCCTCGTGTGCAGTCGCTACGTGGATGTTCTTTCCCCCGAAAACGGACTGCCGGATATCCAAGGCCGTCTGAGGTGGGGGAACATATATTTATTGTATATATGTGTTAGGATTACTTCACAAAGGACCTTCCTTATAAAGGAAAATATGACAAATCACAAAATAACACAAATATAATGCTGTTGATAAACCCACCTGGTAAATGGCAACCGATTGACAGATATTATCAACATTTAATAAGTAAAATCCATAGTCTAGAAGAGTGTCGGAGTATTTAGGATGCTTGTGTCCGAAATTTTCCCTGAAACAGACAGCAGTTCAAAATATGAAGACATATAAGTTACAATAGTTTAATTAATGGGGTTAAAATAAAACCAGGAACAAGCCGTCTATCCTACCTCGCCAGAAATACAGCATGTTTGATCAGCTGTTCTGCTTTCCTGAACTCCCTCTTCACCACACAGGCCTTTAGAGACAGATAAGCAAACACCATGAGTCACCAGTCTCTTTGTTTGTATGCCCCCAGAAACAATGACCGGACTGAACAATCACACTGTATGGGCCGACTCTGTTGTATCCTTAGTCAGACACCTGTCACACAGCTGTAACAGTTTCTCCTAGTCAAGGGCTCTTCTCCCAGCAGGAGCAGTACAAACGTACTTGAGCAAAAATTGCCTAGCAAAATATATTGTCATATTTCACAACACCGGAATAACATCTCAATCTTATTCAACCTACCTTTGAGGCTTGTCTGAGGACATCTACCACTACTTTAACAGGCAGGCCAGGAGTGATCTCCTTCATGGCCTCTATACACCACCGGTAGGCCTGAAATATAGAAGCGGAGGGCCACGTTATTTCAAATGAATATTTCAAGAAGCCATTCTGATAAACTGCATTTCAGAGCAGGGCCGAATCACCCCCAGCAATGTTCTACCTCGTCATAGTGGCTCTTGGCAAAGAGCAAGGCACACAGCTCTCCATACAGCGCTGCCTTGTTGGCCTGGTGGCCGTGTTTGGACAGTTTATCCATGTACGACTGAGCTAGCTTGAAAGTCTCCTCTCCCAGGTAGTATTTGCAGTTGCCGTTGCGGACATGGAGTAACCTGAGAAAACCATGAAGTCACAGAGAACATGGGAAGGGGTTTGGCATGAGAACTCTGGCAAAGAGTGGGCATAAGCCTTCTAACTACAATTCGTTTTTAATAGAAAACTACAGTGTTGCAGAAATCAACTTAAAAATCAAGTCATCATGAATTTGCAGTAAGGAAGGAATAGTTCAAGCCTTGTATGATATATTATACCAACACAAAGGCAAAATTGAGGCACTTAAATAAAGCTTACATTGTACTATACCACCATTATAGGGACAGGCAGGATGGTGAACACCTAGACTGACCTGACGCAACACTCAACGGCACGGTACCAGTGAAGGACCTCATCATGTAGCATGCACAGCTGCAGGCATGACAGGAACACCTTCTCTGCTTCACCATACCAGCCTGCATCCGACAAGAAGCCACCTGAAGGACAAGCAGGACATTTGCTTCAAGTAACAGCTCAGTACTCCCCCCCCCCCCAAGAAAATACAAAGGAAAATCAAACTGACATGGCCTTCCCTGCCTGACCGTTCACCCAAATTGCATAACTGCTCAATGTTCCAAAAACAAGTGTGATGTCAAAGACGCCCCTTTCCCATCTCTCGACTTACCCAAAACAAACCCAAACTGGATAGCCTTCTCCTTGACATGGTCGTCAGACTCTGCAATGTAGGAGCAGCGTCGGCTGAAGGAGTTGGCCAGCACAGAGGCCACCTTCACGCCGTGGTCCATCAGAGCCTGGAAGCAGTGGTGCAGGAGGTGTCTGCCGACAAGATCGAGAGAAGGACACAAAGATGGACAGAATCAGTCTGTCTGTCTGGTTCACAATCACTGCTAAAAAGAATTCCCAGAGAAGTCTGTCAAATTTCAAATGAACTGAACCGTAAACATACAATAGGTAAGAATTTTCCGTTAAAAATATCTTACCTATTGTCTTAGTTTTGCAACTTGTTCAACAAGATAGTGTTATCAGATTCATTGGGAACATAGAAGGTCCCACTAAGCCCATTCCTTGATCAAGTATTTTTGCATTTGTTCTAAAACACTGACAAGATGTACTACCAGTAGTGCTTTGTGCTGCAAACACATCACTAAGACTATTGATCAAGTCAAATCAATCAGGCAAACTGTCACTTTACATGGTTGGAAGTGTGAAAGCCAAGGCAAGGCAAGAAAAAGGGGTACTTACACTGTTGTAGAGGTACAAGCAGTGAAGTGATAACAATGCCAAGACGGTCTATTTCCCCAAAACACGAGAGTGTCACATCACCTGCAAGTTTTGTGAAACTTGTACCAAAACCTTTTTTGACAAAAGATTAGACTAAAAAGGATCACCTAGTTAATGGCCACATTGGCTATGTGATCTTAAGATGTGATAATGTGATCTCTTCACCAAAGACACATGCTCATTCATATCCATTCAAAGCACACTTACTATCCCCCACTCACATGCACACACCACTTGTTGAGCCACATCCCACTCAGTACAGCGTGTCTACGGTCACCTTTGCTCACATGATGTCACAAGAGGACAGTGCGTGTGATTAAAGGGAAAACAGAATGTCAATAAAGAACTAACTGTTCATTACTTTACACGATGTCAGTAGTCCCATCAAAAACAACAATGAGGCATACCTCCCAAACTGCTCATGTACATGTTTGTGCTCACAGTGGCCCTGAATTGCTTTGTGGTAGTAACCACTTGGGAGGAAACATGGGGTGAAATGCTGTTGCTTTGTGTGGTGTGAGCTTACACCCTAGGCCCTGGCCCATTATGTCCTACCTTTTGTCTGAGGCACGCAGGACTTTGGCAAAGACCTCCAGCTCGCAGAACTCCCCTCCCAGCTGACAGAGCCTGCCTTGCTGGTAAAGCTGAAAGCGAGAGAGATGGAGAGATCTTAGATTTAATTGATCGTCAGAGCAAATCATTGATCAATAGAGCACTGATGAAAGCTTGGATGAGAAAAAGATTGTTTTAGCTTCAGCTAGGGCTTTTATCTAGCTATCATTTGGGGTAAATTGAGGCATTTGTATACAATGCCCACTGTTGTGCATTGAACAGACAAAGCTGTTGACAGGCAACTTTGCTGAGGCAAAATAATCATTAGTCACTAAAGCTATTTATAAAACATTCAGTCAGATTTTCCTTTTATATATGACAGAACATTGGTAACTGAAACAATCTCATGTTGAATAGAAAGTTTAAACATATGTATGCTGGAGTTAAAATATGATGCAGATGCTATTGATTTGGAATAGAGGCCTATATAGGTCTTATTTCACTGTAATTTTCAAACTGATTATTGTTGATTGGTAAGCATAATCAATCACTGATTAACATCACTAATTCATATTGTACAGTACACACAGCTAGCCATCCTAAAATGGTTACAGGTGCCACATGGACTGTAAATACTATGACTCTTGCTGTGCACAGACTCATGACAGACACAGAAACATTAATGGTGAAATATGTTATTCCTACGTCAGTGGCAGACAGTCAAACTATATACTGCCAAATTCCAAAATAACACATCTCCCACATAGACCATGAAAGTGTGTGAAAGGCCAGGGTGTGGTGAAATTCAATTACACCCCCTAGGAAAATGGCTTGGCAAAAACTAAGTCAGGTACTGTAGGCTATACACACTTATAGCTTGAGCTATAGCTGGAGCTAACACTGTGCTACAATGTACTGTAAATATGAACTTCGTTAGCTAAAGCTGATGACTTAAGTAAAATAATACAAATAGTTAAATGGTTAATAACGCCGTTAAAACAAAGTTTTATATCTTGCTTGAGCAGAGTTAGCAAAGTCCCCCCCCCCTATTATTTTACCAAACTAGCTAGCTTGCTGGTTAGGCGGCCAATCATACCGTAAATGCAACAGAAAACACGTATATTGTTAGGCCTTTTGTCTATAATAGACAGCCTTGACAGTACTAATGTTAAGGAACTGCTTGAGGAGAGTAACAGTCAACAAACAGCCAGCCTCTATGCTCTAACTGGAACCTATGAGCTATAACTTTAGCTTGATAGCGCTTCAATAGTGAACACATTATTCAATAAGGCAAGTTGTGGCAACTTTGATCCAGAGAGTGACGGTACTTACCTTATAGTATACATCAAACTGTATATTTTCAGGAAGGGAGCGAATGTCCCTTCGCGATCGACTGTAATTGTCCACCACTGCTGATATTGCAGTGTTGTACAGTGTCTCTGGGATCCATTCTAGCTCCACCGCGGCCATGTTGTTTTCCTTCTCCAAATCCAGCAACAGACCCCCTCCAACTCACACACTAACCTTCCTAGCTATCTAATTGAGGAAAAAAACACTTTCAATTCAAGTCCTCATGAACACCACGCTTCAACCTTAGTAGAAACCAGCGCATCCACAGTGCTACAGTAAAAACTCTAAGCTAACTGTCATATTTCCATATTTATGTCTCATCTCCATCAGCATGTCCCCCTGTCTTCTACTCCCGACCCCAAACAATCATCTGGGGGGTGGGGGCGTGGGGGGTTAATGCAATGACGCAATCACGCAAATGCTCAGATTGGGAACGTGCTCCCAGGGTATCATCAACAATTCAAGGAGTTTGCCCTACTACTGATGTTGATAAGTTGATAAATTGCACTTATCAACTTCATACATTAGTAATGTCTGAAAAGAAGTCACAGAGAATTCCAACATTATCAAATTTAAAATGATCAAAATGTAGCGATGTTAGTTTGCTAACTAACATAGGCTACATTTGTTAGTTAATTTCTGAATTTGATTATTTATAGCACATTATGACATTATTATGACAAAAATGACATAAGCCATCCCAAGTCATTTGAAGGATATTCCTCAAGTAAATAAACATATAAGACAATAGCCTATTTAGTGTGGCCTTCCTTTGAATGTAAAATTGCATTAATTGCTTTGGAAGACAGTGCCGTTTTGTAAATTATTGCAGTTTGCCATATTTCTTCTTATGACTTTATGACAGATTTTGTTCTCACACAGCTTGAAACACAATTATGATGATGTCGGGAGTCAGAAGCCTGATATATTTGCTCACAATGTATACAGTAGACATTTATTTTATGTTTTATTTTAATTTTTTACAAGTGAAACGTGGAAAGATAAATATCCAACAGGGGACGCACTGGAGTACCTTTCCCCCTTCTCCAGTTGCTATCGCTCTGACGTCAGTGCGTTCCTGAGCATGCCTACAAGGCTCGAAAATAAACAAAGACCGAAAAGGGGACAATTGATCACAACCTGCCATAAACTTAATTTTAAATACTTTTTGAGCAATTTAATGTCATATTTATACACCGCGGCTAATACAGGACGTGTCTTTAAACATGGACAACTCATTGTTGATGCGAGTGAGTGTATTTTCTGATCAGGGAGGCAGAAAATACATGGAGGATGTTACCGAGGTTGTAGTAGAGCCGGAGCCGGGGGAGGACGAGCTGAACGCGGACGAAAAATGCGAAACCAAAGGGGATTGCTCGGCGGTCAGCTCGGTACAAGACGGCGTGCATCCACAGTGGACTATTAAGAATGCATTGAACGACGCTCTGTCTGCGTCTGCACCCACTACAGTAGCATGCACACAATTTGTACAAAATGATAACCGAAGTTGTGCTTCCACTGCAACACCATCGACTGAAGAAAACTCGCCGGCAGAGAGCGAGACCGAGAAGAACCTCCCCCATCGCTCTGTGGCGTTCTTTGCTGTGTTCGATGGCCATGGAGGCCGCGAAGCCGCGCAATTTGCGCGAGACTATTTGTGGGAATTTATCAAGAAACAACGTGGTTTTTGGTCTAAGGATGACGATGAAGTTTGTTCAGCCATTCGGAAGGGGTTCGTTGCTTGCCACCATGCTATGTGGAAAAAGCTGCGTAAGTTGATAACAAAGCTAGGGTTAGCTAATGTTAGCTTAGCTTGCTAGCGCATTTTCAAGCACTTGACAAGCGGTTGACATGACCAATGTGCAGCAATACAAATACTCCTTGTAACATAACACTGTTGTTTTGCAAAGTTGTTTTGATGTCATTTTCACATCTACGGTTCACTTGGCTGATTTATTAGGTTACCTTAAAGACACGATCCACTTGAAATGGATTGCATTTACCTACCATTGCTAACTAGCTCAGGCTGTGGACTCAATATTCTACTCGTCAATTCTCTTTGGCCATGTTCTGCTCACATACTGTATCAAATTCAGCACAAGTAATTGTGCTCATTAAGGCTAGCATATTCATACTCTATCACATTAATCTTTAAGGATGTATTCTGTGAAACAGGACATTTACTAAAATTACGATATTATGTGTTTTGGTCTTCTGGCTTTGATCTTGGCTGTGTTATCATGTACATCCAGCTTTGACAAGACATGTCAGCATTTTTTTCTTCAGAAAATTACTTTTCTAAGGGACTGGTAGAAGGTCAGTCTCGTCCTTGGGGTATCAAGAAAAAATAATCTCCAGAAGCATTTGTCTTGTTAAATTGGCTTTAAATAATTGTGAGACTGCAGGTGTAGCTTTATCAAATCTATCAAGATAGGCAATTCACTTTCATAATGTTACACATTCAGATATAATTACTTGACATTTGTGACTAAAGCTTGGGCCATTGCAACATGTTCACATGTTATTTTCTTCACTTTTTAGCGGAATGGCCAAAGACACTAACTGGTCTGCCCAGTACATCAGGCACTACAGCCAGTGTCGTTGTCATCCGGGGGAACCGCATGTATGTCGCCCATGTAGGGGACTCCGCAGTGGTTCTGGGGGTCCAGGATGATCCTTCAGATCAGTTCATCAGAGCTGTGGAGGTTACACAAGACCACAAGCCTGAGCTTCCCAAGGAAAGAGAACGCATCGAGGGGTTGGGAGGCAGGTAAGATTTATAACAACCCAGACCTCAACACAATAGAATCATGCCCTTATGCGCCCATGCATGTCTAGACAACCCCTATGACGAGCAAGAAAACATTGAAGTCTTATCTATCTTATGTATCTCTGTCTTAACATTGCTGTAACAATGCCAGTAGGCTGTGTTTTCCTTTACATGGTTGTCTTTTGTTTTATCTATACTGATTACTTGAATAATTGGTTGGATTTGATACACAAATGGTCTGAACCCTTCTCTGATTCTGTGATTAATCCCCCTCCCTGCCTTGGCCCTGGCCCGTTCCTTCCAAAGTGTGATCAAGAAGTCAGGGGTGAACCGGGTGGTGTGGAAAAGACCCAGGCTTACCCATAATGGCCCGGTCCGTAGAAGTACTGTGATTGACCAGATCCCATTCCTGGCTGTGGCCAGAGCTCTAGGTAACGGCACACCACTGCTTTACCACATACCTCCATGGCTTAAATGTTAACAAGAAACACTGCTAAACTGCTTGAATTTTTGTCATTTTTTCCTCAAGCATAAAACCGTTAATGCATCTTAAAATACCAGTACCACTGGAGTTTACACTCGGGTGTATTCCCTTTGTGTGTCTGTCCACAGGAGACCTGTGGAGCTATGACTTCTACAGTGGGGAGTTTGTGGTTTCCCCCGAGCCAGACACTTGTGTGGTAACCCTTGACCCTAGCAAACACCGTTACGTCATCCTAGGCAGCGACGGCTTGTGGAACATGGTGCCGCCTCAGGACGCTGTATCGATGTGCCAGGACAACGACGAGGCTATGGTGAGTGTGGCACAGCCGGGGGCTTCTTATCAGCTCTGACATCCTATGTCAGTATATCCGAAACACGTTTTTTTTGTTCCCGCAGGCTCCGTGCGGAGTCTCCAGCGCCCGTCAGCTTGTGAGCCATGCCTTGTTGAGATGGCGCCAGCGCATGCTTCGTGCGGACAACACGAGTGCCATCGTCATCGCCCTGCAGGAGCCTGGGGCACCCCAGGAGTCCCTTCACCACGAGGAGGTGCTGCTCAACTTAGCCAAGGTGTCTCAGTGTGGACCAACCATGGACTCCCGCTCCAACACACCCATCATCAAGGTGAGTAGAACTGTCTCCTCATCCCTACGCAAACACATTTACACAATCTAGTGAATCTACTATAAAAACGCAAGGACAGCGGGACATTAATGCTGTCACAATCACTAGCAGGTTTGTTTGTGGCTGATGTCGTGTGATTGAGTGGGACTTTTTCACAGTGTAGCAAAGGTTTTGCTGTCGCAGCACATATTAGCATGAGTATAATTCCTGAGATGACATGATTTGCTGTTGTCCATCCCCTTCCTGACTGCTACTGCTTCATTTTTTGCAGGTCCCTGAAGTGGACATGCCCTCAGCTGTGTGTGAGCTCCTCCCCACCCTAGAGCGGCGGAGTGGCCTGTCAGGCAGCAGCCTGTATGCCCTGTCCCTGGCAGACCCCTTTGCCCCCCCACCTCTTCACTCGGACTCAGATGAGGATCTCCCCCGGCCTCTCCTGATGGGCACTGCTGACATGGGGGAGGGAGATGCCACCAGAGCGCCCGGCGGCAAACGGACTCACGAGGAGTCCTTGCCGTCAGCAACATCAGCGGCCAAGAGAGCTCGGCGCGGGAACAACGGCGAGAAAATATCTTTGAGTCGCAACAGTGGAAAAGACCAGAAACAGTCATCCAACGTTTCAGCACTCCTCCAGCCACACAGCAAAACCACTGTGTGTGTGTGTTGAGACACACTTACAAACTATAAACGTGCGGGCACACACACACATATGCTGCCTCCTCCACACCCCTTTCTAAAAGACCATTACAAGTGTTGTGGGTCCTTCCATAAATTAGTATACAATGAAATCAACTGATGTCCAGTCAAATGTTTAACTACAGTTTACTTCCCTGAGATTGACAAGAGCTCAGTTCCACATTATTTACTACTTTTTTTCTCATCCAGAATGATGGGAAATTTATTTTAAGCAGTATGTTATTTGAACTTGTAAAATGTTTTACTTTGTGATGCAAACAATTAAATATTAACTTGTGTAAATATTCGGAGTAATTGGTAGTTGTGCAAGTGAGGACATGTTTTACTTCATGTAAAGCAATATATTTTTTATACATTGTTTTATTTTACTATGAGAAAAACAAAACATACCATTTTTAGATTTTCACTGTCATTTACATGTTTTTCTGATTCTTTTTATGTAATCATTGGATGAGTTTGTTTGCATAGTCATTTGAAACTGATGGTGCTGCAACAGTAAATTCCAGTAAATTAACAAGTAACCTAAATGTTAATTTGTTATTGATGGTTACTTGTACATACACAGTTGAGAAAGTTACCAATGTTACAAAAGAGGCCACCCAGTGGACGTTCTTTGAAACTACACCACTTTGTAACCTCATTGGAGGGATTTGTCCTCCACATCTACATGAGTCATTTACTAGCCTCTAACTATGGAAACTATTGGGACTGAGTTAGATCAGTACCACTCCTTGTTTGTTGTGACATTGCCACAGGTGGGGTTTTAGGAAATGTTCTTTCCTTGTCGAGGTTCCATTCTCCAACTGAACCTAAATTACAGGTTGTGTTTTATAATTTGTCATTCCTATTCACTTCATGCCTTATGTTATGTCTGTTCCCATTTTGCGCTTGAAAAGTTGATTTATGTGTAGCCAGATAAAGTTGGCAGTAAGTAAAAAGCAACCCTTATCACCAGTAAGGCTGCTGGGTTTGACATTTGGGATTGTGGTATTTGTGTGCTAGTTTTCCCAGCTACATGCTATAGTAAAAATTGATAAGTTGAGGTCATAAAGTTGTTTGATGGCCAAAGTGCAATTTCAACTGGACAAATTGTAGCATTTTTATTTACTACATTTCCAAGTTTTACTAAATCACACTCTTAACTTGGACATATCAAGCTAAAACAGGTTTTGGTTCGGGGGATGTTGTATAGATGATTCCTAAACAGTGTTATTCAGGGGAAGTGATTCACCTTGATAAATCATGGCATTCTTTTTTGCTTTGTGTGAATAAGATTGTGCTTACAGCATCTAGTGCATGTCATCTGTACAGTGTAAATGTGAAAGAAAAAAAAACACTTGGAAACTATATGAAATAAAGATATGTTTTCTCAATAAAGGCTTTACTGAATTTACTTGAATGCAGTTATTTGGGCCCTGTACACAATATTGTAACTAAACAATGTGTACTAACTATTATACATCATGTTTTAGTTCCATTAGCATACATTAATGTTGATGTGCATAAATGCACACACAAACACACACACAATATACTGAGGTATTCTGTATCAATTGAAGCATGTAAAATGCATCTTGTCCAATTGGGTTGGACACATTGTAAAAAATAAGTATCTGGAATGCTTAGTAGTACTTAAACAATGAGAAGTATTATATTTATAAAGAAAGAAGATTTATAAAGAAAGTAGTTTATACATAATTGATCTCCCCGTTCAAATACGCACCTTTCCTTCCCTACCGTTGATGAGATGTAGTTACTTAACACTGTCAATACAGCCAGTTCCTTGACACCCCATCCACCGACCGAAATACTGTTAGAATCATACACTTCTGATCCTTGATTTCATGCAGTTGGAAGTTTGTATGTCGCTTTAGATAAATGCATAAGCTTGATAAAAAATGCTACTGCGATTTCTGAGCTATTAGCCTACCCTTTACTTATTGGCAAACATTTCTAAAATCTACTTGGACGAAGGTAAAAAATTTTTTTTCCAATTATGCTGCCCAGATGCTGCCCCAGTGTTTGAAATCAGTTTCATCACCAAAACACGTGGCAGTGTGTTATCTCGCGAGAAGTCAATGTAAACACACAGCTTTTTCGGGGTTCAATTGAGTTTCCTGCACATCACGGGTAATGACAGCCTTATTCGAGTCGACAGATGTAATGACTTACAAAATAGATCGTATAAGGATGCACCAAAATAATTCTCGGTTCATTAATTTGACATCCAAAAGAAATGTTTCGAAGAA